>NC_072379.2:68837419-69144112 GCF_028885625.2 Pongo pygmaeus
TATTTATGCAGAAAAATTTAGATGTATGGTTTGTACCAGTAAGGAAAACAACTTTTAAGGGGAGGAATTGTTTATTAAAAGGTAAGTAGAACAGCAGATTATTACTGTGGGATAACGCCAAGATTTCACAACTAGAGCTCTTAAAACCTTTAAATTACCCCAGATTTTAGGTTTTTACAGAATGTTATTTTGATTAAGCCCTGCTTTCTAAGTCTGTTTGGTAGTTTTTTCTTTAGGGTCCAAATCAGGTGACTTTTCAAATCTGTTACCCCACTTATTGATACTTACCCCCTACCCCTTCCCTAGACCCTCTATTTTATGTGAGTGCTATGAAAATAGATTAGTTTCAGTGTAACTGCTCTTCTCTACATAGTTTTGCTGTAACCCTTCTCCTAATTATGACACATATCTATCGGAAGTCCTCTTGGAGGAGAAAGGGACCAAAGGAACATAAGTCAGTGGAGAATATTCAAGTTTATATTTTTCAGAAGAGAAGTATACTTTGGTGAGTTTGTTTTAACAAACTTTTCTTGTCAGATATGCTAAAATTCTTACTTTACAAACCAGCTATATACTGCTTCCCATATGATGAAAGTATTTTGGCTTCTATTCTTGTACTTAAACTGCTTGATTTTTTTGATGGGAGGCTATTTCACACCTGTTTAAATTATGTTTACTTTCATTTTTATTTTTGAAGGCTTTTTTTCCCCCCCATCATTGATGTCTAACTTTTTGAAAGCCTTTTAATGGGCAATGTTATGTGAAAGGGAATACTTGTGTTCTAGAAATTATTTATTTTTGAAAGAAAGATTTTATGTTTGGATGAGTTTGTAGATTTTTTTTTTTATTCCATTAAAATATGTTGCTACCATCACACGCAAAGATTGCCCTGCTAGGTATTTCCAGCCATGCTGCCCTCTCAGGCCCTTTCCTCTATCTCCATTGATTCTAAAGCTTTAGATTTGGAGTTGGCTAGAGGAAGGGCATCGGATGTGTTTCCCAGCCTCATTGGGGAGCCTCGCACAAGTTTTATGATTTGAACAATAATAGTTACAGAGATAGATTTGTGCTCCTCCTCCTCGTGATTAGGAGCAAGAATTTACAAAGTAGCCAGACAGAATTACAGATGCAGACTCACTGTGGAACACAGAACATATAATTGGTATAATCAAAGAAAGTCAGAACTTGAATTTAATCTCTTTTATTTCATATGCACCATTATTGAGTGTTAGGTATTCTTTCAGATAACTCTTCTAAATATTTATTTATTGCTTTCTATAGTAACACTATCCTGATGACTTTTTTTTTCTTTGAAAGGGTGAGAATAAGAAGAATTCATTATTCTTGTGCCTGACTGTTGAAAAATATATAAAAATGTGTAACACATTTTAGACCTGGAAAGAGATTTGAACTAGTAATCTGAAAACTTGAGTTTGCATTCTAGCTCCACCTCTAGCTACGGGACTGTGAGCAAGTGTCTTTAAACTCTGAACCTTGGTTTTTCTCATATGTAAAATAAGTGTAATAATAACTGCCCTGTTCTGTGTTCCTCTCAGGATAATTGTCAGGATCAAAATTTGTCTTATTCAACTAATATTTTGGGCATACTTTGTACCAACCAGATGCTGGGGATACAGCAGTGAATAAAACAAAGTCCCTGCTCAGTGGAGTGAAATGAAATACCTGTGACAGTGTTTTGAAAATTGTGAAGGAATTTAGAAATTTAAGTTTTTATGCCATCCAATACCCATAATTTTACTGATGAGGAAGCTAAGGTCCAGAAAGGTAAAGTGGTTAGTCTAATGTTATCTAGTGAGTTAGAATTAGAATCAAATTGTTCTTAAGTTTGGTATTTTTTCTCCCACTCAAATATTTTATAATCTAGGTTATTTATCTTAGTTTCCTGCTCTTCTTTCCTGTTATTGCAATACTTTCCCTGTTTTTGATCCCCTAGTCACCTTTCTTTTCACTTTAGGTCTTAAGTTTTTTTTTCTTTTGAAAACATTCAGTGCTATCAAGCCTAGTGAAAAAGTAAGGTTTTTTCCATCCTACACTGATCTAAATTAATATCTTTCCTTGACCATTTACCTTAAGTTTCTGGCAAATTAAAACAATATAGATAATAACTACTTTAGAGGCTGCTTTGAGTCTAAAAAATGGTATCAAATAAAGTTCTTAGCATGCAGTAAAACTCATTAATTGTTGGTTTGTTCCTTCTCTGTTAATGACTTTCCTACATTGGCTTTTTCTATTACTACACAAATATATGACTTACTAGAGGCTCCATGACTTCCAGTGCCAATATCAAGAAAATTAGTCTGTTTACAATCATTCATATACTTCAAAAATCCTTATTCTGTGCTGTCTGCTATATACTGTGAAGCATATGATAGCCGCAAAAATTATCACCTCTATTCTTTAACTTACAGTCCTTTATAGGGCTCTTAACAGGGGCCCACAAACCTGGAAAAAAACTGGGTTTTTTTTTTTTTTTTCCTACCCAGTGATTTCATAGGTTTGATTTTTTTAAAGGGTCATGAACTCAGAAAATGTTTAGAACGTATGATTTTTAGTGTTTGTATTTATTCATCAACTTTGAGAAACAATTAGAGAATGTCACTGTAAAATGAAGTGCTTAATTTTGAAAGATGGGAAGAAAATAATGTATGTTTTGATTCCGAAGCTGTGGATTTGAGCTTAGCTTTATTACTTCTTAAGCTCTTGGCCTTGAGTGGACAAAACACATACATTTTTTGTCTGGAGATGATAACTTGTATCTCCTTATCAGGTGGTTGTTAGGATTAAATGACATCATGTGTGGGAGCGTACTTTGTAGTGATAACGTCTTATTTAGTATTAGTACTTGTTATTCCAGTACCAGCTTGGGGAAGGAAACTTTCCTCCAGCACCCTTGAGTTCTTCTCTGTGGAATTTGGGTTTGGATTAGACGGGAGCCTTAGGGGATGAATCCTGGATAACCCATGTATTTTTATTCACCCTTTAAATAAGATATTATAGTGTGATACAGATAGCCTTGGCCTGTGTCAGAAAATCTATAATTCTATCTCTACCATTAAGTTGTAGTGTATCGAAAAGAAAATTTTTAATGTCTCTGTAAAATAGTAATACTAATACTTGTAGCAATCTTAGAGTTGTAAGGGGAAAATGAGATGATGTGGGTGAAACATTTAGTAAAGTATTTGCCAACCAATAAATGACATTTTTAGCAAATCACTTGACTCTGTGCCTCTATAAGCTGGCACATATTAAGTGTTCAGTAAAGTTAACTTCTCTGTTATTGTTGTTGCTATTATGTTCCTAGGTTGTGTACACAGATTCTTTGACCCTGTGTTAGCTATTTTTTTTTTTTTTTTTTTTTGTAGAGCAAGGGAGGTGGAGAGGGTAAAATTAAGGCACATGAAACATAGAGAAATAAAACAATCATTTCTGTGGTATTGAGAGCGGTTTGTCATGTAGCGATAGAGTGAACCAGAGTAGCTGATGAAGACCTCAACGGAATTGAGACCAAAACTGGTTTTCAAGAATGGGTTATTTGGGTAGATAGAGAGGAAAGGACTTGTTAGGAAATAAGAATAGTATGAGCAAATTTCTAAAAAAGAAGATAAGGATAGTATAGTAGAAACTATAACAAGCAACCTTGTTGTTGATCTTGAAAGTGAAATGTGGGTGGTAAATCCCTCCATCATTGTTCCCCTTAACCCAAGATTAGCAGAAAGTACATAATATATTCTTTTTTTTTTTTTTTTTTTTTTTTTTTTGAGACAGAGTTTCGCCCTGTCACCCAGGCTGGAGTGCAGTGGCATGAGCGCTGGAGTGCAGTGTCACGATCTCAGCTCACTGCAACCTCTGTATCCCAGGTTGAAGCAATTCTTCTGCCCCAGCCTCCTGAGTAGCTGATATTATAAGCGCACACCACTACACCCGACTAATTTTTGTATTTTTAGTAGAGACGGCGTTTCACCATGTAGGTCAGGCTGGCCTCGAACTCCTGACCTCGTGATCCGCCTGCCTCAGCCTCCCAAAGTGCTGGGATTACAGGCGTGAGTCACTGCGCCCCCCGGTGAAAGTAGGTATATGCTAATGCCACTGTGCTCCTTCCTGAAGGATCTTCCCGTAGAGGGAGGAGGGATAGATACATAGGTTTCAGGATTCGCTGGCTGTGATACTAATGATACAGTATCACAGGGAATGATAGGGAATGTGTTCTTGAAGTTTTACCAATTTTCTTACTACCTTTTGCCATAGAAATAATGAAAATAAATGGTATATCCCTACACTTGTTAAAAGGCAAACAAAACTCAAATAGTGAACATTTGCAACAAAGTTTTATCCTTTTTTTTCTTTTACCATTTTATATTCTTTGCCATATGAAATTTGGGTAAAAACTGACATTACTTGGAAAGACAGTTATATTTATTACAGTACAGCAAAAACAATTACAAACTAATTTAAAATTAGAAATTTTATCTAAATATTTAAAAGAAGGGGAAATAGTTAATGTTTTTTGTTTTTGTTTTGAGACAGATTCTCGTTCTGTCACCTAGGCTGGAGTGCAGTGGCACGATCTCGGCTCACTGCAACTTCTGCCTCTCAGGTTCAAGCGATTCTCCTGTCTCAGATTCCTGAGTAGCTGGGATTACAGGTGGACGCTGCCACTCCCGGCTAATTTTTTGTGTTTTAGTAGAGACAGGGTTTCACCACATTGCCCAGGCTGGTCTCGAGCTCCTGAGCTCAGGCAATCCACTGGCCTCAGCCTCCCAAAGTGCTGGGATTACAGGCATGAGACACCGCGCCCAGCCTAATGTTTTTATGATCTGTGGAATAGACCTGGGGTAATAGTTCATTATTAACTGATACAATTCACAAACTATACAGTTCACCCACTTAAAGTCAGTAGCTTTAGTTAAGCGTTGTACAGCTTTCATCACAATAAATTTAAGAACATTTTAATAACTTCACAAAGAAACCTTATATCCATTGTCAGTCACTTCTGCGTTTCCCCAAGCTTCTAGCTCTAGGTAACCACTAATCTTTTTTTTTGTCTCTATGGATTTGCCTATTCTGAGCATTTTATATGAATGAAATAATATATGTGGTCTTTTTTCCTGTTTCTTTTACTTAGCATTATGTTTTCAAGGTTCATTCATGTTGTGGCATAAATTAGTTCTTATTTTTTATTGCTGAATAATATTCCATTGAACACATACCACATTTGTTTTTCATCAGTAAAGGGGCATTTAGGTTGTTTCTACTCTTTGAATCATATGAATAATGCTACTATGAGTATTCATGTACAAGTTTTTGAGGGACAAATGTTTCCATTTGTCTTGGGTATATACCTAGGAATATAATTTCTGGATTATATGATCAGTCTTTTGAGGAACTGCAAACTTTTTCATAGTGGCTGTATTTTGTTACGTTTCCACCAGCAGTGTATGAAGGCTCCTCTTTGACCAACACTTAAGTTATTATTGTCTGTCTTCTTGTTACCATCTTAGTGAGTGTGAAGTAGTATTACATTATCATTTTAATCTGCATTTCCCTGATAGCTAATGATATCGAGAATCTTATCATGTGCTTATTGGTCATTTGTATATTTTCTGTAGATATGTGATTTGTTCTACAGATAGATGGTTTGTTTTCAATCATACTTTTTTCCCAGTGTCTATGAAAAATGAAATGTTCATAGACCCAATGGGAGCATATTAAAATGTGTGGAAAAAATTAACATGGAAGTCACAAGTGGGAACTCTATTAACAATAATTTATTGGAACTCTATTAACAATAATTTATTGGGTATTTACTGTTCCATCATGTACAAACCATGGTAGTAAGCATTTGTTTCCAGATAGTGGCTGCCTATACAAAATTGTTATCTATAGTTGAAAAAACAATTCTTATGTTTTCGTTCACAAGAACACAAAGAATAGAAAAGTGGCAAATAAATTAATTTTTTAAAAAGTCATCCTCGGTATCTTTATTACTGACAACCAAATGTTTCTGTTTCTGGCTGTAAAGTAATATATACCTATTTTGTAAAATGCAATTTTCTTCTTTAGATTTTCTGAATTAGCTATTTTCAGCCATAGACCCACAATCCAAAGACCACTGTTAATGTTTTAGTGTATTTCCTTTTAATGTCTTAGCTGTGCATACATAGTCACAATTTTTATATAGCTAAAAATCATACAGCATATGCTACTTTGTACAGTTTTGATTCTAATATATTTTCTATATATTTGTAATTCTTCTTATATATTTTAATGGCTATAAACTGTCTATTGCAGGAATCAGCAAACTTTTTTTCTAGAGAGCCAAACAGCAACGATTTTAGGATTTGTAGGCCACATCCTTTCTGTCACAGCTAGTAAATTCTGCCATTGTAGCACAAAAGCAGCTATGGACAAAATGCAAATAAATGAGCATAACTGTCCAATAAAACTATATTTATAAAAACAAGCAGAGTACATATCCTTTGCAGGGACGTGGATGAAGCTGGAAACCATCATTCTCAGCAAACTAACACAAGAACAGAAAACCAAACACCGTATGTTCTCACCCATGCGTGGGGAGTCGAACGATGAGAACACATGGACACAGGGAGGGGAACATCACACGGGGGCCTGTTGCGGGGTGGGGGGCAAGGGGAGGGATAGCATTAGGGTAAGTACCTAATGTAGGTGACAGGTTGATGGGTGCAGCAAACCACCATGGCACGTGTATACCTATGTAACAAACCTGCACGTTCTGCACATGTATCCCAGAATTAAAAGTATGTATTAAAAAAAAGCAGCAGCACACTCAATAATAAAATGACAAGTAACGTAATTAAAAAATGGGGAAATAATTTGAATAGACATTTCACTATAGAAGAAATATCCAGATGTTCTGAAGGACTTAGATCTTAGTTTTAATAGTTTTGTTAATACTCCTGTTTACTAAAATAGTTAACATCATGAGTTTAATTTTCTATACTTTAACATACTTAAGAAGATGTGCACTTAGCCCCATGTTATTTTTTTTCCTGTATTTTATCTTAACTAAGGTGTTCACGTCTTGTTTTTTGTACTCCTGAAATGATGACTGTACTTTATGTGTGTACTTGCGTATAAATTTTTTACTATTTTCTGAGATCTAAGTCCTTCAGAACATATGGATATTGGAATCTCTTTGAAGCATTGAAATATAGGATATAGGACTGCACTTCTTAAGCAGTGTTATAGCTCACTAAATACCATTTCCTTTAATACAGTCATATAAAACTGCATGCCTAAGTTTGCTTATCACTTCTATGAATCAGGATGTTTTGTTTTCTTGTTATGGTAGAGTAGAAAGAACACTGAACTGAAAGTTAAGAACCCTGTTTGTTTTTGTTTTTGAGACAGAGTCTCGCCCTGTCACCCAGGCTGGAGTACAATTGGGCAATCTCGGCTCACTGCAACCTCCGCTTCCCGGAACCCTGTTTTGTTTAACAAAACCTTGGTCTCACTGTGTCTCCTAGAATATGTAATTTATATTCTGGCTCTGAAATTACAGGGAATTGTGGTAGTGATTTGAGATCCCTTTCAGTTCTAAAATAGTAAGATTCTCTGGTCAGGTTGTTACTAATCTTGATTTCTTTTCAATCATGTCTCCTCCCAAAACACACACTAACATACTCCATCACACTCCACATTTTGAATACCATTTGGGGAGTTATTTTTTTTTAAGTATATAGGATTGCTAATTAGAGTTAATTTACTTTTGATTAAAGTACTCTTCATATCTATTGTTTTATTAGTAGGGGTCTTATAGTAGGATAACAAAATTTATTTAAACCTTTTAATATATTTCTAAATGATCAGAAAGAATGCTTGATTCTAAACATAAAATACATTTACTAATCTTTTCTCGATGATTAAAACCCTTGTATCAATGAAATAAGAAGTTTTTGTATAACCAGACTATTGCTGTTCTTTATAGAATGCTGAAAACAATAAATCTGTAGTGTTATGAGTTTGATTTTTTTTTAAGTTTTCTGAAGTGTAAGTTCTCCCACCACTTGAATTCAGTTTTAAGCTATCAGTACAAAGTCACTGAACATGGAAATAGGAAGAGAAGTACACAATTGTTTGCCTACTCCAGCTCACAGTTGGAGAGGATACAGCTAAGTGAAGAGGGGGCAGAGGCAGATTTGTAAACCTGAAGTAATGAGATTTATTTCCTTGTGTGGTTGCTAATTTAGCTCCTATGAAAGAATTCCCCATATATTTTTGAGGACTATGGTAGGGGTAATCATACATTTACTTTAAGTTCAGGAATGTTTGTGAAGAAGGTCAAATTAGTTTCATTATTTTAATCAATACTGACAACTAAATCCTTAAAGTGGATGATAAAAGGGTAAAAAGGGGACTCTAGAGAGATGGTTATGGTAACATGTAGTATTTATGACTGAATTGACGTAGGGGGGATTGATTTAGTGGATTCAAAATGAAGCTTACAATTCTGTGCCTTTACAATTTTACCCAAATTCAATTTCAGCCTGAGTTTTTGACACCGTTAACAAAGTAGTTCTTCAAGGACTCTGAAGGATGGAAACAAGTAAAGGATTATGTATTTAGAGTGAAGAGTAGTATATCCTTTCTAATAGTGAATTAAGAGGGGGACTTAGTATCTGATTCAGAGGCTCAGGAGAAGGATTTTTTTTCTTTCACAGATAAGCCACTCAGTTGCTTTCTCTCAACAAAAAAAAGTCTGTAAGTCAATTGATCAAAAGGCCCTCTAATGGAGTAAAACTTTTCTCAAAATCTATTCAAAGTTACTTGTCAAAAATCTACCCAGAAAAACTAGGGATTCTATTTTAATGATTTTTCAAAAATTTCTATTTTTTTACATAGAAGATAAAGACCTTTTGTAGAATATTAATACATATTATTATAATTTTATGTGATTGGTTATTATATTGATCTTATTAACATACCTTTAAAAAGGCCAAGTCTTAATGTGCGTGTGTGTGTGTGTTTGTGTATGTATATATGTATATAGCTTTTCCCTTGAGATTCCTTTCAGTTCTAAAATACTAAGATTCTGTGGACCTCTGTCTGTATATGTGTGTGTGTGTGTGTTGTACATATAGTGTCTATATGTATGCCTACACATTATGCAGTATATAGTATACCATTCTTACTGTTTTTAAAAAAGGTCTTCGTAGTCATTTCTCTGAAAAACTAATGTGGCATCAGGAGTGTAACATTTATTATAGGATTGTTTTCTGTGGAAAAAGCAGCTTTTACTTTTATCATTTTGACATAAGGCACCTTTTCCAGGAAAGTATTCTGCCATGAATGTGAAGATCGCCTTTACTGCCAAATGATCACCCTCTCCTCTAGTCAGGCAAGTCTATAAGATGACCCTTGCATATATATTTATCATGCTCATTCCCCTCTTCTGCTCATTCCTGTGTCCTTTCTTCTCTCATATAAATACTGCTCTTTCATCAAGATTTAAGTGTAGCCTCTTTAATGAAGCCTCTTTATATTACGACATATCACTTAATCTATAGTCTTTGTGTGTGTGGTTCTCGTCAACAAAATTTTAAGCTGATTTTGAAATGGTTCCAATTCTGTGCTATTGCAGTGAAAGTTCTTTTAACTGATGTTTGGTTAGCCAGTGCTCTCCATCCCCTTTGTATGCTATACTGACTGGTAATCTTAGCATTAAGACTAGGCTCTATTGCATCTATCCACTTCTGTTTCCACCCTTGGAGTTTTATGCTTATCAAAAGTCAGTTGTGTGATACCTGGACCCCATCTCCAGAAAATCTGATACAATTAGTCTGTGGTGTGACCTGAATATTGGTGATTTAGAGGAGACAGATAATCAAACACGTTGAAAAAAAGTTGTATTTGTTTTTGAGCCTAAATATCCCAGTTATACTTTTTATGATAATCAGGTAGTTTAATTAACACTCAACTTAGATTGAAGAAATAGGAATATGACAAGGTAGTTTCTATGAAAACCAAGTCACTTGCTTTGGAGTTACTCACAGCTGGTTGAAGAGTGTAATTGAATTAAGTGAGCGAAAGGGAACTATGAAATTTGAAAGTCTTCAAGGACTCTGCATGCAGATTTGTTCACAAATGTCTTTATTGCCATGCCATTTTAAAGAAACTGGAAACCATAGGTTTTGCAGTGTAGGAACAGTTCGTAGTTTTTTCAAGACCCAGGCCATGTTAATACCACTCAGCAGAGCCTTAACCAAAGAAAAAGTCTTAGTCCTACACAGGAAGATTTATATAATTGAAGTTAAAGTGAAATATATTCATGGCTCCCTCTTTTGATCAAATATTTAAATTTACCTACTGCGCAATTACCAGTTTTTTATACACTCCATCCCTGTGTATGTATATGTGTGGTTTTATGTAGCTAATATAATCATAGACTCAAAGATGTAGTAAGTGTTGTTAGAGAAAACAAACTGTGGGAAATGATGTGACTTGCTGAATTTCATAGACTGGCACAGATGCCTTTGATTTGAGTAAAAGACTCATCATTTGGGGGAGTCTTTTGTTAGAATCAAAGGCATCTGTGTCAGTCCAGTGCGTTTTCCAGAAATACTTGATTTTGGTAGTGTTTTGTGCTACTGATGATGAGCTGTACACTGCTTAGAATAGATAGAACAAGTGAGGCAATTTATAATCCTAAACTCAACCACATATTTGGGACTTTACTTGCCTTTTTAAGGGATTGGCATTAAGTAGCCATGGGGCAAAAAGAGCTTCTCAGTACATATTCTACTTTAACACTTTAAGGAGTAAGGAAGCAATTGTTGTTTGTGCCTCCTGTTGCCATTCTCCAAACACCCATTGTAAACAGTGCTCTGACCTGAAAAAGGAATCAATAAATCAATATGCATTGAGTGCCTCTAATAATGTTCGAAACATTGCTTTTCCACGGGGGATACAGCTATGAATAAAACAAACACAGCTGGCTGAGTGCAGTGGTATGTGCCTGTACTCCCAGCTACTCAGAAGGCTGAGGTAGGAGGATCACTTGAGCCCAGCAGTTTGAGGCTGCACTGTGAATATGCATGTGAATAGTCATGGCATTCCAACCTGGACAACATAGTGAGACTCTGTTGAAAAAAAACAAACAAAATGAACAAACAAAAAAACAGACACAGTCAATCCGTGCCTTACTGAGATTAATGTTCTAACAGCAAATAATTCAACTGTAGGTTGTAAGAGCTATAAAAAGTGGAAAGTTTGGTATTATTAGAATGCATAACTGGAGACAGAACCTAGTCTGAAGGAATAGTGGAGAGGGTGGGGGTCAATGAAGGTTGGCATGTGGAATTGACATTTTAGATGAACTTTAATGTGTAAGTGGGAATTGTCAAGTGAATGGGGGGAGAGAAGGAAAATTTATGGAGAGTAGGCAGTGCCAAGCAAATTTGGTGAAGGGAATAGTCTGTCCAGAGGCACTGAGAGTAAAAGGGGCATATTTGCACTTGACAAATGGAAAGAAAGCCTGTGGATCTGCATAACAAAGAGGAAGGGAGAGGGTGAAATAGATGGTGATGCGGAAATACACAAGGCTCTCCGGTATGGAAGATCTTAGAGAAGGTGTTTGTGCTTAGTCCTAATAATAATGGGGTGTTATTGCAGTTTTAAAGCTGTATATATCCTATTTTAAAAATTTGACTGCTTTATGGAAATTGGAATGCAAGGGAGACGAGTGGATGTGGGAGACCTATAAGTAGAATGGTGGGGAGGGATAGGATGGTAGCATTAGAGACAGAGATAAGGGCATGCAAAATTTATGTTCAGAGAGACACACTTTATAGTTTTGTTTTGCTTTTGTGCTTTCAATTAAAATTGCATTAGTTGTTTGCATTCCTAGTTAACCTTCTTAATGCTTTCTTGCAACCATTCTGTCAAGATACATAAGCTTCAGGGGCCTATTGTAAATTTTTTCAAGCTAGGGTTAATTGTATCACTTTTTTTGGTCATATAGGGATTGTGTTCTTTTATTTTTAAATTCAAGAAATTACAGCTTATTAGTAATAATAAAGCTCAAGTGTTGGTAATAAGATGCATTATGTAATAGCCTGATTGTTTTACTAGACTAAGAATTATATGGGGGAATATTTTAAGCAAAGTGAAAAAGAGTTTTGACTGTTGGCATAATGTAAGAATAATTGATATTAAGAGCTCTAGTAGAAAGCTATGTAGTAGATGCAGTAGAAGTATGGCTATTACATAAATGAAATATTTCTTACTCATTTTCACATTGCATTTATTACATATTTATCATGTGATGATTTTAGAAAGTACTTCACTGTCATCAAAGTATTTTCCAATTTTGTTAAGACAAACATTACTAGAAATTGTTAGTATGTATCCTTCTAATTTATAAATGGGAAGCAGTGTGCTATTGTTCTTCCTAATCTAGAAAGTTCTTTTGAGATTTATATTAAGTTTGCATGAAGTCAGTGGAAATAAGTCAAGCAGAAGGAAAATAATAACCTCAGAAAGAGATATCGGTACCGTTTTTCCTATTTTTCCTACCCTCAACATATTTCTGTATTGAAAATAGAAATCTGTACATCAAATTTAAAATCATTTGTATGTATTTGCATTGCTTGATAATTTTATTCGTTTAAAATGTCATTACATCCTCTATAATGAATCAAGATGGATTTAAAATGTCTTCTAAATTGGTAAAATTTATTTTGTTTGAAAGTTTCAGTAAATTAAATAAACAGCATTGTACCATGAAACAGGACAGATGTAACTTGAAAGATTATATATTCTGCTTTCTTCTAAATTTGTCAAAATTAACCTTTTATGGATTAAATGAGCTATGGCCTATACTAAGTAAATTTTGTTTTTATAAAATTTTCAAGTATGGATGATTTTGAATAAATATTCATGTAAAGATTTTTGAAAGATGCTTACACAGATTGTGATTTTTTTTTTAAATAAGAAAAAAGAGTTTCTAGAGACTGCTAGGTTTAAGTTTTTATTTTAGGTTTATGTTGAGACTGAATATTGTTACCAAGTTTAGTTATATGCTTATATGCATGGCTCTTATATTCTAAATAATGTTAATTAATTCATCCTCGGATTACTGAGCTTAGGGATCCACCTTTTTATGTTAATTTGTTTTCATGTTCATATACTTATGGCTTTCTCTTTAGTTTCATGCATACAACAAACGTTAGTGTTAATAACTTATTTTTTACTTGAAAACAGCCATTTATTTTTCAACATCATACTGACTCTTTAAGGCTTTTTTTTTTTTTCCAAAATGTAATAGTAATTAAGTCAGCTTCTTCACTAGCCTTTTTATTGTATGTGTGGGTAATTACCATAATGAATTATGGTGTACTTTTTTGGTTCCTCCATTGTCCAGCATCTTCATGAATAGACTCTTTGTTTTCTATCTACTTGGTATATTCCTGGGTGAATTAATTTTAGTGTGATTTTATGAAAAAGAACATTATATTAAAAAATCACCCAATCCAAGGAGAGAGAGAAATTGTTTTTGAGTTATCTATTGTGTTTTTTACCTGTTTCACTGGTATACTGAATTAACAGTATCTTTTGAGGTCTGTTGCTTTTGAGATAGAAGACTAGGTGACTTCCTAAAATTAGTAATCACCTTTTTCATGAGTATTCTAAAGGCTTTTATATGTGTGATATTTTACATCATTCTTCGTACCATTTCCTTCTAATTAGTTATTTCTAACGGTTAAGGCTTTTTTTTTTTTTTTTGGTGCGATAGCTCTGTTACCCAGGCTCGAATGCAGTGGTGTGGTCACAGCTCACTGCAGCGTTGACCTCCTGGGCTCAGGTGATCCTCCCACTTCAGCCTCCCTAGCAGCTGGGACTATAGGTGCATGCCACCATACCTGGCTAATTTTTGTAATTTTTGTAGAGACAGTTTCACCATGTCAACTAGGCTGGTCTTGAACTTCTGGACTCAAGTGATCCTCCTGCCTCAGCCTCCCAAAGTGTTGGGATTACAGGCGTGAGCCACTGTGCCTGGCCATGGCCAAGTTTTTAAGTGCTAGTGTATTCAAACAGAACGTTCAGAACACGTGTTGCATAGCTAAAAAGATGAATGTGGAGAATTCAGAAAGAGTTCACAAGAAACCAAGAAATGTTTGAAATGCTCTTTTAAAAGCAAACAAAACTATTCAGAATTCGTTATGTATTCTTATGTTGGGGCTGAGAAATTACATGGTATACTGTTGTCAGATTCACTTCAAATTTAACTGGAAAAAAATTAATTTCTTTTTCTATTTTAAGTCTTTAGATAGTAGTTTTAAGCTTTGGCACATAAAATAATTCAAGTAATATTGTTAGAAGACTTAGTGAAGTAGATTTGATTTACTTTGGATCTTGTGAAACAATACTAACAGGTAATAATGAATGAAAATCTCAATTTAAATTTACAGTCTCAGATAATCATGTCGTTTGTCAGTAGTCATTAAAATGAATTTATATTTTCTGATAAAGCATTTATATAATCCTTTTATGTAATGTGTTTTTTATAAGGTCAAAAGAAATAGACTGGCAACCTTATTTTACTACACGCATTGTAGATGATTTTGGCACACACTTACGAGTATTCAGAAAGGCTCAACAGAAAATAACAGAGAAAGATGATCAAGTAAAAGGTAATATCTTTATTCCATTTGAAAACTAGGATTTAAAAATCTGTTTTCCTTTCATCATTTTATATATCTTGAATTGTTTTTCTTTAGGTACAGCAGAAGATCTTGTAGATACCTTCTTTGAAGTTGAAGTTGAAATGGAGAAGGAGATTTGCCGTGATCTAGTGTGCACTTCCCCCAAAGATGAAGAAGGTTTTCTTTCAATTTAACTTTTTTGACAATAGTAGCTGGCTAGAGTCAAGTTAGCAGAACCAGTGAACAAATCTAAGGGTAAAATTATTCTTACTTAGGGCAGGTAGCATAGTAAAGATGCTATTCATTTTATTTTATTTTGTAACTCTTAAAAGTAGTTTCCAGATTCTGTTTTCTTCTTTAAAGGTCATCTTTAATAATTACTGGTCCTGGCTGGGTGCAGTGGCTCATGCCTGTAATCCCAGCATTTTGGGAGGCCGAAGGGCCTGGATTGCTTGAGCCCAGGAGTTCAAGACCAGCCTAGGCAACATGGCGAAACCCTGTCTCTACCAAAAGTACGAAACATCAGCTGGCTGAGGTGGGAGAATCACCGGAGCCTGGGAAGTCAAGGCTGCAGTGACCTGTGATCATGCTACTGCACTCCAGCCTGAGTGATGAGAGTGAGACCCTGTCTAAAAAAAAGAAAAGAAATTATCAATCTACTTTTAAAATATAGCAAACACAAACATTTTATAACTGATTTTTTTTATCTGTAGTAATTTCTCTTCCTCTTGAATTTATTATTTTTGCTTCAGAAGTATACTTGTTACCATAAAATATTTCCTAAGGGAATGATACAGTGATTTCAAATAAAATTTATAGATTTCAACGGGCTTGTCTTTTATTGGTAGGAGTTTACACTAGACAAGTTTTAGCTGAGGATGTTATCTTCCTCAGTTTTGCAAGTATTAAGTCTGTTAATTGGCACAGTTTTAAATTAAGAGGATCATTTATGCAATTATATTCCCAGGAAGTGTCAGCATAGGAACAACTATAGAAAAGCCCTTCTAGTTGTAGAAATTGTTTTCTTAGATTTTGAAAATGTTTTAAATATTTTTATTTATTTCCTTTGTTCTTCCTTTCTTCTTTTCCCTTTTCTTTTTATGTTTATTGTATAATTCAGCTTTTAATGGCCAGTTTATTAGCACTGTTAAGAAGTATAGTTGACACTTGAACAGTGAGAGGGTTTGGGGTACTGACTCTCTGTGCAGACAGAATTCTGTGCATAACTTTTGACCCCCCAAAACTTACATACTAACAGCCGACTGTTAACCATAACCCTTATCAATAATGTAAACAATTGATTTACACATAGACTAGTATCTGCATATATTTTATGCATTCATGGCATACCTTTTTGTTAATTTTTTTTGATATTTCTAGGCTGTGCGGTTCATCTCTGAGTTTTTTAAATTGTCACAAATATCTAAAAAATTTTCCAATATATTTACTGAAAAAAATCCACATATAAGTGGACCTGAGCAGTTCAGACTCTTTGTTCAAGGGTCAATTTATATTACAGTAACTTAGAATGTAACACATAGATATACTGATGTGCAATACTTTTATGTAAGTTGAGCTCTCTTAAATCAGCAGAATAGAAGAGCGTACTCTTTTTTTCCTTTGTTATAGCCTGCTGAGATGGTGGAGGTTTTTTCTTGAAAGAAGAATTACAGCTATATTTTTAAATGTGTGAATAACTTTTAAGTATGGAAAGCTAATTAATGTGTGGTAGAATTACAAAGTACCTGGTCCATCTAAAACTATTTTGGGAAAAAAGACTTGTAACGAAATTTTTTATGATTCAAAAAACTGGTTAAAACAGCAAAATTAAAAAAAATTAATGAATAGTTACTACTTGGAGAATAATGAAGGAATTTTTAATGAATACTGATGTGTACTAATTACTAAAATAATAAGCCATTATAACCAGGGAACTGCTTATTTCTACCTTTTTTATGTATCTTATATATCAAGAGGAAGTGTAGACTTTATATTTTCTAATGTTATGATAGCTACTTTTTCTATTTTTAGGATTCCTAAGGGATTTGTGTGAGGTCTTACTATATTTATTGCTACCTCCTGGAGATTTCCAGAACAAGATCATGCGATACTTTGTCAGGGTAAGCTTAAACTCATACCAGATCATACCTGTAAAAAAACGTAGAGCAGTAGTTTTCAAAATTTTTGGTCTTAAGACCCTGTTACACTCTTAAAAATTATTGAAGACTCTAAAGAGCTTTTGTTTATGTGGGTTTTCTTTAAAATATTTACGTATTATAAGTGAAAACTAAGAAATTTTTAAAACATGAAAATATACAAGCATATGTTTCATTACCTGATAGATCGATACCATCATAGCATTATGTAACTTTGTAAAGGTCACTGTGTGTACATGAAAGAACAAGAGTGAAAAGTTAAATAATGTCTTAGCATTATTATGAAAATGGTGTTGAAAGGGTCACCTGAAACCCAAGCTTCTGAGGGAACTTCAGGTTTATGGAAACCTCCCCCTAATCCCCCAGAAGTCTCTGGCCCATAGTTAGGTGCTTTGGTTTTTGGTTATGACAAAAGTTTGTTTTAAATTTTCTTATACCCTAGTGTTATCTAAATCAGGTTAGATAAAAATAACATTTTTGGACAGAAACTTTAAAAACTATGCAGTTAAGATTATGTTTTTTAGCAATTGGAAAATTAATGTCAGATGAGAATAGTAGTCTTGGACTCCTTATTCCCTGAGTATAAACCTTCAGAGTAAAGTTCTGTGTGTAAATTTAAAGGAATAACATTTGTCTTTGGCTGCTGGTAATGATTTAGAAATGCTGGCTACATAAGACCATGTCCTGGTTGAATGCGTAACATGAAAGTTTTGAATTTTCCTGAAAACAAAAGCTTATGATCTCTTTAGTCTGTCCTGCAAAATAGGTAACAATTCCTGAGACTTGCTTTTATGCTTGCATGATATTGTTTATAAGCAATACCATCAATTTCCTAACATCTACCTAACTTGAGTTCAGTGTACTTCTCAGGTATGTTAATGGTACTTACGTGAAGTAATAGAAAGTGCTTAGTTTTGATGGGAGGAGCCTGATACATTAACTATATATTGTTAAGGCCAATTATTTGGGCTGGTCATTATCAAGGGTGGCAAGTACCTGGATGTCTATCACTAGATTCATATCTGCCACTGAAGGAAGATAATACTAGTCAGATACAGTTCATGCAGAGTATCCATTTGGCATAATAATCTGTTTATATGTTACTCCAGCCAGCTACTGTTACGTGGGATGTCAGCATTATTTCGCATGTCTTGCCATCTTTTCCTTCTTGAAACTCTGTTTTCTCCTTTCTTTCATGTCACTGGTCTCATTTTTAGTCACCTTTGTTTTCCTTTTTTAGTCATGTTTATACTCCTTAACTTCCTTTCTGCTTAAATTTTGATTATTCAAGATCTTAAGCCCCAGGACTTTTTCTTGCTCATCCATTACTGTGGCTTTAAATGCCTTTCCAAATGCTAATGAGTTTGAAATTTATAGCTCTATTTCAGATTTACCTTCTGAGCTCCGGGCAACTCTGAGCTGCCCTCTTGAAGTCACCACTTGAGTGACTCACAGCTTTTTAAAACTTAAATGTCCAAAGTGGAAGTCTTATTCTTACCTCCATATCCTGTGTGCCTTTTAATCTTCTCTCCATCCTAATAAGTGGTATGATCATCTAGTAAATTTTTCAGATCTCAAGTCCTTCAAGAGGCTTATAGGTTCGCATGTAGTGTGTGGCCTTATGTACCTCTCTAGCCTTCATGCCAAGCAATGTGAAGGAAAACCAGAACTGGACAGTAAGTGTAGTAAAAAACAGACCTTATCCAGCAACTGTTGCAGTAGGGGAAAAGTGACCTCGGTATAGGACCAAACTCAATTCTGAATAAAAAAGAACAAGTTGGGATTTATAGCCAAGGAGCAGGCTGGGGATCAGTGGATGGAAAATTACTAAAAGGAAACATCAGATGTAGTGGGAATTCTGGTTAAACAGACTTAATAGGATTCTTGTTGAAAGCAGGATGGGATGTTCAGATACAAAGGGTGGGAACTGAGGAATTTAAGGTGAGGGAGGTCTGGCTAAACCCACTTGATAGAATTCTTGCTAAAACTGCAATGAAAAGATGAACAGACATGGAAACTCAAAGGTTAAGGCGTAAATGGGTGGAGGATTCAGAGGAGCCTAAGTTTGGTCAAGGATAGTCTTTGTTAGTGGTCACTATACTCCAGCCACACTGGCATTTTCCCCCACAAGTGCCATTTTCCTTCCTGCCTCTCTAATGTCCTTTTTTTCTCTGTTAAGAATGATTTCCTCGGCCAGGCGCGATGGCTCACGCCTGTGATCCCAGCACTTTGGGAGGCCGAGGTGGGTGGATCACGAGGCCAGGAGATCGAAACCATCCTGGCTAACTTGGTGAAACGCTGTCTCTACTAAAAATACAAAAAATTAGCTGGGCATGGTGGCGGGCACCTGTAGTCCCAGCTACTCGGGAGGCTGAGGCAGGAGAATGGCATGAACCTGGGAGGCGGAGCTTACAGTGAGCTGAGATCGCGCCACTGCACTCCAGTCTGGGCGACAGAGCCAGACTCCCTCTCAAAAAAAAAAAAAAAAACCCGATTCCTCTTCTTCTGTCAGCTAAATTGTATTCATTCTTCATATCTCACTTCATGTCACTTCCTTAGAGATGCCCTCCCTGACCACCCAATCTAAATCTCCCTCATAATTCCCTGTTATTATGGATAGTATCCAATTGTTTTCCTTCATAGCATTTACCATATTTTAAGATGGTAATTTGGTTGTTAATTTGATACCTCTTTCTCCCAAATGAATTGTAACTCTAATGAGGACAGAGATTATATCTGTATTTATCATAAATATATACTTAGTGCTTAACATAATACCTGGCACATAGCAGATGCTCAGACAATCAGTTTTAATGCAAAAGGAAACCCATTTACCCTCTTGATGGCTGTGGTACATATGCTACTGCAGCTTCTTGAAGATTAAGTTGACTCCTAAGAGCCATGAGTGAAAATCTGCCTTGTTACAGGAAGTTACTTAAAATAAGTAGGATTTTAATGAGCACATTTTTTTTTAAATAAATTTCTCTTTTAGGCCAGTATTTTATTACTTTTTGGTTGAATCTAATTGAGTGAGGATAATTGCAGACCATGCATTCAGCAAGTCAGTTTTTTTTCCTTTAGCTCTTTCTTTGTTTTCTTTTGTCAGTAATTCTAAAATTTCTCACAGGATAGTTTTGTTTAGATTAAATAACAGATGAAAGAGTTTTAATTTTCTTTGTACGGATACTTTGTATAGATTGTGTAAGTCACAGTATTTGAGATAATTGCTATTTAATTGCCTCTACTTTCTTGCCATTACTATGTTTTATTCCTTTAAAGATATGGCTTCAATGATTTTGTATCTTTGAATACATGATTCAATGTATTGAATCATGTTTGACAAACATTGCTGTCAAACATGTTTGACAAACATTGCTGTCTTCTAAAAATTTGGGATCTTAAAGTAGGAATTATGTGAAAGTGGCTACTTGCTTGGAATATTTAGAGCTCTCACTAGGACCTTGAGTCATGATTAGCCCTTGACTAACCAAACCCTTTAATGTGACAGATTAGAAGTTTTCTAATAAAAATCGACTCATTGCACCAACTAATAAGAAACACAAAATTTAATCAAAAATTTTCCCCAGGTGTTTTTTTCTCCTTTTGAAAAGAAACATTGGAAAAAGTGTGTGTGTGTGTGTGTTTGTGTGTGTGTGAATTTTCTCCTAAGAAAGTACATTTTAAAATTTGAACATGTGGCCAGAGACATAATTTGAAGGAAGGAATTACATACGTAAATACAATTTTAAAGAAGTAGGAGACTAAAACTAACCTTGAAAGAAGCTATTTTTTGTCATTTCAGACTGTAGTGTCTCCAAAGACATTTCAGAAAAATTACTGGCGCCTCCATTAGTGCTTTTTGGAAATACTGATTCATCATGGGGGTAATAGTTGGCAGAGACTTATACAGCTTACAAAAGAGACTTGTACAGTTTACTAAAAATAAAGACCACCTTCTGTGATCCTTAGAAAAATTATACATCCTGTTAAGCTTGTTATTTAACCTCCCTCAATATTCTTAAGAAATTAGGTTTCATAAATTTATATATTACTGGCACTAAAGGGTAATACCAGGTGAAATCATTGTATTTATAGAATCAGTACTAAACTCTTAGTTTTTTTTCTATTCATTTATCAAATGCCTGCCATGTTTAAAACAATGACCTTGAGAAGATGGGATGAGGAAGGTAAATATTTTTGAGAATAAATAATTCAATAGATAAGTTGACCAATTCCACTCATGTAGAGTGTTCCTAGATAGTTGCCTCTATTAGAAAAATATAAGACATAATTACAGAGAAAATATCAAGTGTTAAATGCTATAGATACAGGGCATGAGTATTTCAAGCATATTTCTGTTGGAGTGATCAAGATTTATTTAATAGGGTAATTAATTCTGCAGTCAGTTTTTAAAGGAAGGGCAGAATATTAATGCACAGGAGCATAAACAACTGCAAAGAATGGGAAGGTAGATTTTAGAGAATGTTGAGTCGATTAACATATCTATTATTTTCAAAATGTTTATTAGGAAACTATTCAAACACAGAGAAGCATAGAGAATAATACAGTAGACATTTATGTACCAACCACCTAGATGTAACCAGTGTTGATAATGTACTATAGTTGCCGTTTCCTCTCTTGGTAGCAGTTCTAAAATCAGTGTGTATCCTTTCCTTTTCTTTTATGTTTCTATAGTTTTAATAAAGATAAATGAATCCATAAACACTGTTAGTCTTATATTTTGTCTTTTTAAAGTTGACATCAATGCTAACATGCTAGAGGTACCATCTTGCTTTATTTCACTCCACAGTTGTTACTGTGGAGATGTGTCCAAGTTGATATAGGTAACTTTATCTCATTTATCTAAACTGAGGCATAGTAGTTCATCTTTTTATAAGACTGTGTTGCTTATCAAGTTTTACTTACATGTATATCATACTTTTCTTACGTAACAGCATTGTGTTAGAATATTTACATTATGCTGTTGATTTCAGAAATAGATTAAATTTGTTTTTGTTTTTTACTTTTTTTTCAGGAAATCCTTGCACGAGGAATTCTTCTTCCATTAATAAATCAACTCAGTGATCCTGATTATATTAATCAGTATGTCATATGGATGGTAGGTGCCTTTTAAAATTACAACTCTGTTTTAGAAATAATTTTTTAAATGTAAAAATACAGTTGGGAGATAGGGTGTTTAAGCAGTAATTTATTAAAGAAATTAAGTAAAGTGTTTCTGAAGTAATCTCTGTGTTTCCAATATTTTTATTTGCTTATATTTTGAATGTGTTGACCAAATTCTCTTTAAGAATTTTGTTGATTATCTTCCTTGCGGTTATGGTGCTACTACTATTTCTTTAAAAAAATAGAATATTTTACTACCTGTGTCTGTAGATGATGAGTATTTTTAATGGCTACTATTTGATTTTTAAATACAACTTGGGATTTGAACTACTTTACATGTAACTCACATTTTATACTGTATAATGGGGAAAATATGGAGGACAGAATAGTAGAATGAGAACCAGAAGATCTGTATTCTAGATGCTTCTGTAAGTTGCCTAATGTCTGTAGTAGTTAACTCAATAGTTTTCTCCTGTCAGTCATATCAAAGACTTAGTTATTACTAAGTTCACAAGCCCTATTTTTTTTTCTTTATAATGTATACTTTTCCTTAATAAACTCATGGTCAAGGAAGAATTGTAAATGGACCACCTTCTGGGAATACTTTGATACCTACTTCTAGATCTTCGATTTATATTCTTAAATCTGGGATTTCTACTCTACATTTGTCTTCCTTTAACTCAGTGTAGCTTTCTTAAGAAAGAATTACGTGATTGTTCTTTGATTTCCCTTAGGCATTGTCAGACTTGCCATTGTTTTATTTTTTTTTTTTTTACTTTATTTTTATTTATTTATTTTTGAGATGGGATCTCACTCTTTTCATCCAAGCTAGAGTGCAGTGACAATCTTGGCTCACTGCAGCCTCTGTCTCCCTGCCTCAAGTGATCCTCCCGCTTCAGCCTCCCAAGTAGCTGGGACACAGGCATGCACCACCACACCCCGCTAATTTTTTGTACTTTTGGTAGAGACATGGTTTTGCTATGTAGCCCTGGCGAGTCATGAGCTCCTGAGCTCAAGCGATCCGCCTGCCTCAGCCTCCCGAAGTGCTGGGATTACAGGTGTGAGCCATTGTGCCTGGCTGCCGTTGTTTTATTATTGTTGTTGCAAAGGTTTACCCTTCCACCAGATTGTAGTACCTGCAGACAAAAGTTGTTATTAATTGTTTATTTCTGGAGCCTTTCCTGGAGACCATGGAACTTGATTCTTCTTTTCCTTTGTGAACTTTTTTAGACTTTGCATTAGGCACTATAAAAGCTTTGAAAATACACATATCTGCACAATTAAAACTATAAAAAAATGAGTCTCCTTTGGCTAGGAACTCAACTCCTAAGAAGTTATTCTAAAGTGATAATCAAATTTGTGACAATCTATATTTAAAAATTTTAACAAGTTTTTAATTTTTAAAAATTACGGATATGTAAGAGTTGTACATATTTATGGAGTACATGTGATATTTTGATATAAGCGTACAATGTGTAATGTTCAAATCAGGATAATTGGGGTATCCATCATATCCAGCATTTATCACTTCTTTGCATTAGGAACATTCCAATTCCACTCCTATGGTTATTTTGAAATATACAATAAATTATTGTTAACTGTAGCCACCCTGTTGTGCTACTGAATGGTAGATCTTACTCTTTCTGTCTGTGTTTTATACCCATTAGCCATTCGTTCTTTATTTCCCTTCGCAGCCTCTGGTAAAGAAACATTATTTGACACTGTATCTCCATGAGTTCAGTCTTTGTTTTGTTTTGTTTTTAGTTCCCACATATTTGGCCTGCTGTGCATGGTTAATTTGACTTAACATAATGTCCCCCAGTCAATATTTCATTCTTTTTTTAATGGCTGAATAATATTCTATTTTGTGTATGTACCATGTTTTCTTTATCCATTTCTTTACATACTTGCCAGCATTTGTTATTGCCTTTCTTTTGGATAAAAGCCATTTTAACTGGAGTGAAATAGTGTCTCATTGTAGTTTGTATTTCTATGATGATAAGTGCTGTTAAGCATTTTTTAATAACCTGTTTTCCATTTATATGTTGCCTTTTGAGAAATGTCTATTCAGATCTTTTGCCCATTTTTAATGGGATTCTTTTTTTTTTTCCTATTGAGTTGAGTTCCTTATATATTCTGGTTATTATTTCTTTGTCAAATGGGTAGCTTGCAAATATTTTCTCCTATTCTGTGGATTGTCTCTTCCCTTTGTTGATCATTCCCTTTGCTGTGCAGAAGCCTTTTAGCTTGATGTGATCCCATTTGTACATTTTTGCTTTGGTTCCCTATGCTTTTGAGGTCTTATGTAAGAAATCTTTGCCCAGACCAATGTCATGGATTGTTTCCCCACTGTTTTCTTCTAGTAGTTTTATAGCTTCACATCTTAGATTGAAGTCTTTAATCCATTTTAAATTGGTTTTTCTATATGCTGAGAGATAGGGGTCTAGTTTCATTCCTCTGTGTATGGATATCCAGTTATCTTGGCACCATTTATTAAAGTGACTGTTTTTTTCCCCAATGCGTATTTTTGGCACATTTGTAAAAAGTGAATTTACTGTGAATGTGTGGGTTTATTTCTGTGTTCTTTATTCTGTTCCATTGGTTTATGTGTCTGTTTTTATGCCAGTACCCTGCTGTTTTGGTTACTGTAGCTGTGTAGTATAATTTGAAGTCAAGTAATGTGATGTCTTCAGCTTTGTTCTTTTCTGCTTAGGATTGCTTTGGCTGTTCTGGGTCTTTTGTGGTTCCATATATTAATGCATTTTGGGATTATTTTTTCTATTTCTGTGAAGAAAGTTATTGGTATTTTGATATGGGTTGCTTTGAATTTGCAGATTGCTTTTTGTACTATGGACATTTTAGCAATATTGATTCTTCCAATCCATGAACATGGAGCATCTTTTCATTTTTTTTGTGTCTTCTTCAATTTCTTTTATCAGTGTTTTACAGTTTTCCTTGTAGACATCTTTTACTTCTTTGGTTAAGTTTATTCTTATGTATTTTATTTTATTTGTGATTATATGGGATTACTTTTCTTGTTTTCTTTTTCAGATTATTCAAATAGAAACACTGTTGATTTTTGTATGTTCGTTTTGTATCTTGAAGCTTTACTAAATTTGTTTATCAGTTATTTTTTGTTGACTTGTGTTTTAGTCCTCTCACTAAAGATATGAGTGGATTGTACACCACAGTTGCAGTATTATTCTGTAGTTGTCTGTGTACTTAGTATCAATGAGTTTTATACTTTCAGATGATTTCTTATTGCTCATTAACATGCTTTTCTTTCAGATTGAAAAACTCCCTTTAGGATTTCTAGTAAGACTCATCTGGTATCGATGAAATCCCTTAGCTTTTGTTTGTCTGGCCAATACTTTATTTCTCCTTCAGAGTTGACAGATAAATTTGCAGGATATGATATTTTAGGTTGGAAGACATTTTTTTTTCCTTCAGCACTTTGAATGTATGAATGATCCCACTCCCTCCTGGCCTGTAAGGTTTCTGCTCAGATGTGTGCTGCCAGTTGTATGAGAGCTCCTTTGTGTTATTTGCTGCTGCTGCTGCTCCTCCTCCTCCTCTTCCTTTTCCTCCTTCCCTTTCTTCCCTTTCCCCTCCCCCTTCTCCTCCTTCTCCTTCTTTTCCTTCTTTTTGCAGCTTTTAGGACTCTTTATTTATCCTTGACTTTTGAGAGTTTGATTTACATGCCTTTGGTCATCTTATTTGGATTGAATTTTCTTGGTGTTTTTCGACCTTCTTGTACCTGGGTATTCATGTTTTTTTCTGGGTTTGAAAAGTTCTTTGTTATTATTTCTTTGAATAAACTTTTTACCCAGTCTCTTTCTTTACATCCTCTTTAAGGCCAATAAATCGTAGATTAGCCCTTATGGCACTGTTTTCTAGATCTTGTGGGTATGCTTCATTTTTTTTCAGATTCTTTTTTTCTGTATATATTTTTGTATAGCCTGTCTTAGCTCGGTTCTTCCTTCTGCTGGACCAATTCTGCTGTTAAGATACTCTGATGAATTTTTCAGTTTATCAGTTGAATTTTTCAGTTCTAGAGTTTGTTTATTATTTCAGCTTCTGTTAAATTTCTCAATAGAATTCTGAATTCCTTCTCTGTGTTATCTTGAAATTCTTTGAGCTTCCTCACAACAGCTCTTTTGTATTTCATGTCTGAAAGGTCACATATTTCCTTCACTTCCAGAGTGGTCAGTGGTGCCTTATTTAGTTTCTTGAGGTGATGTTTTCCTGGATGTTCTTGGTGCTTGTAGATGTTCATTAATGTCTGGACATTGAAGAGTTAATTATTTATTTTAATCTTCTCAATCTGGGCTTATTTGTACCATCGTTGTTGAGAGGGCTTTTCATGAAGTCAAAAGGGATTGAATGTTGTAACCTAAGCCTATGGTCACTATGCTATTTCAGCACTAGTGGGATCCCTAAGCCCAGGAATACTGTGACTCTTGGAGAGTCCTAAATACACTGCCATGATGCACTTCAGTAAGATAAAGGAGAATTCCCTAGGTTACCAGACGAAGTCTTTCATGCTCTTCCCTCTCTTTCTCTTAATTACAAAGGGTCTCTTTCTGTGTAATGCTCCCTGGAGTTGGGGAAACAGTGACATGGACACTGTCATGGTCACCATGGCTGGCACTGTGCAGAGTTGCACCTCAAGCCTCGCAGAGCAGCACAGTACTGGGGCTTGCCTAAGGCCTGTGGCCACTGCTGCCTGGCTGCTGCTGATATTTATTCATGGCCCAGGACCACTTTAGTCAGCAGATTGTGAATTCTGCTAGGGACTGGGTCTATCTCATCAGGGCAACAGCTTCCCTTCTGGCCAAGGGTGGGTCTAGAAATGCTGTCCAGGAGGAAAGATGTATATTCTTGGGTTTCGGAATCTGCCTGGTTTTTGGTTTTACTGCAGCTGAGCTGGTACCTAAGTTTTAAGACACAGCCCTCCGTATTCCTCCCTTTCCTTCCTCTGAGTGGAAGGAGTCTTTGCTGGAGTTACACTGCCTGGAAGTGGTGGAGGGATGACACAGACACTCTGTTGGCCACCATAGCTGGTGTTACACTGGGTCATACCCGAAGTCTACTGACCGCTGAGAAGAGTGTGTGTAGCACCAGGGCTTCCCCTAGGACTGCAGTGCTTGTGGCCTGACTGCCACTCATATTTATTTAGTGCTCCAGGCCACTTCAGTCAGCCCATAGTGAAGCCACCTGGATTCGAGTTATTCCCCCTGAGCTGAAGAATTCTGCTCTGGTTCAGGGCTGGTCTAAATGCTCCTTCCCTGGGTGCTAGTGGAATTCTGTCCTGTGCTGTGACAGAGCACTTCTCAGTTTTAAAGCAGAGTTCTATACTCACTTCACTCTTCCTCCCACAAGCCCACAGATTCTCTTTCTGTGCTGTGCTGTCCGGGGTTGAGGGGAGGGTGGTGGAGGCAATGCGAGACTGTCTTTCCTACCCTTTTGAATGCCACTTTCCTTGATATTATGCTCAAACCAGGTACTGTGATCACTCACCTAATTTTATGGTTCCTGTGAAGGTGCATGGACAGTTTAATATGGTGTTCCTGTGGGGAGGATGATCGCTGGAGGGCTCTACTTGGCCACCTTGCTCGGCCTCCTCCAATAATGTATATTTAAGACCATTCATAGCAGCATTGGTTATAGTAGCAAAAAATGGAAAGCAACTTAAATGTCCCAAATAGGGGATTAGTTAATATATAATAACACATTGATACAATTGAATACTGTATACCCATTTAAAGTCATGATAGTATATCTTTATGAACTTGAAAAATTGTTCATATCTTTTGCATGAAAAAGATAACTAAAATTAGCATATATGTTAGATAAATATCTCATTCTTTAGAAAAATATACTTATTAATGACTAATTCTCATAGGATATACACTGAAATGTTAATAGAAAGGTAATTTTTCTTTTTTATGTATTTCATTTCACTTGCAATGAGTATGGATTATGTAATAAAATAGTATGTTTTTAAGCGGTAGAAACTTACATGCAAAATTTATAAACATTTAAGTTAAAATTCAGGATAAATAATAATAAAATTTGTTTAGTAGTACAGAAAATGGATACTGTATACTAAACTTAAGTAATCAGGATATAATTATTAACTCTGGTCCAAAAATGGAAGCAAGTTGAACAGAATGTTATGGTTATCTCTCACTCATGGGATTGGGAATTATTTTTATTCCCCTCTGTCTCTATACATATATTTTTTAGTGTTCAGTTTTCTGTTCCTGAGCATGTATTAACTGCATTAACTGTAATTACGTATATAGTAAAAACATTTTGGAGTGGGCTTAACCTATATTCTAAAAATATTTCAAACTGTTGGGGGCAGCAAATAGCTGAATTACTGATGGTTCTGCAGAAACCTCACTTCTTTACTCCTCAAGAAAGAATTTGACTGAGAGGCGTAAGGCAGAAAAAGAGACTGAGGTTACGTTTCAGAGCAGGAGTGGAAGTTTATTAAAAAGCTTTAGAGCAGGAAAGAAAGGAAAGTACACTGGAAGAGACCCAAGTGGGCACTTTGGAGGTCAAGTGCCCTGTTTAACCTTGATCCTATGATTTTATGTACTGGTCCACTTCTGGCATCTTGCATCCCTTTTCCCATAATTCTTCCCTTTGGGTGGGCTGCCCGCATGCACGGTGCCCTCCTTACACTTGGGAAGTGAGCACACGCAGTATGTTTAGGAAGTTGTACCCATTTCCATCTGAGACTTTCTTCACTTTTCTGGGGGCATTCCACCAGAAGGTCATATTCTGTCATTTTGTCTCTCAATGCACATCCTCGAGCTCAGTTGACTGTTTCCTGAGATTTTATTGGAAGCTAGTTACCAACCTCAAGTGTTTTTATCTGTTTGGGAAATTGCCACTTCCTGGTGCCTGTGACCAGTGATTACTTTAGTGTGACAGCTGTGGACCATCAGGAAATTGCCTCTCCCTGGTGTGGGCTGTGAATTATTTTTGCAGTTATCACACTGTGTGTGTGTGTGTGTGTGTGTGTGTGTGTGATAACTGTATGTGTGATAACTGCCAAACCCATCACCTGATGGCTGCCTGACATTCGTGGCAGGGGTGGGGTGAAAGGGGTGCTCTCCTGCCCTGCCATATTTTTACTTAATGAACAAGAATGCAGTCCCTATTGTACTGTGCAACAAAATGTCAGGAATAAAAATATCTGTGCATGGGGGTGCATACTTGTGGTCCCAGCTACTCCAGAGGCTGAAGTGGGAAGATCATGTGAGCCCAGGAGATCAAAGCTGCAGTGAGCTGTGATTGTGCCATTGTACTCCAGCCTAGGCAACAGAGCAAGACCCCATCACAGAAAAAAAAAAAGAAAAAAAAGACACAAATAAATGGAAACACATACTATGTTCATGAAGTGACCTAATATTGTAAAGACAGCCATACTGCCCAGAGCAATTTACAGATTCAGTGCAATACTTACCAAAATCCCAATGATGTTTCTTTGCACTTCACCCTTCCTGATTTCAAAACCTATTACAAAGCTACAGTAATTAACTGTATGGTGCTGGCATAAAGATAGAAATGTAGACTTAGTGGAACAGAATAGAGAACCAAGAAGTAAGTTCTCATATGCATATGCAAATAATCTGCATAGATTTGTATCAAGGCTACAAAATGGGAAAGAATAATCTCTTCAGCAAATGGTATTGGGAAAACAGGATAGCCCCATGCAAAAGGATGAAGTTGGACCCTTAACCTTGCCCTGCATGTAAAAATTAACTCAAAAGGGATTAAAGACCTGAAATGACAAAACTCCTAGAAGAATATGTAAGGGAAAAGCTTCTTAGATTTGACTATGATTTATTTGATATGATACCAAAAGCTCAGACAAAAATAACACAATAGTGAGTGAGAGTATATCAGACTAAAAAGCTGCCCAGCAACAAAGGAATAATCACCAGAGTGGAAAGGTGCCCTATACAATGGGAGAAAATATTTGCAAGCCATATATTGGATTAGGGATTAACATCCATCATATATAAAGAACTCATACTACTCAACAACAGGAAAAAGAAAAGTATTTAAAAATGTGCAAAATAGTGTAATGACATATCTCCACAGAAGTTATACAGATGGCCAACAGTAATATGAAAAGATGCACAACATCCCTAATCATTATGGAAGTGCAAATCACAACCATAATAGTAAATGAATTATCTTACAACCATTTGGTCACTATTAAAAGAAAAAAAAAAATAACAGGTATTGGCGAGGATGTGGAAAAATTGAAACTCTTCCGCACTATCGATGGAATGTAAAATGGTGCAGACACTTTGGAAGACAGTTTGGAGGTTCTTCTCAAAATTGTTACCGTATGATCTAACAATCCCACGTCTAAGTCTCTATCCAAAAGAATTGAAAACAGGATCTTAAAGGGAAATTTGTGTAATCATGATTGTAGTATTCACAGTAGCCACGAGGTGGAAATAACCTTAAGTGTCTATCAACAGATGAATGCATAAAGAGAATGTGGTATATACATACAGTAAAATATCATTCAGCCTTACAAAAAAAAGGAAATCCTGTGTATCCTACAACATGATGAACCTTGAGAATACTGTGTTAAGTGAAATAAGCTTATCACAGAAAGACAAATACTGCATGATCTCTCTTTGAGTAGTCAAACTCTAAGTAAAATGTTGGTTGCTGGGATCTGGGAGGAGAGAACAAACAGGATTTGTTCAGTGGACCTAGAGTTTCAGTTTTCAAGATAAAAGATCAGAGAACTGTTAAAAGCAATGTTCTGATAGTTTATACCACTGTTAACTTAAAATGTTTAAGGTGATAAATTTTATGTTTTCTGTTTTTGACCACAGTAGAAAAAAGAATGAAATGAACAAATTATCTTTCAGAATTGTATTATAGTTTTGCCTTTCCAGTAGCAGTATTTTATAGTTCTGGTCTTTCCACATTCTGATTAACATTTAGCATTGTCAATCTTAAATTTTAACTTCTCTAGTATGTGTGAATTGGTATTTTGTTGTGGTTACTTGCAGTTTCTTTATTACTAATGATACTGAGCATCTTTTCCTGTGATTATTGGCCTGTTTTGTATCTTTTTTTCAAGTGCTCATTTTCTCCCCATCTGTTTATCTTTTTTAAATTGATAATGTAAGAATGCTTCGTATATTCTACATATAAGTTCTTTATCAGCTATATGTATTGCAGATATTATTCCGTAGGTTATGACTTGGTATTTTTTCTTGTTCAGTGATGTATTTTGATGACAGTTTTAAAATTTCGATGAAACATAATTTCCCAATTTGTGTTCCACAGCTAAAGTATTTTTTTGGTCTTCTCTAGGAAATCCTTGTTTATTTGAAGATTACCAAGTTATATGCCTATGCTAAGTTTTATAATTTTTACTTCTATGTTTTGTTCTATGATTTATCTCACATTTTTTATGTGTGTGGAATATGACAGTTTAGATTGATTTTTAAAATACAGACATCTAGATATTCTAGCACCATTTGTTGAAAAGACTTTTTCATAAAAGTAATTTCCTTGGCACCTTACTAAAATATCGGTTTGCTCTAATATGTTTGGTTCTGATTCTGGACTCTTCTGTTGCTCTCTTTGTGTACCCATATGCAAAGATCATACTTTCTGATTACTTTAGCTTTATAGTAATATTGAAATGGGACAGTAAGAGTCTTTTACACTTGTTCTTTTTATCTAGGATTGTTTTGACTATTTTTCACATAAAATTTATCAAAGGTTTAGTTTTTATTAAAAACCTATTAGAATTTTAACTGTGATTACATTGAATCTATAAATGAATTTAGGAAGAATGGATATTTTAACATTTTGTCTTCTTATCTAGGAACATGGTATCTCTCCATTTATTGAAGCCTCTGTAATTTCTCTCAGCATTGTTTTGTAATTTTTAGTGTTTATGTGTCTTTCACATTTTAAAAATAAATTTTTATAAATATTTTATATTTTTGATGCTGTTATAAATGTGATTTGTTTCTTGATTTATTTTTCAGATTGTTTACTAATGACAAATGGAAATGATACTGAGTATTATATGTTGATTTTGTATTCTGCAACATTTTTTGGAATCTTTAGGTTTTTCTAAATAGGTGTTTATGTGGTCTGCAAACAAGGACAAATTGACCTTTTCCTTTCCAATTTGGATACTCTTTATTTCTCTCTTGCCTAATTACTCTGGATAAGACTTCTAGTACTAGGTTGAATAAAATTTGTAAGAGTAGGCATCCTTTTTCTCCTGGTTCTTAAAGGAAAAGCTTTTAGCTTTTCTCCACTCAGTATGATGTTAACTGTGAGTTTGTCATATATGGCGTTTAATTGTGTTGAGGTATTTTCCTTCTATACCTAATATTTTGAGAGATTTTATTTTGAAGTCATGTTGAATTTTATTGAATGCCCTTTCAACATCTGTTGAAATGATAATGTTTTTTGTGCTTCATTCTGTTAACATGTATTATGCTTATCGATTTTCATATCTTTAACCATTCTTGCATTTCTGTGATGAATCCCACTTAATCATGGTGAATAATCTTTTTAATGTGTTGTTGAATTAAGTTTATTAGTTTTTTTTTTTTTTGAGACAGAGTCTTGCTCTGTAGTTTAGTGGCGCCGTCTCAGCTCACTGTAACCTCCACCTCCCAGGTTCAAGCAATTCTCCCCCTGCCTCAGCCTCCTGAGTAACTGGGATTACAGGTGCCTGCCAGTGTGCCCTGCTAATTTTTATATATTTAATAGAGATGAGGTTTCACCATGTTGGCCAGGCTGGTCTTGAACTCCTGACCTCTGGTGATCTGCCACCTCGGCCTCCCAAAGTGCTGGGATTATAGGTGTGAGCCACCGCGCCTGGCCAGTTTACTAGTATTTTGTTGAGGATCTTGACATCTGTGTTCATCAGGGATGAGCTTGTAGTTTTCTTTTTTTGTTGTGTCCTTGTCTGGTGTTGGTGTTAGAGTAATGCTAGGCTTGTAGATTGAGTTTCAAAGTATTCCTTCCTCTTTAATTTTTTTTTTTGGGGGGGGTGATATGTATGTTTATTGTCTTGATTGTGGAAATAGTCAAGAGTATATAAAAATCCCCTAAATTATGAAACTAAAATGTTAAATATGTACAGTGTATTGTATATTAGACACACTTTAATAAAGCTGCAAAAATAATTCCTTCATCCACAAAATAAACTTACTATTGATAAAGTGAATTTTTTTTCGGAGCCTGAAGACTGAAGTTATAACGTTGATTTACGACAAATTTTTAAATATATCACCAGAAACTTTGGATTTGACCAGCTTCCTTGTTGCCTTTTTGGTGTTATCCACTTACCTCTAAATTCTGGTTTTCATATATAAGATAATTTTTTTTCTTTTTATTTGAACTTTTACAAACCCTAAGAAGAAACTCTAAAGGGCTACATAGCTAGGAGGTAGTGTTAATTAGACAAAACTTGGTATTTATTTATAGTCTGATTATCACTTCAAGTTCTTAAGAAAAAGTTAATTGACTATAATAGGTCACATTTTCCTTGGATGTTGTTTTCTTTTAAATAGTTGTTATCTCATTCTGCACAAATGATATGGTTAGGATGATATATTAGTGTGATGGTATTTGGAGGTGGAGCCACAATCATGAAAACGTGTTTCTTGTTGATAAAGCATTCTGAGATAGGTGAGGTAGTTCTCCTTGAAGCCATAACTTAGCGCTTTGAGTAGCTTCCATTTTGTTGCTTTAACATCTCAAGGGAAGAGAAAGAGCCTGGTGTCTGGATTCAGATTTTGGTAATAATGGAGGTGGAATTCATCCCTTCTGCTCACTTTCCACTGACCTTTACCAGCACCTGGCCCCAATTAAATTGCAAAGAGCTGGTAGATAATACATTCCTTCCAGACCGGGAAGAGATAGAGGATTGATAAAAATCTGTCCAGTCTCTGCATTTGATGGATGATCTACAGCTTAAAATTCTTACAAACTTGTGAAAATTACTTGTTGCAGAAGTAATAGCCAAACATCAAAACTATTTTAATTAAGAATGGGAGTGGAGAAAATCCAAGAATTTTAGGTATTTTGCTTATGTTTGGAAAGTTTGTAAATTCGTATTGAGTTGGAAACACAAGTTTCAACTTAAAAGTGTAGCAGAATCAGAAATTAAGTTGTGTAGAAATCTGTGCATTGTTTTGTTGTTATTGTTGTTTTCAGACTCCTTGACGTGGCTTTATGAATGAATTATAAAATGAGGTTTCGGCAACTCCTTTGGGATTCTAAATATATAAGATGCAGTAAATAATACAAGACTAGACTCTTCCTTCCTCTTTAATTTTTGGAAACATTGAATAGAATCAATATTAGTTCCTTTAAAAATAGTTGGTAGAATTTAGCAGCACTGAAGCCATCAGGTCTCGGGCTTTTCTTGGATGGGATACTTTTATTACTGCTTCAGTCTTATTACTCGTTGCTGGACTGTTCAGATTTTCTATTTCTTTATGGTTTATTGCTGGTAATTTTATGTGTCAGGAATTTATTCAGTTCTTCTAGGTTTTCCAGTTTGTTGGAGCATAATCATTTATAATGGTCTCTGATGATTCTTTATATTTCTGTTGTATCAGTTGTAGTATATCCATTTTCATCTCTGATTGTATTTTTTTTGGTGCCTCTTTTTTTCTTAGTCTAGCATAAACATTTATTGCTTTTGTTTCTCCCTTTAAAAGATCACTTTTCAATTCAATCTTTTGTATTGTTTTCTTAGTCTCAATTTCATTTATTTTTTTATAAATCTTAATTTGGGGTTTGGTTTGTTATTGCTTTTCTAGTTCCTCGAGGTGAATTTTCTTTTTCTTTTTCTTTTCTTTCTTCCTTTTCTTTCTTTCTTTTTTTTTTTTAAGAGAGTCTCACTCTGTCAGCTAGGCTGGAGTGTGGTGGCATGATCACAGCTCATTGCAACCTCAACCAGGCTCATGTGATCCTCCCAACTCAGTTTCACGTGTAGTTGGGACTACAGGGATATGCCAGCATACCTGGCTAATTTTTTTATTGTTTTGTAGAGACAGGGTCTTACTATGTTGCCCAGCTGGTCTTAAACTTCTGGCTCAAGTAGTCCTCCCACCTCAACCTCCCAAAGTGCTGGGATTACAAGTGTGAGCCATATACCTGGCCTACATTCAGCTGCTCTATGTCTTTTAATTGGAGAATTTAGTCCACTTACATTTAGTGTTACTACTGATAGGTAAGGAGGTAACTATTTTCTAGTTGTTTTGTAACTGCTTGCTTCCTTCTTACTGTCTTCTTTTGTGGTTAAGAGATTTTTCTCTGGTAGTATGTTTTAATTTCTTGCTTTTTAGTTTAACTATTAACAGGTTTTTGGATTGTCATTACCATGAAGCTTACAAAAGATACCTTAAATTTATAACAAGTTATTTTGAACTGATGACAACTTAACTTTGATTGCAAAGAAAGAAAGAAAATTGTAAAGAACTTTAAACTTTAATCCTCCCACATTTTGACTTTTGTTGTTTCAGTTTACATTGTTGATATTGTTCAGGGTCCACTTCTAATTCTACTTCTCTTGCCATTTCTACCACATCTGTGATGACTTCCTTCACTGAAGTCTTGAACCCCTTAAAGTCATCTCTGAAGATTGGAATCAACTGCCAATCTTCTGTGAATGTTGATATTTGCCCTCATCCCATGAATCATGAATATTCATAATGGCATCTAGAATAATGAGTCATTTCTAGAAGGTTATCAGTTTACCTTGTTCAGATCCATCAGAGGAATCACTATCTAGAGCAAATATCCATAGCCTTACAAAAAATGCATTTCCTAAATAGTAAGACTTGAGAGGTGAAATTACTCCTTGATCCTTGGGCTGCAGAATGGATATTGTTTTAGTAGGCATGAAAACAACATTGATATCCTTCATCAGAGCTCTGGGGCGACCAGGTGTGTTGTCAGTGAGCAGTAATATTTTGAAAGGAATCTTTTTGTAAATGGTACATCTCAACAGTGTGCTTAAAATATTTAGTAAACCATGTTGTAAACAGACGTGCTATTATTCAGGCTTTCTTGTTCCATTTCTGGAGCACAGGTAGAGTAGATTTAGCATAATTCCTAAGGGCCCTAGGATTTTTGGAATGGTAAATGAGCATTGGCTTCAACTTAGAGTCACTACTAGCCTCTAACAAGATACTCATTCTGTCTTTTGAGGCTTTGTAGCCAGACACTGGCTTTTACCCTCTAATTGTGAAAGTAGTAGATGGCATCTTTTTTCCATATAAGGCTGTTTTGTCTACAGTGAAAAATCTGTTTAGTATAGCCACCATTATCAGTGATCTAGACTAAATCTGGATGACTTGCCATATAGCTTCTACATCAGGACTTGCTGCTTCGCCTTGTACTTCTGTGTTATGGAGACAGCTTCTTTCCTTAAACCTCCAATGTCTGCTAGCTTCAAACTCTTCTTCTGCAGTTTCCTTACCTCTGTCAGCCTTTATAGAATTGAAGCTATTCCGGTCCTTGCTCTGGAATAGGCTTTGGACAAAGGGAATGTTGTGTCTGGTGTGATTTTCTGTCCTTTACCACTAATACTTTCTCCATATCACCCATAAGTGTTCTTCACATTTATCATTCATCTGTTCTGGAGCAGCACTTTTAATTTCCCTGAAGAACCTTTTTTTTTTATTTTTTGCATTCTCGTATTGGATAATTGTTTAGTGCAAGAGACCAAGCTTTCAGTCTGTCTTGGCTTTTGGTACATTTTCCTGGCTAAGCTTAGTCATTTTTAGCTTTTGATTGAAAATGAAAGATATGTGGCTCTTCCTTTTGCTTGAACACTTAAGAGTTCATTGTAGGGTTACTAATTGGTCTAACTTCAATGTTGTTGTGTCTCAGTTAATAGAGAGGCCCTACTAGAGGGAGAGAGATGGAGGAATGGTCAGTTGTGGAGCAGTCAGAATATACAAAACAATTTATCAATTAATTTTGTCATCTTAAATGAGGATTGTTTTGTAGTGCACCAAAACAATAATATCAAAGATCATTGATCACCATAGTAGATATAGTAATAATGAAAAAGTCTGAAATATCCTGAAAATTATTAAAATGTGACTTATGCACATGACATGGGCACATGTTGGAAAAATTATGCTGATAAGAGTTTCTGGACACAGGGTTGCTAGAAAACTTCAGATTGTTAAAAAAACACAGTATGAAGTGTCATAGTAAAGCACAGTGGAATTGTAACAAGGTATTCCTGTATTCTGTTTTATTATTTTAATGACTTTCTAGCTATTCCTTGTTCCTATAGCCATTATTATTTTAGTGGTTGCTCTAGGAATTAGTGTCCTCTTTAAGTTGTCATCATATGCCTAGAGGGCAGTACTTTATCACCTCATATGAAATATGAAGAACCTTGCTATAGCATAATTTTAATTAGCCCCCATCCTTTTTTCTTTTTCATTATGTATTTTACATCTGCATGCATAATTTACTCCACAGTGCTATGCTAATTGTTGCGTTAAACACCCTTTTTAAAGAAATAAAGAACAGAAAAAAAATCTTTTACACTCATACATTTACTTAGTGTTTTCAGTACTCTTCATTCTTTTTTGTAGGTACAAATTTCAGTTTTGTTGTCATTTTTCTTCATTTTGAAGAACTTTCTTTAGGATTCTGTGTATTGCCAATTTTCTTTTCTTTTTTCTTTTTTTTGGAGATGGAGTCTCGCTCTGTCGCCCAGGCTGGAGTGCAGTGGCACGATTTCGGCTCACTGTAACCTCCACCTCCTGGGTTCAAGCAACTCTCTGCCTCAGCCTCCCAAGTAGCTGGGATTACAGGTGGCCGCCAGCATGCCTGGCTAATTTTTGTATTTTTAGTAGAGACGGGGTTTCACCATTTTGGCCAGGCTGGTCCTGAACTCCTGACCTTGTGATCCATCCGCCTCAGCCTCCCAAAGTGTTGGGATTACAGGCGTGAGCCACTGTGCCTGGCCTATTGCCAATTTTCTTGTGACAAATTATCTGAGCTTTTTATTCTCTGAAAATATTTTCATCTACTGCCAAGTTTGAAGGATATTACATTGATGTAGAATTGCTGTATTTTTTTTTTTAGTACTTTAAAAATTGTTTTATTTTCTTCTTGCCTCTATTGTTTCTAATTAGAAGTCAACTTCCACTGTATAATTGATCCCTTCTATGTAATGCATCTTTTTACATAGTCTTGTACTTTTACAGTATTCAGTTATTTGGCTTTTTGTTTAAAATAGATAACATCCGAAGTCTATTACCTTTTCATAGCCCACTCTTCCTGCTTTGCTTAGTTTAAATTTTATTTACAGTCATAGTTATTAATCCCTCCACAACATCCTGTACTTCTTTACCTCTTTAACTTTATTTGCTTATTGACACCACAACACTGGTTAAATCCAACATAACTGCTTCTCCATTCCTATTTTTAAGCAGGTGAATGTGGTTGATGAAAAAAAGAAACTTTTACTGGTCTCATTTTAAATTCATGAGCACCAATCTGATTTGTGCCCTTATTCTTGCCTTGCAATCATTAAATTTTTCCTGTTATGTTACCTGGCCCACTCTTCTGACCAACTCTTTTATACTTCCTTCACTTTCATTTAACATTTTTTTCACATCTTTTCTCTTAGCTCATGACCATAGTTCTTCACTGAAAAATTGAGGAAATCGAAAGAGATGTTTCATAATATCCTGTTATCACATACATTCATAACTTGTATCTATGCATGTATATTTTATATTTTCTTCTGTTACTGTGGGTGAAATATCCATGTATCTAGCTAAAGCAAGTCCTTTATGTGTGCATTGTAACCGACTCCTTCTAGACAATTTCATTTTATTGCTTTGGCAATTTTACACTTTCTGTACCATCACATTTTCACTCTTTATATGATCATTCTTATTATCATATACCTTTGTCATTATCTCTCTCATTTTAAAAAGAAGATGAAAGAAATCGTTGATCTTAACATTCCATTTTAGGCAGTACTCTTTACTCCTGCTTATTTTTTTTACAGCAAAACTTTATAAGAGGGTTGACTGTTGGCTGTCTACATTTTCTCTCTTCTCTTTCTTTCTTGAACTCCTCCAATAAACTTTTACAAGTCAAAGAGAATAATCCCCATTGTTATGGTCAATTCTTAGATTCCTTATTTTTGTTTTACACCTATATGAAATGCTTAACACAGTTTATCCTCTTTTCCCCTCTTCTCCCCTCCCCTCTCTTTTTTTCTTTTCTTTTCTTTTTGAGATGGAATCTCGCTCTGGCGCCCAACCTGGAGTACAGTGGCACGATCTCAGCTCACTTCAACCTCCACCTCCTGGGCTCAAGCGATTATCTCGCCTTAGCCTTCCAAGTAGCTGGGATTACAGGCACCTGCCACCACGCCCAGCTAATTTTTGTATTTTTAGTAGAGACGGGGTTTCACCATGTTGGCCAGGCTGGTCTCGAACTCCTGAATTCAGGTGATCCGCCCGCCTTGGCCTACCACAGTGCTGCGATTACAAGCACTGCACCCGGCCGTCATTTTCTTTTTTAAAACACTTCTGTACTTGGCTTGTTAGAACACCAAAGTTTGTTGATTTTTTTTTTCTACGTTTTTGGCCTTTCTCAGTCTTTTTGCTGTGTAAGTAAATCTTCTGAGTATCTGTCCTTAGATCTCTTCTTTTTTCACTCTACCCTCATTCTCTTGATTATTCCCATCCATGTTCATGATTTTAAGTGTCATCTCCATGTCAATGACTTTAAAATGCATATTTCTGTGTAGTCTTCCTTTCTGAACTCTTGTCCATCATATTCAAAAGAATACGAATGGCCGTTTTTATATTTAATGGGATCTCACACTTAATTTTGCCAAAAACACCCTCATAATATTTTGCCTTCCCCCATCCCCCCCGGCAAATGCTGCATCTCTTAATTTTTTTCTCCATCTTGTTTAGTGGTAACTCCACTATTCCAGTTGTCAGGCCAACGGTGTTGTTAGTGTAGTTCTGTGTTCTCTTTATTTCATGGCCATATCTGATTTATCAGCAAATTCTTTTGGCATTGTCTTTACAAAACCCATCTTACCAGAAAACATTCTATAAAACACTTTGTACCACACCACCGCTGTCACCACCCTGCTCCCTGACTATATTATCTTTCACTTGTATTGTTAACTGGTCTTTTTTTCTGATTTTGGCTCTGCCTTTATTCTGTTTTTATACAGCAACACAGTGGTTGTGTTATATTTTAGGTTAGAGAGTGTTACTCTTCTGTTTAAACCTTCCAGTATAACTTCTGACTTGCTTCAGAGTGAAAGCTAAAACCTTTATACTATAACAGAAGATTTGCCCTCCATTGCTGCTGACCATATCTTTTGCTCAGCTTGTCTTTGGTTTAGTTCCAGTCATCATGGCTTCTTTGCTATCATCAAATATTGTGAGCATGTTCCTATTGCTACAGTTTCAAACATGCTGTATAATACTTACTTTATTTTATTTGCAGTCTAAGACCCATTGGAATATAGGTGCCCAAATACAGAACTTTTTTCTTTTTGTTGTAAGCACTGAGTATGTAGCAAATTGTCCTAGCACATAGTAGGCACTCAAGATTCAGTTTTCCTTTTCATAAGTGAGTTCCTCTCCCACCTGTTTTTCTTAAACTTGTTTTCAGATCCGTGATTCTAACTGCAACTATGAGGCCTTTATGAACATTATTAAATTGAGTGACAATATTGGAGAGCTAGAAGCAGTCAGAGATAAGGCAGCAGAAGAATTACAGTATCTTAGATCTCTAGATACAGCTGGTGATGGTAAGTAATGTATTTAATTTAAAATATTTTTTTGAAGTATTATTATATCTTCAAAACTTTGGTTAATTTACCCAAATGTCATTTTCTGCTATTAATGGTTTCACCTTAATTAAATCTTCCTTATTAGGTTAACATGTGCTTAGTTAGAGTAAAAGCATTATTTTCAGAATGTGAGAATGTGATTATTGTAATTATCCCTAAAGTGAAGGTAATTGGCATGGTTTACTTTTAATTAAATAATTTCACTGTATAATTTCAGATGGTTTCTTTTATTGAATAAAACAATTGCTATATTATTGGTTATTTTGTTAAATTACAGTAAGTGCATGTTTAAAGTATTTCATAAATAACATTACCACTTTCTAGTTCATGATTTCTTTGCTTTTAGATATCAACACTATCAAAAATCAAATAAATAGCTTACTATTCGTAAAGAAGGTATGTGACTCAAGAATACAGCGATTGCAGTCAGGCAAAGTAAGTAAAGTACTTTTGAATTAACGTTTAGTTATAAATACTTTATAGGGATTAAAATGCACAGTAAAGGACAAAAAGTAGGACATTTACCAGTGCAGCACTTTACAAGAGGACTTTAAAAAGAGTTTTCTCTTTTACAATGTGATATAAATATTTGTTAAAACATGCCAAAAAGTTTAACTAAAACACTGCCTGAAAAATGTTAAAGTAATTGAAGATTTTATTTTATTCCTTGATTTATTTATGCATTTACTTGTGTATCATTTGTTTATTCAAAATTTACGTTTATTCAATTTTGTGAGTTGGGTACTTTTTAGAAGAGCCAAGTAGACAGGCTTTTCATGGAGTTTACATTTTAGTTGCAGAGTCAGGAAATAAACCAATAAGCAAATTGATGCATAATATCAGGTGGTGATATCTACTGCAAAAAACAGTAATAAAGCAAAGTAGCATATAGAGAATGTCTTGGACTGGTTTAGGTAGGTTCCAAGAGGTTCGATGACACTTGATCATAGTGAGATCTAAATAACATGAGGCAGTTAGTCTTGTGATGTATTTTTGTTTGCCTTTGAAGTATCTATCTTACAGGCAGTCATGAGAGCAAATGCAGGGGCACTAAAGTAAGAATGTCCTTGGTTAATTGGAGGAGGTCGTTGTGATTGGTATGGAATGAATGAGCTATTGTGCTAGGAATGAAGTCATAGAAGAACCGGGGAGTTAGATCTTACATGGTCGTATATGGTCTTAGTGGCCGTAGTAAGAATTTTATTTTATTCTAATTATGATGAAAATCAATTGGAGATTTGCCCTGGCAAGTGACATTACCTGACTTACGAGCTAAAAATTAAAATTATTATCTTTACTCTTTGTGGAGAATAGACACAAAGTGTGAGATGATAGGGGTAAGAATGGAAACTGAGAGATTATTTGCAATACTCCTGATTTAAAACTAGATAAGAGATGTCTATGGAGGTTGTGAGAAGCGATTAGAGACTGGATATAGTGCTAATAGGATTTTCTTAATGGAGTGAATATGGGGTGAGAAAGAAAAAAAATAACTCAAGGATATTTCAGGGTATTTTGGTTTGAGCAACTGTATAAATAGTCATGCCGTTTACTGAATTGGGTAACACTGAGAGAGGAGGAAGTTTGGAAAAGAGAATTGAGTTTTGGGTATTTTAATTTGAGATCCCTGTTTGACATTCAAGTAGACATGCTAATTGGTAATCTTGAGTTCTAAGGAAAAGTTAGTGATGGAGATGAATTTTGTAAATCCTCAGAATTATCAGATGTTTAATGTTGAGAGACTGGATGATGTTATCTAAAAGAGTGTGTGTAAGTAGGAATGCACTGGTGACTTGGTCCTACTACACTTCAGTGAACAGAGTTTAAGACAAAGTAAAGAATCTAGCTAAAGAAACAGAGTAAATAGCCAGTGAGATTGCAGGAAAACCTGAGCATGTGATATTGAAGCAGGGTATTTCCCTGACCCCTTCGCAGGACTTGCAGCAGGGGTGTCTTGTTTACTACTCAGCCTGCCGTTCTCAACTCTTTGTGGTGGGGAGCGCGCAAGCGAACCAATGGGAACTTGAGTGGAGTGCTAGAACCAGCCTGCCACTTCGGCACTGGTGGGATCAAACTCCACTCACTCGGACCCACTGTATTCCACCCCTCGCGAGAGGGAGCACACAGGTGAGTGGGTGGAGGAACTGGCCAGAAGCATTAGCACTGGCAAGAGCAAACTCTGTTCAGGCCCTACAGCTGTCCCAAAGCCCTAGAAGGTGTGTTACAGTGCTCTCTTAGCTCTGCTATCTGTGGATGGCTTAAGGGTTAACAGCTCAGTGGACCATTTGCCTTTTTGCATGAGGCGGCTGCCCTTCACCGGTGAGGGCACAGGGCCAGTGTGACAGCCTTTTGTGTGCACACTCATGGCTTCTGAGCTCTTATTTGGCGTCCAGGAAAAATGAAGTCGCATGAATGAATTGAAAGATGGTAAATGCTGGAGATTTTATGGCCAATGAAAGTGGTTCTCAGCGGGAAGGGGAGCTGAAAAGGGGAATGGGGCGGGTAGGTAATCTTCCCCTGAAGTCCGGCTGTCTCCATTTCGATTCTTTCTGAAGTTATGCCATCAAGCTGTCCCTCTGAAGTTGAGCCGCTTCTCTCCAACATCCAGCCGTAGTCCTGGCTACCAGCTGAGTAGCCTGGCTACCAGCTCAGTTTTTTATAGGCACAGGATGGGGTGGTATGCGGCCATGGGTAGTTTAGGAAAAGGCAACATTTGAGCAGGAAAACAGGGATATAAGTTTTCATTTAGGGCTGTGGGCTCAGGCTTTTTGGCTTGAGTGGGTGGTATTTCACCAGGGACCACCCTTTTCTGCCTAGAATTTTGTGCCCCCTGTCCCTAACAATATCTCAGAAGCCAAATGTTAAAAGTGTTTATAGAAGGGAAAGAAGAGGTGTATCAAAGGATAACATGGAGAAAGACGAAGACTGAGAATTGGCCATTGGACTTACTACCTTCTGGATTATTGGTGATCTGATGAGAGCATTTTTTGTGGAGTAGTGGAGAAAAATCTTAATTGGAGTTTGTCCATGAGAGAATGGGAAGAGGTAAATTAGAAACAGTAATGATAGTTGCTCTTTAGAGAAGTTTTGCCCTAAAGGAGAGCAGAGATTTGGGGCTTTAAAGCAGGAAAAAGCATTTCTTAAATACCCTTAGGTTTTTCATGAGGTCACATTTTTGCTGTGGTTTTCTGTTTTGAAAATTTATTTATGACTCTCTGGTCTTATAATTTTACAGTGTATTTAAATTCCTTAAGGAATAGAAGAATTATTTCTAAAAACCGTGGTGGCATATGCCTGTAATCCCAGCTACTCTGGAGGCTGAGGCAGGAGAATCGCTTGAACCCAGGAGGCGGAGGTTGCAGTGAGCCGAGATCGCACCATTGCACTCCAGCCTGGGCAACAAGAGCCACACTACGTCTCAAAAAAAACACAAAAAACAAAAAAACCCCTTAAATTTAGTTTTCTAGGTGAATTATAACTTAAGAAACATTACTTGAGGCCCATATTTGTTGTGTGTGTGTGTGTGTGTGTGTGTGTGTGTGTGTACCTTTGTTTCTGTTAACTTTATTTTAAAACTAGTTTATATACTCGTGCAAATGAGCATAGAGGAAAGATACGGTTTCACTTGTGCTTTTCTTTAATTACTTCCTTATCTAGATCTCAGAGGTAGTGATCTTTCAGCGTCATTACTCAGTGTATTTACCCAGGCACTTTTTGATATTGAATCCTTTTAAAATTTAGATATTTTGTTTCCAAGCCTGTCAATTCCATTTTGAATACAAGCTTTATTTTTTAATGAGCTCAGATCATACAGTGTTTTCCTTTGTAAGTAAACTCAGAGTCCCCACGGATTTGCAGTTATATAGCCATGTTACTTATCTTGAAATCTTAGAAACCTTTATCCTCAGCGAATTTTCCTTCCCATCCTGTATCTGTGGAGCCGCTGCTGGGCAGGAGAAAGAGGTGATACAATTTGAAGAAGGGAGACTTAGTAGGAATCATGTGCTGCCTCTAGATTGCTCTCTACCAGACATTTAAAGTCAGTTAGCTGTTATTATTCAGTACTTATATGAAGGAAAATACAAATTATAGAGATGGATTTGTTTTTTTTTTAAATTCTCTGCATTTTCCTTTATTTACCACCTATGCTTAATTTAGTATATGCCTCTGAATATGGCAGCCTACTTCATTTGCAGTAAACCTGCTTATCTTTCTTTTTTAAATAGAGCGTTCTGAAATATGGATTTGGGAATATAGAGAAGCCAGTGAAAATAAATAATTCATAGAAACATCATGGCTCTTACTGGAAAGGGCAGCAGCATTTGAAAACATGTAGTCATACTTACCGGCTTTGTGACTTAATAGGCAACCTTTTTCATCTTCGTTTTCCTTGTTTGTTAAGTAGACGTGGTGATACATATCCAACAGGATTGCTGTGCAGATTAAATGAAGTAATATGTGTAATGTAACTAGCCCAGTGCCTGATACGTAGATGCCCTTTAAATTTTGGACACAATTTTTCACTTTTTTTTTTTCATATGTAGATTGTTTCCTTGCTCTGTGACTTTAAAAAGTATGTCTGAAATTCACTGTTTAGAGAGTCTGGAAAAAAAACATATTTTCTCTAATAATTAGAGATTTGACTGAGTTAGGAGCAAAATTACTCTTTAGGAATATTTTGTTTTCCTAGTAGTAAATAGACTTTATACATGAAAATGTTGAGTTTTTAAAATTCTTGCATATATTAAATATTTCCTTCACCCTTTTAACCTTTGGAATGTTCATTTTCATTTGGAAGATATAGAGATAGAGAATAATTGAAAATATAGTGATTTCTATTTATTTTATATTGAAAGAATTGAATGCTATTATTTTTAATATATTAATATTTTTAATTTGCTAAGCAACTCTTAACTAGGAATTTAAATTCACAGAATGTATATCTATTGGGAAACAACATGCATGAGAAGGGAAAAACTTCATCTTTACTCCATTTTAGCTTGATTTTTTTCCTTATATTTATGTAAACATCTTTAACAATGAATGATTAGATAAAATATTAACTTATATTCACTTTTGCCCGTAGGAAATAAATACTGTGAAACTTGCAGCAAACTTTGGGAAACTTTGCACAGTCCCCCTGGACAGCATTCTTGTAGACAATGTTGCACTACAATTTTTTATGGGTAGGTAGATCAATTCTATTTAAATGATATAGCCATTGAATTTCTTTTTTGATTTTTTATTGTGGTAAAATACACATAAAATTTAGTATCTCAACTACTTTTAAGTGTATATTTCAGTGATATTAAATGTATTCATGATGTTGTACAGAGTCTCCAGAACTATTTTTATCTTCCAAAACTGAAACTCTACTCATTAAAAACCAACTCTCTCCATTCCCCACACCCTCAACCCCTGCAGCCATCATTCTGCTTTCTGTCTCTATGATTTTGACTACTCCTAAGTACCTCACGTAGGTGGAATTGTACAATATTTGCCTTTTTGTGGCTGGCTTACTCACTTAACATGGATATGCCCTCAGGTTTTATCCATGTTATAGCATATGTGAGTATTTCCTTCCTTTTTAATGCTGAATAATATTCATGTGTGTGTGTGTGTACACACGCACACACTTGCTTCTTCCCTTACCTCTTCTCCCCTCCCTCCACTTTTCCTAATTTCTCTGCCTAGTACTTCCAGTACTACGTTGAAACGAAGTGGCAAACACAGGCATCTTTGTCTTGTTCCTGATCTTAATCTTTGTCTTGTTCCTGATCTTAATCTTTGTCTTGTTCCTGATCTTAAACAAAAGTATTCTGTCTTTAAGCATTGAGTATATTATTCACTGTGGGCTTTTTCAGATACAGCTTTTATTATTTTGAGATAGTAGCCTTCTGTTCCTAGTTTATTGAGTGTTTTTGTCATGAAAGTGTGTTGCATTTTGTGATATGCTTTTTGGGCATCAAGATGTGGTGTTTATCCTTCATTCTGTTGTACTGTATTAGACTGATTTTTTTTTTTGCATGTTCAACCGTCTTTGGATTCCAGGAATATATGCCACCTTAGTTATGGTGTATGATTTCTTTAATATGCTGCTGAATTTGTTTTGCTAGTATTTTATGGAGGATTTTTACATCTATATTTATAAGGAACATTGGTCTGTAGTTTTCTTGTACACTCTATCTGGTTCTGTTTTCAGGATAATGCTGGCCTCATAGAACGAGTTAGGAAGTGTTTCCTGTTTAATTTTTTGGAAAAATTTAAAAAGGATTGGTGTTACTTTTCTTTAAATGTTTGATAGAATTCACCAGTAAAGCTATTCAGGTCCAGGTCTTTTCTTTATTGAGGATTTTTGGTTACTGATTCATTCTCCTTACTACCTATCAGTCTCCTCAGATTTTCAATTTCTTCATGATTTAGTTTTGGTAGATTTTCTGTTTCTAGGAATTTTTCCATTTCTACTAGGATATCCGATTTATTGGCATACAATTGTTCATAGTACTTTTAGTTTTGTAGAGTCATTAGTAATATCCCCACTTTCACTTCCGATTTTAGTAATTTGAGTCTTTTCTCTTTTTGTTCTCCTAGATAAATGTTTGTCAATTTTGTCACTCTTTTCAAAGAATCAACTATTGCTTTCATTGACTTTTACCATTGTTTTTCTGTTCTCTCTTTTGTTTATCTCTGCTCTAATCTTTACTATTTCCTTCCTTCTGCTAGCTTTGGGTTTAATTTGTTCTTTTTCTGTTGCCTTATGTTGTAAAGTTAGAAAGCTTTACAACATAAGGAAAGATGATTTGAGATTTTCCTTTTTGCTGTGTCCCATTAGTTTGGTATGTTATGTTTGTTTTAATTAATCTTTATGTATTTTCTAATTTCTCTTGTGATTTCTTCTTTGATCCATTGGTTGTGTGAGTGTGTTTTCATGTTTTCAGAGGATAAGTAGGGTAAATAAAAAGTGTGTTGTTTGATTTCCAAAAATATATGAGTTTTCCAGTTTTAATTTTGTTATTGATTTATAATTTTATCCCATTGTAGTTGGAGAAGATACTTTGCATGATACCCATTTTTAAAAACTTTACAAGACTCAATTTGTGGCCCACTGTATGGTCTGTTTAGAAAATATTCCATGTGTACCTGAGAAGAAGCTGTATGCTGTTGTTGGGAAGTGTTCTGTATGTTTGTTAAATCTACCTGGTATATTGTGTTAAGTCCTCTATTTCTATACTTATCTTCTGTCTGGGTCTATCCGTTACTGAGAGCGGGGCATTGAAGTCTCCAACTATTATTGTGGCACTGTCTCTTTTTCCCTTCAAATCTGTCTGTGTTTGCTTCATATATTTTGGTGATCTGTTAATAGGTATGTAACTGTTTATAATTGTTGTATCATTTTGTTATGCTGAATCTTTTATTAATATATAATGACCTTATTTACATCTTAACCATTTTTGATTTAAAGTCTATTTTACCTAATACTAGTATAGCCTCCCCTGCTCTATTTTGGTTACTGTCTGCATGTGATGTGATTTTTCATCCATTCACTTTCAATTTATTTATGTCTTTGTATCTAAAGTCTTTGTAGACAGTATATCATTGGATTGATTTTTTTAATCCATTCTGCCAGTCTCTGTCTTTTGATTAGAAAGTTTAATCAATTTACATGTAAAGTAATTATTTATAAGGAAAGAGTTCTGTCATCTTGTTATTTGTTTTCTACATGCTTTATGTCTTTTTTGATAGTCATTTTCTACATAACTGACTTCTTTTGTATTTAGTTGATTTTTTTGTAGTGACATGTTTAAATTTCTTTCTCATTCCTCTTATGTATATTATGTAGCCATTTTCTTTGTGGTTACTATGGGGATTACATGTAACATCCTAAATTTATAACACTGTAATTTGAAATTATGTCAGCTTAATTTCAAATGTATTCAAAACTTTTCTCCTTTACAGCTCTGTCACCTTCCCTCTTTTGATGATGTCACAAAACTAAGTCTTTACAAATTGTGTGTTCAAAATATGAACTAATAGTTCTTTTAAATGAGTTACTTTTGCAAATGATGTAGAAACCAGGATGTGCAGTAACAAAGTATATTTCTGGCTTTCAGACTGATAGTTGATTTTTTAAAAAATTGTATTTGTCTTTCCAGTCACATAGAAAACAAAAAATAGAGTTACAAATCATTGTAATAATACTAGCTTTTATAATTGCCCATATTTTTATTTTTACTGAGATATTTATTTCTTCATATGATTTCAAGGTACTAAGTTACTATCTAGGGTCCTTTAGTTTAATTTACCCTTCAGCACATTTTGCAAGGCAGGTCTTATGGTAAGATGCTTCCTTTGCTTTTGTTTATCTGGGAATCCTTACTTCTCTCTCATTGTGAAGTATAGTTTTGCCAGATATAGGAACTTGGTTGACAGTATTTTTCTTTTAGCACTTTGAATATCACTCCATCACCTTCTGGCCTCCAAAGTTTCTTGAAAGAAATCTGCTGATAATCTTTTGGATATTTTGTATGTGTTGTTTTTCTCTTTCTGCTTTCAGATGATTTATTTTTTGAAAGTTCAATTATAATGTGTCTCCATGTGGATATCTTTGAATTCATCTTAGTTGGAGATTGTTGAGCTTTTTGGATGTTTATATTCATGCCTTTCTTCAAATTTGGGAAATTTTCAGTCATTTCTTCAAATATGATCTGCCTGTTTCTCTCTTTCTTCTCCTTGTAGAACTCCCACATGTAACTTGGTCCAGCAGGTCACTTAGGCTCTGTTTACTCTTCTTTATATTTTTACATTCGGTTTCTTGAATCTAAAACTTTTATTAATCTATCCTTACATTTGCTGATTCCTCTGTCTGCTCAAATCTACCTTAAATTTCCTTTAGTGCATTTTTTATTTTAGTTATGTACTTTTCACCTCCATCATTTTATTTTGGTTTCTTCTAGGTTTTCTATCTATTGATCTTTCTATTTTGTTCATAGATTGTTTTATTGACTTTTTTACGTCTTTCTTTAGTCTTTTGGGCATCTTTAAGGTAGTTGTTTTAAAGTCTTCATCTAGTAGATCTTCCATCAGGTCTTTTTTGGGGACAGTTTCTGTTGATGTATGTTGGCTTTTTTTCCTCTTTGAATGGGCCACACTTGCCATGTACTTTGTATGCCTTGGGGTGTATGTGCGTGTGCGTTTGTGTGTGTGTGTGTGTGTGTATGAATAACTGGCTATTTGAATCTAATAATGTAACTCTGGAAATCACTTTCTTCCCTTTCCTTAGGGTTTGCTGTTCTTTATTGTTGTTACTGTTTTTGTTTTTAATATGTAGGCTGTCTGTGATCAGCCTGAGGTATAAACTGTCTTCTCAAGACTATTCTGAGCTTGTGCTTTTCCCTGGGCATGCATAGTCACTTTCTAATTTTCCCACATATGTGGTTGCTTTTGAATGTCCTCATTTTTAATGCATGGCTCCAAAAGGGAGATAAGGGTAAAACTGTAGGAGTCAAGGGAGAAAGGGTGCCAGTCTTCTAAATCCCTTGCTCGTTACTTCAGCAGAAAGGAAAGGGGCTTGGACCAATCAAGAGATACGCAACAACAAAGGCTGCCTATTTGTCTGCACCTCTTTGATCAGAAGCAGCAGTGTGCGGTCAGAGCCTAGATCCTGAATATTTGAAGGACAAGTTGTTTTTTGTCAACCCTGGTTCCTACTTGCTGTGTACAAGCTAATTCTGGAGTGCATGCACAGCTACTTGTTCTAATGGTCTGAGAGTGGGGAATGGTAGCTGCAGTTGTGCTAAGAGCTGAAATGGACTGAGATTAACCAAAGCTTACTTCCCAAGCCTTCCCCTAAATGTTGCAAATCATCAGTAGATTCCAGAGTTCCAAATTAGTTACATCAGATTCTGCCATTGCACTTGTTGTAGAGGTGGAGAGAGAGAATTCTGGTGCTTCACACTCCCACATCTTCTTTGAAATTTTTAAGAATTTTAAATATTATTAAATTTTAAGTAGTTAATATTTTGCATGCCAAATTCAGTGCACCCTTTATTCTCTGAAATGTTTTTCTTTAGAAACCATGGAGGTAGAGCTTTATTTTGTTTTGAGGGAAATAGTTGTCATAACTAATGTACATTTACCAAACTGCTTTTAAAATAAATTCTAGGAAATTCTAATGCAAATTAAAATTCATTGAGAAAGAGTACTTTATTGGGAACATACAATGTATATAACCTGTTTGTATCATTTTTGTTCATGTGTACATGAGGGATTTTGTTTTTATACCATTTTAATATATACTTTTTAATTTAGATCTTATTGCTATTACATTAGGATTGCTTTTATCTGGAGGACATTTTCAGTAAACCTCTACGTTTTCATTTTTGTGATAAAATATAAGTATATGATTTGAAGAGTCATTTTTAAAAATATGTCTAGAAATATTCATATTATAACAATCTTTATTGAGAACAAATGTTGAATGTTTTATGTAACAAATTTATTCACTAGAGATTTTATCATGAAAAGTGAGATTGAAAAAATTCTGAAATACATGACTTCACTTTTGTTTTTAACATAACTGGTTTTTTAGCATAACTAATTTACAACTATATTTTCACCTCAGGGATTTGCTAAAACATTTTCAAAATGTGGAGTTTTAAACACTTGAAACTTTAATCCTTCTTTACTTGTCATAAAACTACATTGGCCCCAAATTGTGTGACACTAATATTTATGTTATTATGGATTTTTGATTGCTAGATTACATGCAGCAAACTGGAGGTCAAGCACATCTGTTCTTTTGGATGACAGTGGAAGGATACCGGGTTACCGCCCAACAGCAGCTAGAAGTTTTATTAAGTCGTCAGAGAGATGGAAAACATCAAACCAACCAAACCAAAGGTCTTTTAAGAGCAGCTGCTGTTGGAATTTATGAACAGTATTTATCAGAAAAGGTGAGGCTGTATTTTGATTACTGTTTTCTTCTTTAGCAGTATTATTAATAATTTTTGTAATCCATTGCTTATGCCAGGCTGACTACCTCGAAAACATTGTCTCCTTTAATCACTAACAATCTTCCTGTCTGTCTGTATCCTCGTTTAAGTGAAGATTCTGATGTTTAGCCAGTCAAATCATCATGGCCACAGTCATGCAAATACTAAATGATAGAATCAAGATTCAAGGTCACACACTAGATTCACCACAGGCTGAAAGTAAAAGGATAGAAAAAGATAAAGCATGCAAAAGTAAACAAAAGAGAGTACCTATATATATTTTAAAAATGTATATATGTTTAAATGTATGTATTAAACATATATACATTTAATAACAGAGCCCCCCAACGAATGAAACAAAAATTTGCAGAATTGAAGGGTAAGAGAGACAATTCTATAGTTATAGTTGGAGACTTCAATACCCCACTTTCGATAATTGATAAAACAATTAGATAGAAAAACATCAAGGATATACAAGACTTTAGAAACATTATAAATCACTTAATCCTATAGAATAATATATATACTGTATGGTAATTCTATAGAATATATATAATACACTATAATTCTATAGAATATAATCTATAGCGTCTATAGAATATATTTTATATAATATATAATTGTATAGATTATTTTATTATAGAGTGTATAGAATACATATGTAGAATAGAATTGCTTTAGAACTTACAGAATACATGTATTATTCTAATAATGTAATCTAATAATATTGTAATAATTCTAATATTCTAATAACAATTCTAATAATATTGTAATATATGTATATATTGTTATATATGTAATATGTAATATATGTAATACTGTAATACATATAATATATGTATATTATTCTATAGACTGTTTCCCCTAACGACAGCAAAATACACATTATTTTCCAGAACACGTGAAACATTCTCCAAGATAAATCATTTGCAAGGCCATAAAAGCCATCTCCATTTAAAAGTATTGGAATTGTTCTTTGATCAGATGGAATCAAATTAGACATCAACAAAAGGAAATTTGGGGGAACTACAAACAATTGAAAATTAAACAACGTATTTCTAAATAGCCTCTGAGTCAACAAGAAATGACAAGGAAACTAGAAAGTATTTTTAACTGAGAATGAAAATACATTGTATCAATTCATGAGATGCAGCTACTTAGTGCTTAGAAGAATATTTGTAGCTTTAAAAATGTCTAGGATAAAAGATCTACAATCAACAATCTTAAGTTTTTACCTTAAAAATCTGGAAATGAAAAATAAATCCAAGGCAAACAGAAGAAAGGAAACAAAGATTATTGTGAGAATCAGTGAATAGAAAACAGAAAAACCATAGTGAAAATCTAAAACCAAAAGTTGGTTCTCTGAAAATATCAACAATATTGTCCAACCTTTAGCTAGACTGGCCATGAAAAAATGGGAGAAGACACAGATAACCAAATTCATAAATGAAAGAGGAGACATGAACCCTGACCCCACAGAAATTAAAAGGAGTAAGCAAATATTATGATCAACTTTATGACAACAAATTAAACAGCTTAAAGTGGACAGATTGTAAGACACAGATTGCCATACTAACTCAAGAAGAAATAGAAAATAAAATAATTTGCTTAATAAGGTCTAATTCTTGCTGGCTATAGAAAAAATGCTAAAATCTTGGTCTGTGGTAAAATCATTTTTTTTTAAGTATAGGACAAGAAAAATGTCTTTCTCTAATTTGAAATACTTTTTGAATGAAAATGGAGAAAAGGATTACAGTAAACAGAAATTTATATACTGTTTCTCTAAAATTGGTAGGTGATTTTTGACGAGGCCAAAAGCAGCCTAGAAAAGAGTTGACAGACTGACCTGAGTTGTTGGATGTTACATGTAGGTTGTGATAAAAACTCATATAGTGAGCAAAATGACTCCTGTTTTTGAAATAAGACTACTTGAATATTTAAAAAAAAATGTGTCACCAGAAAAGGACAGCCAACTTAAACAGGATTTTCTAAATTTCTTTACTAAAACTAATTTATTTGAAATTGAACTTCAATTTGACAAGTTTATCTGTCTATTTAAAAACCATTTTTCCTCATAAAGGGATTTAACTTATGATGACATCATTATGCTTCAAAGTATTTAAAAATGAGCATTGTAGGCCTGGATAGCCTATATGATGAATTTATAGATGAAAAAGACCTGATTGACAAACAGTTGCTCTACCTATCAAACAAGCCATATATATGGTTTTTGGACTTTTTTTTGAGCACCGAAATCAAATTTCTACACATTTAAAAACCTGTTTTTAATAAATAAAATCCCAATTATTACATTCCCAAATTATTTTGTTGAAAGGATATTTAGGCTAGGTGCAGTGGCTCACACCTAAAATCCCAGTGCTTTGGGAGCCCAAGGTGGGAGGATTGCTTGAGGCCAGGAGTTTGAGACCAGCATGGACAACATAGCAAGACCTTGTATCTACAGAAAGAAAACGAAAAAAGAAAATTAGCTGGAGTTGGTGGCACAAGGCTGTATTCTTAGCCACTTGGGTGGCTGAGCCAGGAAGATTGCTTGATCCCAGGATATCAAGGCTGCAGTGAGCCATGATCATATGATTGCGCTCCAGCCTGGGTAACAGAGCGATATTCTGTCTCTAAAAAAAATTTTTTTTAATAAAGGTTATTTGACTTGATCCTTCACATTGGATTGACACAAGAAATAAGTGTGAGGTGGGCTTGAAAAGAGCAGAGCTAAAAATCAAGGTGAATTTTTATGTTTGACTATATTCAGTGGTAACACTGCATAAAAAGATGTCCTAAAGGCTGCAGGCAGTTCAGAAAAGTATTATTAGAGAAGGAAACAGAAAAAGCAAAAATACCCTACTGCATCATGGACTCGATAGAAAAGTCATTATTTTTGTTAAATATAGATAATACTTGTTTTGCATGTACATTTTTCTTTTATGTACATTTGTCTTTTAAAAAGTCTTTCTGTATTTTAAGAATACAAAACAATATAGCCTATAACATTTAAGTATCCAATAGAGTTTTAAAAAAAGTTAAATTGGTATATCAGAGGACAGAAACATTGTAAATTACATATTGTTGTATTTTTCTCACACAGATTATTTGCCACTGTTAACTAGTCCCATTGGTTTGTTTAAATAATCACACTTCTGTAATAGAAAAGTAAAGAATACACATTAAGAGATAATTTTGGGAAAACATCCACTTTTATATTTTCACGTTAAAGTAATAACAAATGTGTACAAATATTTCTTTTTTGTTGTTGTTTTGTTTTTTTTGAGACAGAGTCTCACTCTGTCGTAAAGTTTGGAGTGCACAATCTCACTGCACCCTTTGCATCCCAGGTTCAGGCAATTCTCTTGACTCAGACTCCTGAGTAGGTGGGATTGCGGGCATGCACCCACACCCAGCTAATTTTTGTATTTTTTTAGAGAGACAGAGTTTTTGTCATGTGGGCCAGGCTGTTCTCGAACTTATGGCCTTGAGTGATCCACCTGTCTTAGCCTCCTAAAGTGCTGAGATTACAAGCATGAGCTATCACGCCTGGCCATATAAGTATTATTTTGGTATTACTGTTTTTGGAAGAGGGGATCCTGACTGGTTGTGTTTCATGTTGGTACACTAAAAGTGTGGTCATCCTATACCAAAGATGTGGCTTAATCTATTCTGTGTACTTGAGATATATAGGAAAAAGTAAAGTTTAAATAAATGTAAAATATTATGTTTCAGATTCACCCTTTTTATTTCCTAGAAAGTGAGTTTAGTGAGCTTAGAGGGCAAATGAAAGGGCAAAACCAAGTAACATCATATTCCTCTCTAATGTTTGTTACATACTTGAAGCTGTTTAGTTCTCCTGTTTCTATTTCAGGGCAACTCTACTGCCCCCTGAAACACGAAACAAATAAGCATCCCCCTCAAAAAAAACAACCACCACACAACCTACTTAGGTTTACTAACAAAAGCGTCAAATTGACAATGGGGCATTAGAAGTTGTATAGCCCTTTTCCTACATATTTATATCCTGATGTTTACTTTTTTTTTCTCCTTTCTTGATTTATCTACCTGTTCTTTATTTTATTGGATAAATTAGAGAAGTTATGTAAATAATGCTTTTTGTTTTTGTTAGTTTCTCTAAATGTTGTCTCTAGGATTCATTTACTCTCCACACTTTTCAGAACTGAAAATGCAAAAGTTGATGTGCTGAAGCTGTTGACATGTCTAGCTTTTCAGCATTTTTTCTTTTAATAAAGTAACTTTTGAAGTTGAAATGTCAAGTTTTGTATTTCCTTGTGTTATATACTTTGAAATGGACGTTCTTAAATTAATTTTAAGGCTTTTTTTTCCCCATATCACACTGGAACTTTGCTGCAGCATTGGTTATAAAACCAAATTTAGGATAACAGTAGTCTCTTTAAAGGACATTCAAAAGGTTTCTCTAGGGTCAAATAATAAATAAAATGGCTTATTTGTTCAGCAGTCATATTAATACACATCTAGTACTACTGAATACTAAACACTAACTCCTAATGACAGTGTTTCCTATGTGCTAGACACTATGGTATATATCTTATATAGATCTCTTTTAATCCTTACAATAATCTTAAATAACCTTATATAGTATTATCTCCATTTTGCAGATGGGGTAAATGAAGCTTAGTGAGAGATAACTTGCTAGGCAAAAGTTGAAATTTAAATCCGTGTTTGTTTACCAGCCTGCTATGTAGTACATGAGGAAGAGAAGGGTTTAGTCTTGTTTCATCCTTCTTAAACATCAAGGTGTCATTTACAAACCAGTGATTCCTACCTGCCAGTTATTTTCAATAATATGATTCCATTATTATCGTACTATCAAGTATCATCTTGTATTAAGAAATTACGGAGATCATTACTATTATTTTTCTCTGTTAGGCATCTCCAAGAGTTACTGTTGATGACTATTTAGTAGCAAAATTAGCAGATACTTTGAATCATGAAGATCCAACCCCTGAAATCTTTGATGACATTCAAAGGAAGGTATTATTATGTACAGCATTTATCATTTTATCTTTTTTGAAAAAAAAACTTCTATGTAATGTAATTAGTTTTTAAAAACTTTTTAAAAGTAGAGTGGTATTAAAAAGATAAGCTATGGCAATTATACTTCTCAATTCCAGAAATGTAAACCAGTATTGTTTATTTCGTTAATTTTCTGAGGAAAATCCTTAAGTTGAGTTGTTTTATATGAATTTGATTGTAGAGCTAGAGATTCTAGTCTCAGAATTTGATGAACTGATGCCATATAAATGACATGTCTTTCAATTCATTTTAACATGAGCCTTGAACCTTTACATTTACTTGTTTCTTAGAAAACAATTCCTAGAACGTGCTGTCTGTGACTTGTGTTGCAGTAGGATTTTTTTCAATATAATTTAGTTACTGGAGGGATCAGAGGAAATCATTAGTTGTAAAATAGTCTTATTGCTGACAGCTTGTAACTATGATACATTATGGCAAGACCTCAATGTGTCTTTTGGTGAAATTGTGTTTTGTAAAAATCACCACATACCTGTATTAATTGTTGAATATCTTGATTTATTTCACCAAGGTGTATGAATTGATGCTACGAGATGAAAGATTTTATCCTTCCTTCAGGCAGAATGCACTTTATGTGCGCATGTTAGCTGAGCTTGACATGTTAAAAGATCCTAGTTTCAGAGGATCCGATGATGGGGATGGAGGTAAGGTGGCACCCATTTTACAAATAATATGCATATATATTTATATATATTCTGCTTACCAAAAGAGCTTTTGTATAAGTTAAAAATGTTGTTGGAGTCCAAATATAAACTGTAATATATTTAAAAATCTACAATGAATGACAAAGTTTAGTGACTATACTAAATTAAAATGTTGAAAATTTAATAATGGATTAGAATATAACTATAGAAGCCTTGAATTCTTAAAGAAGAATGTTTTCTTCAGGTGAGTCACTAAAATATTTTTATGGCAGTTTCCCTTTTGTGAATAAGTAACAATATTCATGATTAATAATAGAATTATTGAGAAGATTTAATATGCAATAAGTAATGACTCAGTATATCATAAACTATAAAGCATTATTAAAAAACTACAGTTTTAAATCTCTTTAATTGTGTACTTTTCCAAATTCTACACAGTGTGAGAGACTTTTGAGCTAGAAAAAGCCGCAAGAGTCATTTATTCCAACCTTCGGTTTTTTCAAATGAGGATAATGAGATCTATTTACATGTTATAGTGAAAAAAATGGTTTAAGAGTCAGAATATTTAGATTTTACTCCCATTCTACCACTTACTACCTGTGATGTTGTCCAACTGCTTAAATTCTTCAAGCCTCGTTTTTCTGAGTTGGTAAATCTGGAATAATATCCTGATATATCTTAGATTAGTCATTGTTAGATTTAAATGGAATTATGCGTTTGAAAATGATTTATAAAGTAAAACACAAGTATCGATTTTTATTAGTAAATAGTGAGTTATATAAGACTAGTGGGAGGGATAGCCTTTAGAACACAAGTTTCCAAATTCTTAGGCCCAATGATCATTAACTTGTGATTCAATTCAGAAGTATTTATTAAGCTCTAATTAAATATCTAGGGTTTGATGATCTTTCTGGTATGTTCTACCAAGTGAATGAAGTCAATAAAAAGTAAACGGGAAAGATTTAAGTATTTTAAAAAAGTGCTTCAGTTACGACTGTTTACTTATGAATAGGTTTTATGGCAAGCACACTTGGGAATGGAGATAAAATAGAGCTGTTAGGTAGTGAGCACTGCTTTAAAAAATACCTCTGTTATGGAAGTCTCCCAGCCTCCCCTTTCCTCCACCTCCTATCCCTTTGTCTACACTAGTGAGATTTTGTTTTTTAAATAATCTAACAAATCTAGTTACTGAAGTTTACATTTGAAGTTTAGTAACTTTTGTTTTGATTATTTATCTGATGCCTTGGGTTTTTAAATTAATACTCTTTCAAGTTTACTTATGTGTACAATTGGAATAGTGTATTAACTGATTTTGATTGCATAATTAAGGAAGATTTAAAAAAAAAAGAGTTCTTCTTTGAGTTGAATAGTAAAATTGTATGTACCTCTAGTTTGTTGTATATATCTGTACTTACTCTGTTGAAAAATGTTCTTTTATAGAGATGCTATGAAATTTGCAATAGCAACTTTGTCAACTAACCATCCTAAAATGACTATTATAAAAGTTTTTGTTGTTTATACTAATTTTATCTATTTTATAAATTTCTTAGTATTTGTGAAGTGGATTTGCTATGTGACTCAGAAAGAGAGAAGACAAAGTCATAACCAACTAATTGTGTGGGCTTCTAAGTAATGTGTAATTTAAACTGGTGATAGTAGCAATATATTCTGTGGAAGTAATTTTTGATCCTGTAACTTAAGAACGCTTCCAGTCTTTTAAATGGATTTCTAGCTTCCATTCATATCTTTCTAGCCAGTCTGTCTTCTTCAGTACAGCTATTGGAAGCAAACTATAAGCAATCTCAAACTTCCTAAAATGATATACTGTACTTTTTTAAAACATGAAGTACATTAAAAAAAAATGTTTTGGAACTGGTTTTGATCTGAAGTAAATATGCTTCTCTTATATGTCAGTCATTGAGTAACCCCTCACATTTGAATCATTGATTGTAGTTTGAGATTATATACTTAGGTATCTTATTGTCTTTCTAGGACATTGCTCTCTAATATTTTGTTTCCTAATTGATGAGTTTTATACTGTGAAATTACCTATCCCTTTTTTGAAACCATTCGAAAAAAGTATATGGAGTGATGGGTATAATATGAAACATTACTATTTAAAGTAACTGTCAGCTTTGTTGTCTTTGTCAGTGTTTAGGTTTTAGGCCACTGGTTTACCTTTCTCAACTAGTAATGCTTCTGATATACTTCTTTTTATATGATTATTTAATCAAAAATAGGCCTTTCCACGTTTTTTGTTATAAATTAGTTTTCTGACTTTTAAAATTAAGCTGCTGAGCACTACATGCATTTTTTAGACATTCTGAAATTTTGACCACCTTTTAGACGTTCTGAAATAATTATCTAACCTAGGGATTAATGTACAGCTGATTTTTTTTAAAGTAGTCTACATTTGAGCCTAAAATTAAAGGACCAAGTCGTATCATATGGTATAGTACTGTATCCTCTGGTGGTTTTTCTTTGCTTGAGTAGAAATTTCATTCCTATTTAACCAAACTTAACAGTAGGTAGAGAATTAGCTGGTTGGCTTGCTTGTGCTTACTATCTCTCCTCTCTCCTTTTCTCCTCATTTCTTCCTTTGCCCTTTCTCTTTATTCATTATTACTTTCTTTAGTTATGAAATTATTTTAAAAGTAGATATTTTCTCCTTTATTAAAACAGTCTCATAGGCTTTTAAAACTATATGAATTATGCTTTCCTTTTTAAATTTTAATCTCAACATTATTTTTCTCACCATGTTGAACAGTGCTTTCTTTTGTTTTCTAATGTTTGTAGGTAGTCATCCAATTCTTGATTAAATGTCGACCAAGATTGATTTTATACTGTATTTCTGGATCTTCTTATTGTTTGTTGATCAAGAAAATGAACTATGCCCTATTTTGCTCCCAAATTCTCCTTTAACTTGACTTGTCTTTGGTGGGAAGATTTAAGAGGTGGGCAGACTACAGAAGAGGTAGGAGGCATATAATTGAATAAGGAGGATAGAGAACTATTTTACTCATTTTAAGTATCACCAAGGGATAATCCTAGGTGAAATTCCCATTTTTTTATGACCAAAGGGCTGAAGAACCAAGATATGTTCTTGAGAATTTAGAGTAAATTTGGAAGGCAATATCAGCCACCTCCTTGTAGAAATAGTCATCTTGCTTTTTTGAAGACCCATTTAGAGAACTAAATTCATAAATAATCTCTTAAGTGCTCGAAACCATATATTAAACTGTGTATGAATATTGCCTTACCATAGATTTGTTTATGTGTTTAATAAAGGAACACCTTAATTGGTAACTTAATTTTCTTAGATTTATAATAAAACTCTAAGGGAAAAGATTGTTGTTTGACATTAATGTTAATAATCTAACATTGACTTATTCTCTAACATTAATTTTTCCTAGTTGCTTTTTAATTAAATGGAATTGCATATGGAGTTTTAACTGTCTTTTTGTTTATTAGTTATATATTGATTTAAAAATCTGGACTTCCAGTGTTTTCAAGATAATCTACCACCAAGAATAAGAGAACTTAATAGACCTATTAAAAATAAGTCTGTTTATCCCTTGCACTACAGACTGATTTTATTTGTAATCTTTCTTAATCCAGTGAGACAGAAGTTACAAAATAGTGCTGGTGTTTCCTAATGGGCCTCATTCTGCAGTGCTTTCCTCATGCTTATGTTGTATTAGGCAACTTATTTGATATCATGAGAATAAAAACATCTAATAATTACTCTCCTGAACACGAATGCCTTTTTGATTTTTGGCCAGCTATCAGGTACATACTATATTGTCACTTAAATGTCTGGCTTAGAAAACCGTGGGACTTTAAGGGATCAAGTTTTTGGGAGTATCCACAGTTTTTTTTTTTTTTTTTTACTATTATGTTATATCTTGGCTTATGTGACTTTCATTCTTAGTGTTTGAACCTTAGATAAAGCAACCGTTTTAAAGTTTTTTTGCTGTATACTAAGTTGAATTTCCCCCCTGCAGAATCTTTTAATGGGTCTCCTACAGGAAGCATAAATTTGGTAAGTACTATTATGGGTACTTTATTAAAGTGACTTGAAAATAATGTAAAAGGCTGAGCCTTAACATATGTAAATAAATGATATATAAAGAAGGCCCCAAATCATCCTTTAGTATTGTAAAAAGTTATTATGCTTTTAAAGAAATGCTAAGTTCACATATAAGGCATCTGAATTAGAACTTAAAAATTATATTTTATCTTTATTTAAAAAATTGGCTTAGGTTATACCTGCATAATTGCTTTTCTGCATTTTATAAATAAATTGATTTCATTATTTTCAATTCCAGTATTTAGCATGTTTAAATTACTATGATTACTAAATTGCTATGATAGGCAATAAGTTCGTGACACAATAAATGTTTGTATTGGAATCAGTTTTTTTCTCCTCTTGTATTTAGAAAGAAATATAAAACTAGTGGGGATAACCAAAACCGAATAGATATTTCTTTAAGTCTACACTAAAACAAATTCAGGTCATTGTAAACAAGAAAATTTTTTTGTAAGTTTAGACGGTTTTACAGCAACTACATCCTTAATGATTAGAGGTTAGAAAGACATGTTTTTAGAATCTCAACTGTCATCGGCATTTTATATATTCAAGGTACAGTGTAAAATAATGAAAGTTTTAGTTCTGTTATGTATCCAGCCTTGTATTTTCTAAGATGCTGTTAGGAAGAAATATTAGTGTTCTGTGAAGGTTTCAGTCCAGTTTGGCTGGGTTGGGGAGGGGAAAAACAGGTAAGGTGTTGTTTGTTTTGTTTTTCCTCCTACCTGCATTACTTTTTCTTTTAGACCTTTCGTAATAGCTAAATGTTTTAGAGGTTAGTCGTCTTAGGTGTTAGCTGTACTACCATGTTTGCTTCTAAAATAACCTTATTGAGTAAATGTTCTGTTACTGTATTATAACCTTTAGTAAAACACTAAAGCAAATCTGTCGTAGAATTGTCAGATACTTTGTAACTTTTAAAATATTTCCTAAATCATTTGGTGTCATTACCATTTATTTGTTATAGTCCAGGGCTTTAAACTAAAAGGAATTGCTCCTAGAGCTTGAAGGAAGTGTTAAAAATAATGTTCATTATATAGAAAAGTTTCCAAATGTGATGAAACCCTTCCTTGGTTTGAAGTTTTTTAGTATTCACATTTGTAGTACTTGTGTAAATGTTCAAACACTAGTAAAAAATTTTTTTTCTTTATTCCATGTCTGGAGTAAATGCTTTTCCAAATAAGATAAGTCTCTTTTGTCACATGGTAATATAAACCAGAATAGTCTGTGGATCAAAAAAAGGTCATACTTGAAGTCAGTGACTTGGAGTATTTTATTATTCCCATAAATCTATTTAATTCATACTTTTAAGTAGTTGGACCATGTATACAAATTCTAGTGAATATCTGCATTTTAAAAATAGCTTAAGATTGTAAACTACATCACGATAGTTTATTCCAATATACTAAACAAAGGAGATATTTAATGTGTTTGGTATTTTACTCATTTTGCCATTGGTAGCTTGGTAGGTAAATTACAAGCATTTCCTTTAGTGCCATTTTGGTTGTATTTGATGACTATCATTGTAAATTTGAATTTTCAATTTTTGTCTTAGTGTTAAAAAACACTTTCTTACAAGGAGTTTAAGAATCATAATTTAAGGAGTACTTTGCAAATTGTGCTTATTTCAATATAGAATTAATGTACTTGTTTTGAAATCACAATTCTCTTTTAATACATTCCTAAATCAAATGTAGTTTTGTAAATATTATTTTACCAATTGTAACTTTATAGTCCACTTGATATTTACATGCACTATAACTGTAACTAATGTTTTTCCAAAGTTTTCATCATATGTAATGAAAATAATATTTACTAATTGCATATTTTAAAAGAGATAAAAAGACATTTCTCCACAAAGCCTTTTTAACAACTTTTGGATTGCATAGTATGAGATGCTAACATGTTTAAAGAGATAAATACATTTAGCATGTTAAATGTTAACATACAAGGGAAGGTTACCATTATTAATAATGCTTTTTTTAAAAAAATAGATTATTTTATGTTACCTGTGCTGGCTTATAATTAGAAGAAGTTATAGTAGATAATATGAATTTGGTAGACTATTCCATTTCCTCTGAGTCTTCTATCTTTCACATAAAAATACTGAAGTAAAGGTTGTGCTGTTTCTATCAAAATGATTTCTTGAGCACATAAAAATAAATGCACTCCTGTTTTTTCCCAAAGCATTTTCATTCACAGTATGTCCTGACAGAGATGTAGAGCAGGTATTAGCCCCGTTTTACCATTGGGAAAACTGAAATCCGAGAAAGTAGTTGATACGGTTAAAATCTCTTAAGGTATTGGTAGTAGAGCATGGACTAGATCTAATTTAATTTGATGTCTTTGCCATTTGAGTTGACCAGGGAAGTCTTGTGGATTATCTGTATAGAATTATCACATTTTGCTTCTCTTAACAATCAGTTTTTAGTAGATACATTTTTGGACTTCTTCTTAGAATGCAATTGCCTTAATTTAAGTGACTTTGTGCCATATGGATGGTTGCTTTTAAGTCATTTAGATGACCCTTTTAGTAATAATAATATTATATTAGGACTCAAAAGCTCATTCACATCCTGTTATTTTCAAAGTGTGAAATATATCTGAGTTATATAATATGAATATGTGAAATGTGTGAATAATATAAATACGTGAAATATGTCTAGATTATATACGTTAGGTGTCCCCAAGACCACTCCCAGGCTCAGTGATTTGCCAAGAAAACTCACAGAACACACCATAGTCTTACTCATGGCTAGAATTTCTTATCATGAAAGGTTATAAAGCAAAATCAGCAAGACAACACATGTGAAATGTTGCCACCAGGAAAATTCATTGGAGATTAAATGTACAGGTTTTTTATTGGAGGCAGATTATATAGCACATACCAGAATTCTAGACTCCTAGAAGGAAAGCAGGTGTTCAGCATAAACATTTCTTATACAGATAGTTTGGGTATGGTAAACCACTCTTACTGGTTAGAGAATGCTGGGAATCTTCCCTAAATTTAAGTTCCCAGATTCCATCCAAGGGACAACCTTGGAAGCAGTCTTTTCTAGGCAGAGCAGTTTCAGGCTGCCATGTTAACTCTGCAGCCTGCTTTAATTATATGATTATGTTCCTTTTTATATATGTGAGGATATATGTATATGTGGCAAAAACAGTTTTAAAGTTTAGACCCAAAGGCCGTAGTTATAAAAGATTCATTTTGAGTCAATCAATAGGAATTTATGTTTGTGGAATTGTTTTTGAAAACTAATCATTTAAAATCTATCATAGTCTATGGATTCACCTCATTTAATAAATAATCAGAATAATAGCTAACAGTTGTTATATTAGGCAGTTTTCTAAATGTCTTACATGTCTTATTTAATCTTCACATAATTCTCTGACTTAGGTAGTATTCTCATTTTATAGATAAGGAATCTGAATTAAATTTAAAAATTATTTCTATATTAACAAAAGTATTAAGCTAAAAAATACAGATCTGGTTCTAGTGTATTTCAACATAAATGTTAACATAAGAATATGGCTACTTATTTTTGTCTAGATTTTCTTGCCATATAAGGACCATAATTGAAAAGTAGCAAGTTACAGTAGATGGACAAGCAATTAAGGGAGAAATAATCTAATATATTAAGTTTATTACTAAATTATTTTGTTTCATTGTTTCTTAATCTTTGCTTTTTTTCTGTTAGCCTAAATGGAAAAGATTATTGTGTATGGAGGGGATGGAGGGTATACAAATAATATATAGTTTACATGCATGGAAATGAGTAATTGTAATGCATATATGATGTAGAATTCTTTGACTCTTTTTTTTCCTATAAAATTTTAAAAATTTGTTTCCTGATTTTTTTTTCTCAGTCTTTAGATGACCTTTCAAATGTTTCTTCTGATGACTCAGTACAACTTCATGCCTATATTTCAGACACTGGTAAGAGAGTTTGAAGTATAATTATTGCATTAAAACTATGTATTATTATATCCCTAAATAATTTTCCACACTTAATTTTTACTAACCATTTTTTTGTTCTCTGGTCATATTTTTACTTTTTTTTTCTGCAGCATGTCCTTCATTAAATTCTGTTATATTTATTTGCTTATGTATTTGATCTCTCTAAGATTGTCACTATCAACATTTGAAAATGCTTATATTCTAAGTGTTTTACTATTTCTAATAAACTCTGAAACCATTCTTTTCCTCTTTGTGCTTGAGTCTAGCTGATAGTTGTCTGTATAATTCTCGTTAAATCTTTTCTGGAGAGATCTTAGTTCAGGATTAGTTTTCATATATACAAAGTCAGGCTAGATAACTGAGGTAGATGAAGCCCCCGGTATAGGGGTTTGCAGAACTTCAAGAAGTGCTTGAATAATGAGGTGAGAAACCTCTAAAACTTTGTGATCATTCAGCATACGTGAAGAATTGTTAGTAAATCCAGGAAAAATAACCAGTTTTCATCATTGCTGTTGAGTTATTAGATAACACTAATGAGTATTAAATAATGATAGTTTTCTTATCTGACCTCTCACTGTTCTTAGAATATAGAAGTGTGTTTGTCATATTACATACTGAAGTATAAACATACTGAGGTATATACCTCAATTCAATTTCATGCTTGCATTTTAGACACTGAAGAGATTTTATAGTCTAGTCTAGTCTAGTCTAGTATAGTGTAGTATAGTATAGTTTAGAAGACATTAACTTGCATCTTTTTAAAATAGATCTTCATTTCCTTTTTCTTCTCACTGGAACTGAAGTTTCAATTTACATTTGTTGCCTGCCAGATTTCTGGAAGAAAACAAGTATTTATTAGCTTCTTAAAATGTATGGAAGCACTGTGCTAGGCATTTTTAAGAAATTATTTCAGGCTGGGCTTGGTGGCTTACGCCTGTAATCCCAGAACTTTTGGAAGGCTGAAGCAGGCAGATTACGAGGTCAAGATATTGAGACCATCCTGGCCATGGTGAAACCCCGTCTCTACTAAAAATACAAAAATTAGCTGGGCGTGGTGGTGCGCACCTGTAGTTCCAGCTACTCAGGAGGCTGAGGCAAGAGCATCGCTTGAACCCAGGAGGCGGAGGTTTCAATGAGCCGAGATCACACCACTGCACTTTAGCCTGGCGACGGAGCGAGACTCCGTCTCAAAAAAAAAAAAAAAAGTTATTTCTTCCTGACAAACATATGTAAATACTGAAGAAGCAGCATAGTATAGTGGTTAAGAGTATAACTTTTTTACTGAATTGCTTGGGCTCAAACCCCAGCTCGGCCAGTTAATAGTTGGGTGAGCCATCCAAAATTAAGATCGAGTTAAAAAAAAAAATAGCTGGGTGAACCTGAGAGAGTTCCTTAACTTCCTTGTACCTCAATTTCCTTATCTGTAAGATGGGCTAGTAATAATAATAATAATAATACATAACTCATAGGGTTGTTATGGAACTAATTAATTATATTGGTAATTATGCATGATAGACATATTTGATTGTTGGTTCATTAAATACTAATTTTACCAATTGGACTTCAGAGTCTCTTTGATTCTAGATCTTTTAGCATCTTTATTTCACAAAGTAGGAGCATATAGACTAGTCCAGTGCTACTGAAAGAATGGTCCAAGGAAGCAGTACACACACAAGAATGGTGGTCTAGTATGTGTATTGCTTCCCTCATTGAGAAATCTTGCTTTAAAAAGTATTGGCTAAATTAAACAATATGATTAGTAATGGAGTTGATTTACATTCTGGTGCTTTTTTTTTTTTTTTTACGTAATAAGAATTCTAGCAAATAGTTTGCAGATCGCCTGCTATGAGTAACATTGGCCTAATAAAAACAAACCCTTCTAGCTAAATCACCATCTTCACAAAACCAATATATGTAACCCCATTATCTTCCTTTAAGTCAGATTACCTTGATGTCTTCTGCATTTTTTTTAATAATTACCTCATTATTCTTCCTATTGTGCATCCACCCTGGATGATCTTCCAAGCCTATTGGTTTTTGACAAATCCTGATTATTCTTTCTTATATCTCTTCTCCTTTTTTGTTCCTTGCTATTCTCCTTACTCTTGTTAATTTTTAATTGGTTATGGTTAGCTGCCTAATTGGCCTCTGCTTTCTATTTTCCTTTCTCAAACCTATCTTGGACACACCTGATAAAACCATTCCCTTGTTGCCATGCTAACTCCATTGAGAAATGGTGGTTCTCTAACGTGATTAAAACGTGTTGTGCTGTTTAATTTGCATAAGTCTCTGAGAGAAAGATAACTGGACAAGGTGAACAGTGAATAATCGTGCTACTTATAGAGCAAGATGTCCAAAGTCTATTTCTAGTCGTATACTTTGTCAAATCAGAAACTGTGATAATAGATGGAAAGGGAATGAAAGATAATTTTGGAAAGAAAGTACAAATTTTAGAAAAAATTTTAAGAAAGTTTGGGAAGAGCTTCTGTCCAACTACTCTTGCCAATATAGAGTTCCAACTTTTATGTTATTAATTTCAAAAAGCTGTAGTGACCTTCTTCTGCCCAGTCATATACAAAATAGCAAAATGTTAGCCCCAGAACTTGACCACGTTTATTCACACTTATGAATGAACATAATCCATTATTACAAGATCAGTTTTAGACTTCTGATTAGTGTGGTAGTCTGAACTGCTATGGGAAATCATGCCTTCCACGCATAGAAAGGCTAACAACAATATTATAAGTATAGCTGAAGGGGAAAATCTACAGATGCCATAGAACATGGGGAAAAGTAAATACAGAGAATTGAAGGGGTGTTAAAGCAAGGGGCTCGTAGTAGCATAAAGACTGGATCTTGATTTTGATAGCATTTTCCTGCCCTCAAATTTAGAAGAGGCAGGATGGGCCAAGGCCATGGGATGCTGGAACAAAGTGCTTTACGTAAAGCCTAGAGTCAAAAAGGGCGGCTCAATGTCAAAGAGGAACTAGGAAAACAGCCTAACATCAGTAGAAAGAACAAGAAATGTCAAGATCATGATTGGAAATGGTATCTGTCACCCACAAAAAATTGAAGGCCCAGCTTGCATCCTATCATGAGTATGTCTGGATTTAGCTGTCCTCAAGTGATTATGTACTACAAGATCTCAAGCCAGAGAGTTAGTATTAAAATTATTTCTGAACCACTGAAACCAGCAGTTAGAGTGGTGACACTTGACACTGTTCAGTGCGAATGCTTCCCTAGCCCAGGGCACTCAGAACACCCAGGGAGAAATAAAACCAGCTGGAAATGAGCTTACAGAAAGCAATTAATAGCAACAGAAAGAAATATGAACCACAATAAGAGAAAGCCAACAGAACCAGCAGATAATTTGCATCCTGTGAACTTGGAGATGGCAGTCTTAATAGACTTGGCCATAAGTATGTTAAAAATATTCCTAGAGAGAAATCCTAAGACAAGAATAAACAGTATGAAAAAGAACCAAATAAAACTCTAGAGATCAAAAAAATACAGTGATTGAAAGTAAGGTCAGAGGATGGATTAAGAAATAGACCAGATACAGATGAGAAGAGACTCAGTATTAACTTTTGGAGACGTAATTGTAGAGTGCAGAAAGATAAAGAAATGGAACATCAGAAAGACAAGTTAGAGAAAATGATTTAAAGTGCATCTCCTTAGTTAAGATTAGTACAAAATGGAAACAGGCTTTGATTTTAGAGATTACCTGACTTGCTTGGTATGTGGCAAATTAATGCGAAAATGCTTAAAAAAAAAAAATCCCCAGAATAAACCGCACTTGTGAACTATTGAACATATCAAAGAAAAGGAAAATTGCCAGAAGATAAATGTTATCCCGTGGCTGTTGCTATTTAGTTGAAAAGATTTTAATTGTAATACAACTGAAGAGTGAAGGCTAGTACAAAACATTATTTTGTTTATTTTTTCTATATTAAATTTAAGAAATTCTAATTTTACTCTCTAAGGTAACATTAGATGTAGTAATGTAATGATGTAGTGATGTAGTAACAGAAAGCTCTTTGGAAGAGAGAGAATTGTAATAGGTACCACTTTGTGATTCATAGTGTCATACTGAACTTAGTTTATTTTGTGTTTTAGCCATTATATGTAATACGTTATGGATGTAAATATGGAGGATGGGAATCTATCCTTTGGTGACATCCTTCTGTCTCAGTCTGTCATTTCAGATTCTTCTTCATTTCATATTATCTTTTTTGTTTTCTTCCTCTTCCTCCTTTTTTGTGTCTTTCATTCCTCTTCATTTTGTTTTAAATGATTAGTATATGCTGACTATGACCCATATGCTGTGGCAGGCGTTTGTAATGATCATGGCAAGACATATGCATTATATGCCATCACTGTACACCGGCGCAACCTAAACAGTGAGGAGATGTGGAAAACCTATCGTCGTTATAGTGACTTCCATGACTTCCACATGAGAATCACTGAACAGGTAATGAAGTTTTAAAAACTTGTGCACTTTATGTTGTTTCTTGATTTGATTTTGATTATAAATCTGAGGATGCCCAGATAGAGTGATTAATTAAAAAATAAGGTAAGAATTTTTGGTATAATCACCATAAATCTTAGAATTAATCTGAGCATTTAACCAGTAAATCAAATGTTGAATACACTTCCTCAGTCCTAACCATCATGGACTAGTGACAAACTATCAAGAGTATACCTTGGAAAATTAAAGTGAATACATGTTTCTGGTTTTAAAATTTGTGGGTATTGTGCTTTCCAAAGTTTTTTGGGCTTAGATTGAAGTAGGAATAGGGATTGCTGTAGGACATTTTGTGCTTTTGTTTTTGAAGGCATAATTTAAACCTAGAAGTTATTTTAAATGGCAGTTTAATCCAGCAGTGTAACAGTGAAATGAATCCTTGATCCATTACTCAAATTATTTTGAATCACAACCTAAAATAAATTTAATATTAACCAAGTAATATTTTTAATTCTTATTAAATACAACCCTCTTGTTTTATAGGAATAATTTAAAAGTACTCTTAAAGATAACAAATCTAAAGAAATTATTTCCCTGTCCTATTTTTTAATTAAATATTTTCTCAACTTAAAAGATCTTTGATGAATTGGAATAAATGATCTATGAAATTTATTTTAACTTATTTTAACTCTTAAAACGTCTGACTCATTCAGGGCTTTTAGGTATACAACTGGTATTAAACCAATAATAGTTAAAAGTGACATCTGATTGGGTGAGCTAAAGCTTTGAAATGACATTGTACTACTTTAGAAATCAGAAAATATCTTTTTCAACTTAATATAGTGGAAAATATATAGTTGGCACCATGATAATCTTATTAAAATATCTTGTGGCTAGAGTGAGATAAACTATTAATAACTTTAAAGTGATGAAAAACCGGTTAATGTTGACTTCTGAAGCCTGTATTAAAAGGACTATTTTGAGTTATATTAATAAGAAAATTGAATTAATAACTTTGGATATGCACGTTCTTCTGGTGTCAAATATAACCTTTCTTCATGTTTAACTTGATTTGTTTGCAGAGATGAAATAATTTTCTGCCCCACGTTGAAGAAATAATTGCTTTACTTTTTAAAATATTACCTGTTTGATATTTTAAAAGCATATAGCTCATATATCTTTTTATTCCCATCCTTACACTTTAACCAAACATGATAATATAAAAAATAATTTGAATTGGTAAGAGTTTTATTTATTTGCAAATGAATTTACTTGCAAATTAATGAGAGTTTAATATGAAATTTTTTATTGTGTAAATAGTTGTAATTTTCTTTCTAGTTAAGAGGAATAATCATTCCCTGATTTAAATGTTCTAGACTAGAACTGTAGGCATTATTTTACATATTGACAAATGTAAATGAAGAACATACTTTTTAAGAAAACTTTAAGAGGACAGTTCATACGGAAATTTCTCTTTTCAGTTCAGTGCCAAAAATTAAATTGATACAGCACAATTTCTTTTTCAAACAGCTCACGAGAGTGAAATGGACATGTTTTGACTTGGTGTTTCCTTTTGTGTGTGTGTGTGTGTGTGTGTGTGTGTGTGTGTTTGTTTCTTATAAAGCCACGGTAGTTGTGATTACCTAAGTGTTTAGATTGTTCACAGAACTTAAGAAATTAAAAACTCCTCTTTTAAATGAAAATTAGGTTTTAGTAAAATATTAAGTATCTGTAAATAAGATTTAGGGTGTTTGCCTTTTAGCTCAGCCTTATCTGTATTTTAAAAACTCAAATCCCTTATAAAATAATGGAAGAAAAATGTAATGATTTGTAATTCAGCAGTTGGTCACAGTACAGCCTGTTAACATGATAAATGGTAACTGCATAGAGCTCTTAAAGTAAAATTATTTTAAAACAAGTTTCATTTTGTTTATATAATTTTGTGATACAACATTTTTTCCAAGGCCAAGCACGGTGCCTCACGCCTGTAATTCCAGCACTTTGGGAGGCTGAGGTGGGCAGATCGCTTGAGGTCAGGAGTTTGAGACCAGCCTGGGCAATATGGCGAAACTTCATTTCTACAAAAATACAAAAAATTAGCTGGGCTGTAGTCCCAGCTACTCAGGAGGCTGAGGTGGGAGGATCACTTGAGCCTGGGAGGTGGAGATTGCAGTGAGCTGAGATCCTGCCACAGCACTCCAGCCTGGGTGACAGAGTGAGACCCTGTTCCATAAATGAATGAATGAATGAATGAAAATCCAAGCTAAATGTATGAGCTATCATTTATTTTCCTTAAAGATTTTAATAATCTTATTTGATATTTTATGGAGACTTATAAGAAAATAATTAAAATGTTAAATGTCATGATTTTGGAAATGGCCTGAGCTGCTCATTCATTGATTTAACAAATATTTATTAAGCTTTTCCTATGTGTCTGGTACTTTTCTTGGTGCTAGCAACATATGAGGGAACAAGACAGACTAAGTCCTTGCCTCTAAGAGCTTGTAGTTTAGTAGCTACTGTGCATTTCTGTTTTATTTGGTGAAATCTGTATAGGTATAGATAAACTACTAATGATTTAAATGATCATATTAAGTATTCATTAAGGTAACTGAGTAAAAATATGCACCATATTAAAGAAATTTTGAATTATTTTAATACAGAATTTCAAGTCTGTTCTTTAAATTTTCCAGGAGTGTATTAGGAATCTAAACTTTTGGTGTGTTTAATGTAGAAAAGTAAGATCTTTGATTTTAGAATGTCCATGATTTATGTGTAGTATTTGAATTATTTGTAAACATTGAAATCCTCTGTTATAATTTATTTTAGTTCTTTTTTGCTGAATTTCAAATTTCTTTTAAATGCCTTTAAAAATATTTTCATGAATTTTTGGCAGAAGGGATTATATTACTTTTCAGGGAATGGGCAGTTGTTTTGTTCGTACTTTAAAATAATCTTTTAAATAGCAAGTTTATGATGAGTTAATATAGAGTATAAATTTTCACATTTTCTCCCTTGCTTTTATAGTTTGAGAAAACTTAGTGATTTATGTTTCTGTTCCAGACAGACAACTTACAAAGGAGTTTATTTTGGTAATTTAGGCTTTAAGAAAATAACTGTTACTGTGGTTTTTTCTTTTTATTAGTAAGGTTTAATATTTTAAAGTTTCTGAAATAAATTGTTGTTTTAATGGATAGTGTCATATTTCCTTGGTATATTAGTTTGATAGGGCTGCCCTAATAAAATACCGCCAACTGGGTGGCCCAAACAACAGAAATTTATTTTCTTACAGTTCCAGAGACTAGAAATCAAAGATCAAGGTATTGACAAGTTTGGTTTGTCGTGAGGCCTCGCTTCTTGGCTTGTAGATGGCAGGGTTCTTGCCATGTCCCTATGTGGCCAATTTCTCTATGTGATGCATTCCTGTTGTCTCTTAGTGGGTCCAAATTTTCTTTTCTGATGGGATACCAGTCAGGTTGGGTTGGGGCCCACCCTAAGGGGCTCATTTAAACTTAATCATCTCTTTAAGGGCTTTATCTCTGAATTCAGTCACAGTCTGAGACACTGAATATTAGGGCTTCAACATGAATTTGAGGAAATACAGTACAAGCACACAAGACTTGGTAATGCCAGAAAAAATATGTATTTTCTAAAATTGAGTCAGTAGTTTAATGTGGATAGGTCATATTGCAAGAAATATCTCTTAGGACACCTTGAAAAAGTAAATTTGCTTCCAAAAAATTTTTTTTTTACATGTGATGTTCAGTGAGGACCCATTTCTAATACTTTTGTGAATCACCAAATTTGAGAATATTGCTATAGTTAATGTTTTCTCTATAAATTACCTCTACACTTTCTTGGTTTTCCTCCCAATACTGGAGTAAAAAACTGCTTTTACCTTTCATGTGTAACATATAATGAACTTGTTCACATTTTAGCTCCAAGCAGCCATCAGATTTGTCCTTCTTTTAATAATGTATCAGAATCTTCCAGTTTGGGGATGGAAATTATCCTAATCCTTTTCATTTCTCTTCTCTTTAATCTCTGCACCAAGAATTAGTTTTCTTTACAGAGACGTTGTTTTCAACAAATAATTGTTTTAAAAAGTTTGTTTCGCTTTAGGATATGTATCACAAGGGAAAAGTGGTGAGGCTGTTTGAATTTCAGTACTAGGCTGTTGGTCAGGTACAGTCACTAGTTAAATGACTTTGCTCTTAAACTATTTTAGCAGCTCTTATGGTTAAAAAAAATTTGTGTTTTAGCAAGGCATTACAGATTACGATGATGGACCTTTGAAGGTGCATCCAAATGTTAAGTCCATAAGTGCTAGACTTATGGTATATGCATTTACTTTGTGTTTGTGATTTTACAAAGATAAAGTATATGCTGACTGTTCTTAATTTTTTTTTGGTTAGTGTAATCTATGAGTTTATATTTAATGTGGTTGATGGGGCAAAGGTATCAATATTTATTATAGTTGTGTATACACAGGGTTATAATATAACTACTATCTGTATTTTGAAAATTACCTTTTTATCTGCTAGTACTTTACAGGTCAAAGGCTTATTAAGGAAAATATTTTTTAAAACCTTTTATTATGAAAATTTTGAACAATGTCAATATTAGGGAGAATATTAAATGAAACCCCACATGGTCAAAATCCATCTTCATCATTTATGCAAATCTGTCATTCTTGATTTAAAATACTTTTTTAATAAATAATATTAGAACTGTGTTTTGAGTATATTTGGACAATGTTTTTTATTTTCTGATTTTCACGTAATATATTGCAAAATTATCTGTTGAAGATGGTTTTTTGTTGTTGTTGTTGTTGTTGTTTTTTGAGACGGAGTTTCGCTCTTATTGCCCAGGCTGGAGTGCAATGGCACACTCTCGGCTCATCACAACCTCTACCTTCTAGGTTCAAGCTATTCTCCTCCCTCATCCTCCCAAGTAGCTGGGATTACAGGCATGTGCCACCATGCCCAGCTAATTTTGTATTTTTAGTAGAGACGGGGTTTCTCTATGTTGGTCAGGCTGATCTCAAACTCCTGACCTCAGGTGATCTGCCTGCCTCAGCCTCCCAAAGTGCTGGGATTATAGGCGTGAGCCACCGCACCTGGCCTGAAGATGTTTTTAATATGTAGAGAAATCATCACTTGGGAAAACCTTTTGTCTTCATAAAAAGTGCTATTGAATGTATTCTGTCTTACAGTTTGAAAGTCTCTCAAGCATATTGAAACTTCCTGGAAAAAAGACTTTTAATAATATGGATAGAGATTTTTTAGAAAAGAGAAAAAAGGATCTAAATGCATATTTGCAGGTAAGCTCATGCTTACTATAATCCACAGATTTTCATTTAATATAGCACACAGGTATAGAATGTTTTTCATTTAATATAGCACACAGAATGTTTTTACTGTAATCACAGGGTAGCAACCACTTTTGTGCAGCATGTCAAATGTGACATGCCGTCTGCTTAGTAATTTGTAAACATTATTTCTGTGTGTATTGATTAACTTAGAAGTTTTCTAGACAGTCCATGTTAGGGATTTTGCTTGTTTGTGTTTAGATAAATGCACATGCCTGTCTTCTCCTGACTCAAACATTTGAATTTTTTTTTTAAAGTGCTAAATGTCTGTATCATGTATTTACAAGATTCTTAAGAAAAACCACCTTTTCCCAAATCTTTTATCCTAAATGTATCTTTTAGATGTCGCTGTATTATATACTTCTTAGCTAATGAACTCAGTATGTCAAAACTTGTTCCATTGAAGGAACCAAGCTAGAATGTTGTTACATTAGCAGTTGTGAAAGCAATATTTTGTTTGGGGCTTCCATATAACACCTGAATGTTTTTGTTTGGATTATTTTATGTACTTTATTTCATACCATTTTTATTTAACGTTTTGTTTGTTTTGAGACCGGGTCTTGTTCTGTCACCCAGGCTGGAGTGCAGTGATGCAATCATAGCTCACTGTGAGTTTGAACTCCTGGGCTCGAGGGATCATCCTGCCTCAGCCTGCTGAGTAGCTAGGACTACAGGTGCATGCCACTGTGCCTGGCTAATTTTTTAAATATTTTTGTAGAGATGGGGTCTTGTTTTGCTGCCCAGGCTGGTCTTGTATTCCTGGCTCGGGCAATTTTCCTGCCTCAATCTCCAAAAGTGCTGGGGTTACAGGCATGAGCCACCTTGCCCAGCTTATTTAATGTTAACTCTAGAATTGTTATTCAAATAACGTGACAGTTTTCTAACGTGGATCTTCTTATTATAAGCTATAAGATCTGAAAATAAAATAGTAAATATGTTTGGACAACTTTCACATTAGATACACTTAAAGTCAAAATAGCTGATATGAAGAATATATATACCAAGCTGTTAATTGTCATAAAATTATTGGTGACTTTATCCTAACTGTATAATTGGGTTTTTAAAAATATAAATCAGTATTTTTTACTATACATTCTTAAAATTTATGAGCTAAAATTATAAACAATAGTAATTTCTAGCATCCTGTCAGTTTAAGATAATCTCTTTTTTTTTTTTTTTTTTTCTTGGTAGTTACTGTTAGCTCCTGAAATGATGAAGGCATCCCCAGCTTTAGCTCACTATGTATATGATTTCCTTGAGAACAAAGCCTACAGTAAAGGAAAAGGGGATTTTGCTCGCAAGGTAAGTAAGCAGACCACTGCACTGGGTTTCTTTTTAGGTCTGTTTTCTTACTTTGTTTGTAATAAAAGAAAATAAATTTAGATTTGTATGTGTGTTTTAAAACTAGAAAATTTTATTAAGTTCTCCTCGGCATGTTTATCACTATTGATAGGAATATCTACATATAAACTCCTTTCTTGACATGTTGATTATAATTCAGCAGATGCTTGAAAGGAAGAAAAAAAAAGTTTGAAATGGTACATTAAGAAAAGTTTGTCTGAGACAAGTCACAAGCTTTTCGTTATCTTTAGAGGGAAATGTTTCATTCTGAGATTAAAATGTCATTTACTTGGAATAATGATAAAAATATTAAACAGGATATGTTCTGAAAGTATTTATGCCTTTTGAATAAAATCATTATTATATAAAATATTTTAAATAATTTAAAATAGGATTTAAGACCTATACTTGGAATAAAATCGTAAGGTAAGACAGTAAATAAGTGCTTAAATTAGGTAGGATAGTTTAGTGGGTAAGAACACAAGCTTTGAAATCAGGCAGTCTTTTGGTTCAGATCCCTGCTCTACTATTTACTAGCTGTGACCTTGAGCATGTTACTGAACCTTTGGTACTTCGGTTTACTCAAGAAATGAAGATTTAAATTTCATTAGAGCATTATGTGAATCATGCAATATTCTGTATATTACAGTGCCTGGAAAATAATAAACCTCTAAATAAATGTTTGCTCTTAGTAATACTAGCAATAGGAGCAGGAGCAGCAGTGGGGGAAGCTGGTATTATTTATACCACTCTTTGTATTTTATCACTTTTTATAAGTCTGAAATTATTTCAAAATGAAAATGTAAAAAGAACAAGGACTTTCTCACTATTCTTTGTCCCCCTAAAAAGACCAACTTTTTAAAAAGATTAAGGAATTCCTACAAAATAAGTAAGAATTAACAATTATAGGAAGTTTGGGCCAAGCACGGTGGCTCATGCCTGTAATCCCAGCGCTTTGGGAGGCTGAGGCGGGTGGATTGCTTGGGCCTAGGAGTTCAAGACTAACCCTGGTAACATAGCGAGACCCTGTCTCTACAAAAAATAAAAAATATTAGCTGGGCATGGTGGTGCACACCTATAGTCCCAGATACTCAAGAGGCTGAGATGGGAGGATCGCTTGAACCTGGGAGTCCAAGGCTTCAGTGAACCATGGTCATGCCACTGCACACTCCAGCCTGTGTCACAGAGCAAGACCCTGTCTCAAAAAAAAAAAAAAGAAAAAAGGAGTTCATATGATTACTTTAGGATTTTTGATTGTATAGTTTGGTGCAAAAGTAATTGTAGTTTTTGGACATTTAAAAAAAAGTGGCAAAAACCACAATTACCTTTGCACCAACCTAATAACAGTTCTAAGTTAGTGTTTTATTTTAATAATAAGTTCTAGGGTGTGGACCTTACAATGGAGGGGAAAAATATATGTTGCTTTTCTGCGTATTTCATGATTGAAGTGATTGAGTTAAATTCCAACTTGGAACAGTTTTATTGTCACTAGAGATGCATTTTAGTGTTCCATGTTTTTTATGTTTATATATCTTTTCTCCTTTAAAGATTATATCCATTTTAAGATAAAGTAATAAATTGATAACAGCTTTTGGAGATAAAAGAAATATTAAAGTACACTTTTTTTTAACCAAACAGTAGCACATGTGTATGTCCCAACAGTTATACACCACTTTTTTTTTCATTTTTTTAATTTTTCATACTTTAAGTACTTGGATACATGTGCAGAATGTGCAGGTTTGTTACGTAGGTATACATGTGCCGTGGTGCTTTGCTGCACCCATTAACCTGTCATCTACATTAGGTATTTCTCCTAATGCTATCCCTCCCCTAGCCCTCAACCCCCTGACAGGCCCAGTGTATGATGTTTCCCTCCCTGTGTCCATGTGGGAGAACATGCGGTGTTTGGTTTTCTGTTCTTATGTTAGTTTCCTGAGAATGATGGTTTCCAGCTTTATCCATGTTCCTGTAAAGGACATGAACTCATCCTTTTATGTGGTTGCATAGTATTCCATGGTGTATATGTGCCACATTTTCTTTATCCAGTCTATCATCAATGGGCATTTGAGTTGGTTCCAAGTCTTTGCTATTTTGAACAGTGCTGCAATAAACATACGTGTGCATGTGTCTTTACAGTAGAATGATTTATCATCCTTTGGGTATATACCCAGTAATGAGATTACTGGGTCAAATGGTATTTCTGGTTCTAGATCCGTGAGGAATTGCCACACTGTCTTCCACAGTGGTTGAACTAATTTACACTCCCACCAACAGTGTAAAAGCGTTCCTGTATCTCCACATCCTCTCCATCATCTGTTGTTTCCTGACTTTTTAATGATTGCCATTCTAACTGGTGTGAGATGGTATCTCCTTGTGGTTTGATATGCATTTCTCTAATGACCAGTGATGTTGAGCTTTTTTTCTTGTTTGTTGGCTGCATAAATGTCTTATTTTGAGAAGTGTCTGTTCATATCCTTTGCCCACTTTCTGATGGGGTTGTTTTTTTTTCTTGTAAGTTTGTTTCAGTTCTTTGTAGATTCTGGATATGAGCCCTTTGTCAGATGGATAGATTGCAAAAATTTTCTCCCAATCTGTAGGTTTCCGCAGTTCATGCTGATGATAGTTTCTTTTGCTGTCCAGAAGCCCTTTAGTTTAATTAGATCCCATTTGTCAATTTTGGCTTTTGTTGCCATTGCTTTTGGTGTTTTAGTCATGAAGTCTTTGCCCATCCCTATGTCCCGGATGGTATTGCCTAGGTTTTCTTCTAGGGTTTTTATGTTTTTTAGGTCTTATGTTTAAGTCTTTAATCCATCTTGAGTTAATTTTTGTATAAGGTGTAAGGAAGGGGTCCAGTTTCAGTTTTCTGCATATGGCTAGCCAGTTTTCCCAACACCATTTATTAAATACGGAATCCTTTCCCTATTGCTTGTTTTTGTCAGGGTTTTCAAAGATCAGATGGTTGTAGATGTATGGCGTTGTTTCTGAGGCCTCCGTTCTGTTCCATTGGTCTATATATCTGTTTTGGTACCAGTACCATGCTGTTTTGGCTACTGTAGCTTTGTAGTATAGTTTGAAGTCAGGTAGTGTGATGTCTCCAGCTTTGATCTTTTTGCTTAGGATTCTCTTGGCTATATGGGCTCTTTTTACTTCCATATGAAATTTAAAGTAGTTTTTTCTAATTCTGTGAAGAAAGTCAATGGTAGCTTGATGGGGATATCATTGAATCTATAAATTACTTTGGGCAATATGGCCATTTTCATGACATTGATTCTTCCTATCCATGAGCATGGAATGTTTTTCCATTTATTTGTGTCCTTTCTTACTTCCTTGAGCAGTAGTTTGTAGTTCTCCTTAAAGATGTCCTTCACATCCCTTGTAAGTTGTATTCCTTGGTATTTTATTCTCTTTGTAGCAATTGTGAATGGGAGTTCACTCATGATTTGGCTCTCTGTTTGTCTATTATTGGTGTATAGGAATGCTTGTGATTTTTGCACATTGATTTTGTATCCTGGGACTTTGCTGAAGTTGCTTATGTGCTTAAGGAGATTTTGGGCTGAGATGATGGGTTTTCTAAATATACAATCATGTCATCTGCAAACAGAGATAATTTGACTTTCTCTCTTCCTATTTGAATACCTTTTCTTTCTTTCTCTTGACTGATTGTCCAGGCCAGACATCCTTCCAATACTGTGTTGAACAGGAGTGGTGAGAGAGGGTATCCTTGTCTTGTGCCAGTTTTTAAAGGGAATGCTTCCAGCTTTTGCCCATTCAGTATGATATTGGCTGTGTTTTTGTCATAAATAGCTCTTATTATTTTGAGATACGTTCCATTGATACCTAGTTTATTGAGAGTTTTTTAGCATGAAGGGGTGTTGAATTTTGTCAAAGGCCTTTTCTGCATCTATTGAGATAATTATATGGTTTTTGTCATTGGTTCTGTTTATGTGATGGATGACATTTATTGATTTGTGTATGTTGAACCAGCCTTGCATCCCAGGGATGAAGCCAACTTGATTGTGGTGGATAAGCTTTTTGATGTGCTGCTGGATTCAGTTTCACAGTATTTTATTGAGGATTTTCACATTGATGTTCATCAGGTGTATTGGCCTGAAATTTTCTTTTTTTGTTGTTGTGTCTCTGACAGGTTTTGGTATCGGGATGATGCTGGCCTCATATAATGAGTTAGGGAGGACTCCCTCTTTTTCTGTTGTTTGGAATAGTTTCAGAAGGAAAGGTACCAGCTCCTCTGTACCTCTGGTAGAATTTGTACCTCTGGTAGAATTGTACCTCTGGTAGAATTTGGCTGTGAAGCCATCAGGTCCTGGGCTTTTTTTTTCTTTGGTAGGCTATTAATTACAGCCTCAATTTCAGAACTTGTTGGTCTCTTCAGGGATTCGACTTCTTGGTTTAGTCTTGGGAGGGTGGATGTGTCTAGGAATTTATCCATTTCTTCTAGATTTTCTAGTTTATTTGTGTAGAGTTGTTTATAGTGTTCTCTGACGGTAGTTTGTATTTCTGTGGGATCAGTGGTGATACCCCCTTTATCATTTTTTATTGTGTCTATTTGATTCTTCTCTTTTCTTTATTAGTCTGGCTAGTCCTCTATCTATCTTATTGATCTTTTCAAAACAGCTCCTGGACTCATTGATTTTTTTGAAGCGTTTTTCGTGTCTCTATCTCCTTCAGTTCTGCTCTGATCTTAGTTATTTCTTGTCTTCTGCTAGCTTTTGAATTTGTTTGCTCTTGCTTCTCTAGTCTTTTTAATTGCAATGTTAGGGTGTCGATTTTAGATCTTTCCTGCTTTCTCATGGGGGCATTTAGTGCTATAAATTTTCCTCTAAACACTGTTTAGCTGTGTCCCAGAGATTCTGGTATGTTGCATCTTTGTTCTCATTAGTTTCAAGGAACGTATTTATTTCTACCTTTATTTCGTTATTTACCCAGTGGTCATTCCAGAGCAGGTTGTTCAATTTCCATGTAGTTGTGCTGTTTTGAGTGAGTTTCTTAATCCTGAGTTCTAATTTGATTGCACTGAGGTCTGAGAGACTGTTTGTTATGATTTCCATTCTTTTGCATTTGCTGAGGAGTGTTTTACTTCCAATTATGTGGTCAATTTTAGAATAAGTGCGATGTGGTGCTGAGAAGAATGTATATTCTGTTGACTTGGGGTGGAGAGTTCTGCAGATATCTGTTAGGTCTGCTTGGTCCACAGCTGAGTTCAAGTCCTGAATATCCTTGTTAATTTTCTGTCTCATTGATCTGTCTAATATTGACAGTAGGGTGTTAAAGTCTCCCACTATTATTGTTTGGGAATCTAAGTCTCTTTGTAGGTCTCTTGCTGTATGAAACTGGGTGCTCCTGTATTGGGTGCATATATTTAGGATAGTTAGCTCTTGTTGCATTGATCCCTTTACCATTATGTAATGCCCTTCTTTTTCCCTTTGTTGGTTTAAAGTCTTTGTTGGTTTAAAGTCCGTTTTATCAGAGACTAAGAAGATTGCAATACCTGCTTTTTTTTTTTTTTTTTGCTTTCCATCTGCTTGGTAAATATTCCTCCCTCCCTTTATTTTGAGCCTATGTGTGTCTTTGCATGTGAGATGGGTCTCCTGAATACAGCACACCGGTGGGTCTTGACAATTTATCCAATTTGCCAGTCTGTCTCTTTTCACGGGGGCATTTAGCCCATTTACATTTAAGGTTAATATTGTTATGTGTGAATTTGATCCTGTCATTATTGATGCTAGCTGGTTATTTTGCCCATTAGTTGATGCAGTTTCTTCATAGTGTCAGTGGTGTTTACAATTTGGTATGTTTTTGCAGTGGCTGGTACTGGTTTTTCCTTTCCATGTTTAGTGCTTCCTTTAGGAGCTCTTATAAGGCAGGCCTGGTGGTGACAAAATCTCACAGCATTTGATTGTTTATACAGAATTTTATTTCTCCTTTGCTTATGAAGCTTTATTTGGCTGAATATGAAATTCTGGGTTGAAAATTCTTTTCTTTAAGAATGTTGAATACTGGCCCCCACTCTCTTCTGGCTTGTAGGGTTTCTGCAGAGAGATCAGCTGTTAGTCTGATGGGCTTCCCTTCATGAGTGATCCAACCTTTCTCTCTAGCTGCCTTTTACATTTTTTTCCTTCATTTCAACCTTGATGAATCTGACAATTATGTGTCTTGGGGTTGCTCTTCTTGAGGAGTGTCTTTGTGGTGTTCTCTGTATTTCCTGAATTTGAATGTTGGCCTGCCTTGCTAGGTTGGGGAAGTTCTGGATAATATCCTGAAGAGTGTTTTCCAACTTGGTTCCATTCTCCCCGTCACTTTCAGGTACACCAATCAAACTTAGGTTTGGTCTTTTCTCATAGTCTTATATTTCTTGGAGGCTTTGTTCGTTTCTTTTCGTTCTTTTTTCTCTAATCTTGTCTTCACACTTTATTTCATTAAGTTGATCTTCAGTCTCTGATATCCTTTCTTCCACTTAATCAACTCAGCTATTGAGAGTTGTGTATGCTTCACAAAGTTATGCTGTGTTTTTCAGCTCCATCAGGTCATTTATGATCTTCTTTACATTGGTTATTGTAGTTAGCAATTCAACCTTTTTTCAGAGTTCTTAGTTTCCTTGCATTGGGTTAGAACATGCTCCTTTAGGTCAGAGGAGTTTCTTATTACCCACCTTCTGAAGCTTACTTCTGTCAGTTTGTCAATCTCATTCTCCATCCAGTTTTGTTCCTTTGCTAGTGAGGAGTTGTGATCCTTTGGAGGAGAAGATGCGTTCTGGTTTTTGGAATTTTCAGCCTTTTTGTACTGGTTTTTCGTCTTCGTCGTGAATTTGTTTACCTTTGGTCTTTGATGTTGCTGACCTTCAGATGGGTTTCTGTGTGGATGTTCTTTTGGTTGTTGTTGATGCTGTTCCTTTCTGTTTGTTAGTTTTCCTTCTAACAATCAGGCCCCACTGTGGCAGGTTTGCTGGACGCCCACTCCAGACCCTGTTTGCCTGAGTATCACCAGCAGAGGCTGCAGAGCAGCCAAGATTGCTGCCTGTTCCTTCCTCTGGATGCTTCATCCCAGAGGGGCACTGTCCAGATGCCAGCTGGAGGTCTCCTGTATGAGGTGTCTGTCGACCCCTGATGGGAGGTGTCTCCCAGTCAGGAGGCATGGGGGTCAGGGACCCACATGAGGAGGCAGTCTGTCCCTTAGCAGAGCTCGATTGCTGTGCTGGGAGATCTGCCACTCTCTTCAGAGCTGGCAGGCAGGAACGTTTAAGCCTGCTGCAACTGCGCCCACAACTGCACCTTTCATCAGGTGCTCTGTCCCAGGGAGATTGGAGTTTTATCTGTAAGCCCCTGTCTGGGGTTGCTGCCTTTCTTTCAGAGATGCCCTGCCCAGGGGAGGAATCTAGTGAGGCAGTCTGGCTACAGTGGCTTTGCTGAGTTGTGGTGGGCTCCGCCCAGTTCGACCTTCCTTGAGGCTTTGTTTACACTATAAGGAGAAAACCACCTCCTCAAGCCATAGTGGGCGCCCCTCCCCCCACCAAGCTCAAGTGTCCCAGGTCGACTTCATACTGCTGTGCTGGCAGCAAGAATTTCAAGCTAGTGGATCTTATAGCTTGCTGGGCTCCATGGGGGTGGCATCTGCTGAGCTAGACCACTTGGCTTCCTGGCTAAAGCCCTCTTTCCAGGGGAGTGAATGCTTCTGTCGCGGTGGCATTCCAGGCACCACTGGGGTATGAAAAAAACTCCTGCAGCTAGCTTGGTGTCTGTCCAAATGGCCGCCCAGTTTTGTGCTTGAAACCCAGGCCCCTGGTGGCATAGGCACTGGAGGAAATCTGCTGGTCTGTGGGTTGCAAAGACTGTGGGAAAAGCCTAGTATCTGGACCAAAAATCACGATTCCTCAAGGCACAGTCCTTCATGGCTTCCCTTGGCTAGGGGAGGAGTTCCCCGACCCCTTCCACTTCCCATGTGACGCGACGTCCCACCCTGCTTCAGCTCACCCTCTGTGGACTGCACCCACTGTCTAACTAGTCCCAGTGAGATGAGCTGGGTACCTCAGTTGGAAATGGAAAAATCACCCACCTTCTGCATTGATCTCGCTGGGAGCTGCAGACCGGAACTGTTCCTATTTGGCTGTCTTGCCAGCCACTCACTTTTGTTTTTTTAATTAATGATGACGTCTACCTATCTTTCTCATTCATTTCTGGCAATCTGCAATAACACACATTTTTCATAAACCATATTGGTGATAACCAAGGTCATGTTGACCTCTTCAGAATGTCAGAATAATTTTTATGCATATTAAGAATTTGGGGTTTCCAACTTTATTTCCTTTTTGGCTAAATGATAGTTTAATATTTTTTTCCTTAATTATATTTCACTGGAAATTAAATAGCTATTAAAGTAGATCATCTGCAAACATTTTATCAGTGGCTATTCAGAACTTGAGAAATAATACTTTATAACACATTAATTTGGTCCCACAATGTATCCTAGCTTTGGAAAATCTGTGAAACAATTTTTAGAAAAAGTAACTGACAAGTAGCCTTCCTCCTTTGTACACAGTATCTTTCTATCCAGTTTTGTATCATGGTGAAGGCATTTTAAGGTATAATTAGAGATCTAAATTTAAGTTAAAATACCATTGTATATGTTGTTAACAATACAAATAACTCAGCTGGGGTGGTAATTGAATGAATACACAGCATCTGTGTAAGGACAGCTAAGTGTACACTTATGCTGGCAATCCATAATCTCCTGTGCATGATCATCTGAAAGTTTTTCTTTTTTTCTAAAAATCTACTTTAAAACAAATCTTGTTTTTGGAAATGTTTTCATACAATGATGGACTTTGCTTTTATGCTTATGAAATTCTGCCTCTTTCATGGTTAAGCAACAGAGTCACCTTTAGAGGTTTTTCATTCTTACCCCACTTGCCTCCTAATACAAATGCTTGGGCTTTACCTTTTGGTGGGGAAAACAAACAAAAAAAAGGCTTCAGTACTTCTGGGATGCTACACAGACAACTATTTTTAATTATTAGGAAATTCATTATATAGATTTACTTTCTCTTAGAGTATCAATGGTAGTATAGCCTCATGCCTAGATAAGCATGTGAGATACTATTCATTTAACCAATTCATAATAGGTAAACTCAAGTTTCTGCTGTGAAGCGTAAGATGTATAAATTTCTAAAATATTTTTGAGGATATGACACTATTTAAACTCAGGTTGGAGATTAAATTGAAATTCATGCCTTTTATGCTTCTGAAATGCTATTTCTTCTGTGAACATTTTAGCTTATTAGCAAGGTGGCAATTTTTTCCCAAGCTGTACATTTTAAATGTTGCATTGTCATGCTTAATGCTTATCTCTCTTTAGAATTCTATGCTATGTTCTCATGACTTAGCTTATTTATATATTATTACCATTTAAAAGAAAAGGCCACAGTGTTGCAAATAATGTCCTGATTGATTTGAACATACTGTTCTGGTTGACCAAAAACTACAGTATACAGAATTAGAATTACACATGTGCATGCATGCATGCACGTGCACACACACACACACACACACACACACACACAAAGAATCATTAGCCACACATGAGAATTAACTTCATCATTTTATCTTTATATTTCTCTCCACCAGTGGTCATGTTTTTCAAATCCTTATTCAAGCCAGTTTCTGTCCTTTGGTTTTACTCTGGGTTGTACTGTGACAGTCTCTTCTAGGGTTGGATGTTCCGTCAAGCATATCTATGGTACTATTGGCTGAGCTTAAGCCAGGGAGTAACCAACCAAAAGTCTCAGCCCTTGTACAGTTATCTTGAAATTCACTTTTTTATTAATACGCATTTTACCTTTTCTAGTTTTTCTTGATGGAAGCCATGAAAATAAAATTAGAGTGAAGGAGTTTTGTCTTCTTATCATCTATTAACGTTGCTATGATTCCTAAGCAGTGAGATTCAGTTTTGTTACTGTTATTCATTTTTTTGTTTTTGCGTGAAACATAATTTGTTTTCACTGGTAGCTTTTATGATGCTTAACAATATTTTTTTTTTCTGAAAATATTTCTGTAGTTTTGTATGACTTTGGTTTTGTGTCTTTTCTTTGATTTCTTTATTTCTGTTAAAAATCTGTCTCATCTGCATCTCTAGTTTGGTTTCTTTAGATGTCTCTTTCTTTATTAATTTAAATTATTTTACATTTTATACCATTTTTGCTTTCTGTCACTCTGAAGATTTTTAATTCCTTTTTATATCTCTGGTCATATTTCCTTTTACAGTCTTCATATTCCACCTTGCTAAGATAAGATTTACATGTCTGATTTGCAATGTCTCTTTTCCTTCTTTGTAATGAACTTCAAATTTCCTCTGTAGATTTTGATTGCACATATAATGTATTCTAAAATTATTTTAAAAAATAAATCTTAAATACTTATTAGTTATTTCAGTTTTCTGTTTATTTTACCTGTTTTCTGTTCAGTATCTACTCAAAATACCTAACTGTTGCCTTGACCTGTGCCAGAAGTATATAGTGGCTAATTCTAGTTGCATCAATTTCTGTTCTGGAAAACATTTTTTTTGTTTTACAATTTTGAATGGAAAACTTCTTTTATTCAAAATTTCTTTAATAAGAAGGCAGCCAAAGCTTATATTGATTTTCTAAGAATAACCTCATCTGGCAAATTTTCAAATCATATATGTGTATGTGAAAATACTTTTGTTTTTTGTGACAAGGGTCTCACTTTTGCCCAGGCTGGAGTGTATGGAGTGCAGTGACATGATCATGGCTCACTGCAGCCTTGAACTCCTGAGATCAAACCATCCTCTTGCCTCACCTTCCCCAGTAGCTAGGACCACAGGTGTGTACCAACATTACCAATATACCTGGCTTTTTTTTTTTTTTTTTTTTTTTTTAAGAGATGGGGTCTCACTGTGTTGCCCAGGCTGGTCTCAAACTCCTGGATTCAAGTGATCCTCCCGCTACAGCCTGCCGAAGTGCTGCAGTTATAGGCATGAGCCACTGTGCCCAGCTGAAAATACATTTTTAAGACACACTGAAGACAACATTTCTGTACTTTTAAAATGTAACGACATAATATAGACCAGAAAATTACTGCATCTTTCCAGTGTTGCACTCTGTATTTTCTAAGGCTTGTCATTTGGATAACAACTCTGGTACAATAAAGTCATGGTATAATATCTTTTTTCCCTTTAGATGGACACTTTTGTAAATCCGCTTCGCAATTCAATGAGGAATGTTTCAAATGCAGTTAAATCCCTTCCTGATAGCTTGGCAGAGGGAATGACTAAAATGTCAGACAACATGGGCAAAATGTCAGAAAGATTAGGTCAAGATATAAAGCAATCATTTTTTAAGGTAAGAAGACATTTTCAGTAATGTCTAAACCAAACCATTTTTAAGTCAATAAGATGTATTGAATTCTGGTTGGATTTACCTTAGTCCCTTAACCTTATTTGTTTTCCAAGCATTGCTAGACACATAGTCTCATAAAGAATGAAAAACTAAAAATTCTTACCAGAAATGGGTATTATAAAATCCACTTACTTGTTAGTCTCTGCTATGGTAGGGTTTTAAAATTCATTGAAAACAAAAAGTTAAAATTAGTAAAGTTAACATTCTTTATCTTGTTTTATTTCATTATGCCATTTTTATCGTAAAGTACTATTAAATTTAGTAGCAAACAAATTCTGTCATGCAGATGAGTTATACTAGTATTCACTCAGGAAGCATAAAGTCTTATTTCTCCTGATTTACATGATAGAATGATTACCACATCAAAGAGAAGAAAAGTTCATCATTACCATCAATCTCTGAGCTCATACGTTACTGGGTATAGACCTCTGCGTGTCATAGAAGAATTTCACAGGGAGTTTTTTTTTTTTAATTACATTAACACATAAAGGTACTAGACTGTGTAGTTTGTTGAATTCCTAATTAACATTTTAAAAATCATTTTGACATAGTTATTTGAAGTTGTAATCAAGGCTATAAAACATATAGGTATTAGAATTTTGTACTTGATAGATTATGCTTGAATGTAGGGGAAATGTATATATAAACATACGTTTTCTTTAATCTAAGGGCCACTCCTAAAATTGTGTAAATCATACTTTTCTGTTAATTCTCGTACTTTCTCTGATGCCTCATTTTTGTTTCTATTTGTGAGGAAGTATACTAACACTGAAATCAGTATTGTTCAGTCCCACTTCTGCTGTTCATTACTCATATGAATTTGTACAAAAGTCACTGAAGTTTTCTAAGCCTCTTTGTCGTCACCAATAACTTGAGATGGTCTTGACAATCCTTCCTGTGCTGACAAATGATTTTCGGCTAATACTGATCTTTCTGTCCTTGTTTCCATCTAACATTTTGTTAATTTCTTAAACATATTAACATTCTATATCAAAAGCTCTTTATGGTAAAAAGAAAGAAGATTGGAACTCTGTTCCCTGGCAGTACTACTAACTACAGACGTGCATCACTTAACAACAGGGATATGTTCTGAGAAATGTGTCAATGGGCGATTTCATCATCTGGGAGCATCATAGAGTGAACTTACACAAACCTAGATGGTATGTGTAAGTTCCACAAACCTACTTCTCACCTAGGCTATATAGTATTGCCTATTGCTCCTAGGCTACTAACCTTTACAGTATGCTACTGTACTGAGTACTGTAGGCATTTTAACACAATGGTACACAAATGTGTATCTAAATATATTGACACAGAGAAAATGCAGTAAAAATATAGTATTACAATCTTATGGGACCACTGTGGTATTGTTGAACAAAACGTCATTATGCAATGCATGACTTTTTGGCTTTCAAGTCATTTAACCTTTCTTAGCTTTGAATTCTTCTAAAAAATATGGGAGTTTGACTAATTTTTCTTTCTAACTCAAAAGTCATTTATTTTGTAAAGGAGAAAACCCTTTTAGTAATGAAATAATTACCCTTTATATTTAGTTCCAAATTTTAGATTGTTAAATTTGGCTTATATATAGTACCAAAAGTCAGATCAAATGCTGATACTCATTTAGGTTTATGATTGTGTTGTGTTCTTTCACTGTCTGCTTTAGTGTGTTTACTTTGTGGGTTTGGTTTTATTTTTAGGTGCCTCCTTTAATTCCTAAGACTGATTCAGACCCTGAACATCGCCGAGTTTCGGCTCAACTTGACGATAATGTGAGTTAATTTTATTCTTGGTAGTATTTAGTTTAAGTCATACTTGGCATATCTTTTTAACTTTTTAATGAAGTGTAATATGTATCATTAATGTGCACATATTATAAGTGTTAAGCTTGATGCATTCTTACAAACTGAACATGCCCATGTAATTAACACTCTAATCAAAAAACAAAATTACCACTACTCCAGAAAAGCCCTTCATCCTCTGTTCCTGTTAGGACCTTCTCCTCCACCAAGGACCATCACTATCCTAACTTCTACTCTGCTTTTATACTTTGTATATATGAAACTGTAGGGTAGTATTCCATGAAGTCTGGCTTTTTTTTTGCTCAACATTGTGATGTTCTTCCATGTTGTTTTGTGTGATTTTAGTTTCTTCATTCTTGTGGCTTTATAGTATTCCATTTTGTAAATATAGTACAATCTATTTGTTGTATCATGAATAATAGTTCTATGAACCTTCGTACGTGTCTGTACGTGTTTCTATTGGATCTATACTTAGGAATGAAATTGCTGTATCAGGATATATATATATATATAAGTTCAGTTTTAGTAGATACTGCCAAGTTCTTTTTCAAATTATTTGTACCACTTACATTGCCATCAACAGTACATGAGAGTTCCAGTGTTCTACATCCTGCCAATACTCAGTATTTTGTTTTTTTAATTTTAGCCATTCTGGTTGTTATATTTCATGTGAATTTGCATTTCTGTGATAACTGTTGAAATGTTACACCTTTTTATATGTTTATTGGCCATTTGAATGTTCTGTCTTATGCGTCTGTCAAGACCTTTTATCATTTTTCTGTTGGCTTAGCTGTTTTAGTTCTTAGCTATCTTAGTTCTTTTGATTAGTAGGAGTGTTTTATGTAATCTGAATGTGAGTTGTTTGTCAGATATATGTAATACATTGTCTTCTCTCTAGGTTTCTTTCTTGTGCTATATATGTAATCTGTGCCTATTGCAGGGTCACAGAGATGTCCTAGAATTTTCTTTAAAAACCTTTTTTGTTTTACTGTAACAACATTTAAGTTTGCGGTTCATCTGGGTTTGATTTTTGTATATGGATTGAGGTATGGGTCCAGTTGATCCAAGCACCATTTACTGAAAAGGCCATCTTTTCTGCACTGTACTGTTTCTCCCTTATCACAAATCAGGTTACCGTGTATGTTTGGATCTGTTTTATTCTGTTCTATTAGGCAGATTTATTTCAAGGTTGTAATTATCTCCCTTCTGTTTCTAATTGAATTTGTTTATAATCAACTGTCTTAATCAAAAATAATATTTTCATTTGCTTTTTCAAGATTATTTTAGGATGTTTATTATGTTTATTGATGGTATAATATCCATAACATTGTACCTTTGGTATGTGATTTTTACAGTTTAGCTATTTATTAGATTTTCATATGGCACCAAACTCGTAGGAATATACTTGATCAGAGAATACAGAAGTTTTTATTCTGTCTCAGTAATGAAATGGGTCTCCCTCTCCCTACTGGTTTTGATTAAGCTGTATGATTTCAGTTTTTGAAATGGAAGGTGCACTAAGGAAATGTTTACAACATGACAGTGAAAAATGTATAACTCATGCTTTCTTACCAGTATTTAAATTACAGTATTGATGAGGAAATAATTGAAAACAGTTTCTCAGTGATGAAAGAATTATAAAATTACTAACAATTATATGTGGTACTAAATCTGTACCTGCTTTTTATTTTATACATATTTTTTCACATCAAAGCATTCTCATCATCTTCCTTTTTACCTTACTGGTTGTATACTCCCGTAATAGAAGTGTATTGCCTTTTATTTGCTAAAAGCTAAAAGAAAATTCTAGTAATTTAGTAAACTATGCCTTTTGTAATGTGAATTTAGTTGTGTGATGGATTGAACTTCAGCATCTTTCTCCTGAAAGTACATACATACAATTTACTAACTAAGCAAAATACATTATTCTGTATCATTCGTGTTTTGTTCCATTAAATATATGGAGATGTTGAGAATATCTTATTCTTATGATAAAAGATGCATCAGAAAATAGACAAAGGGTCTAGCATTTGCCTTATCAAACTCATACAGTCTCTTCCAATAGTAAGAACCAAATCATCTTTTCCTAGGACCATCATGAATCTACTTTGCCTTGAAAATGTTAAACTATAGCCTTAAAATGTATTCATTATTGTGGGGCTATGAAGTTCTGTATTCTGTCAGAATGACTACTAGAAATATTTTTTTGACATTAGAATTTAATGTCAAGTTATGAAGGCTAAAATGTAACTTGTTCTTTGACTTGTGAAATACCAATCATTTTGTAAAAGCAACAAAAGTAACAATTCATAGTAGATAGCTAACTCAAACTTATTTCTTCCCATATTTTGTCAGGTGGATGACAATATTCCACTTAGGGTAATGCTGCTTCTCATGGATGAAGTATTCGACTTAAAAGAAAGAAATCAGTGGTTGCGAAGGAATATCAAAAACCTACTTCAACAGCTTATTAGAGCTACATATGGTGATACTATTAATAGGTACCACTCTTTCCTCCTCGCTTTTAATCTGATCTTATTTAGCTATTAAACTCTTACTTCTGGAAGTAGATTGCTCAACCTTTGTAGGAGAATTTTTTTCTCTGGGCCTTTTAAGAACGTCATTAAAGCAGTTTGTTGCTCTCAGGGATAATTTACATCCAAATTAAGTTGCTTGCTCTATGAAAGTCATGTTTATTTTTTTCACCTTCTAAAATTTTAACCTTACTCATTTACATTAATTTACTTTCAGAAAAATAGTTGACCATGTTGACTGGATGACTTCACCTGAACAAGTAGCCGACTCAGTGAAACGTTTCAGGTATATCTTAAGACACAGTCACTTCTTTCAGGTAGTACAGAGTTTAGCATTGTTATCACTAATTAACTTTCATTGCTTTTGTTTCCTTCCTGGACATAAAGTTGGTTTAGTTATCATTGATTAGCAAAAAGACTTCTAAGAATTATACTAAACATTTGTCTTATGAACCTATTGATCTTTGTTTCTTTAAAACCAGAATAGGAAAAGTATAGAAGAAAGATCTTTCAAATGATAGGCTACATTTTATCACAGTACCATGGCTGTAAGATAATTGAAATATTCACCTAAAAATGATACGGTTGTATAATCAAATATCTAGTTTTGGGGATTAGTTTTTCTCAGTTGTATTTGCTAACCTTCATTTTAAGTGAAAATTTTTTAAGTCTCTCTGGCTATGTTCTAATTTTTTATTAAATATTGGAACCTGTACAAGGAACAAAAATTAAGTAGATACCCTACTTCATATTTCTTTCTACAAAAAATACTGAGCGCCTCCTCTGTGCCTAGCACTCAGCCCATTGCTGAGATAAGATGCAGTCCCTTGAGGAAAGTACAGCTAGTAGAGAAATAAACCTCTTTTCTGAAAGTGAAGATAAGCAATGCGTAAAAATTCATGGCATCACGTATTTTGAAAGGAAGGAAAGGAAGCAAGAAGGGAACTATCAGTATTGAACACTAAGTTCTTGGCACTGTGCACAGTACTTTATGTATGCTTTCTGATTTTATGCCATTTTTCGAGGTGTGTATTTTTGTCTCTATTTTGTTATAAGGAAATTGAGGATTAGAGAAGTTGAATAGGCTCTCAGGCTACAAAGTGGGGAGTCTGGTTTCTCTAATCTGAAGCTAAGTTTCTTCCCACTGTACCATACTGTTTCCAAAACTTGGACTAGCTGCCCTGGCATGCTCATTTTATTTCAGGGTAGGTAAATGATGTTCCTCTGGAGTGGTGATTCTCAGCTTTGGCTGTTCATTGGAATCACCTGTAGAGCTTTAACAATTGCTAATGCCTAGATCCCATGTCCAGGGAGTCTGACTTAATTTATCCAGTAAAAGGCCTGAACATTAAGAGCCTGTAAAGCTCTCAGGTGCTCCTAATGTGTAAAGTTAAGAACAGCTGCTCTGGGGAGTCTTGCCCTTACACCAAATTCCCAGATGAAAGCTTAGTTTTTGTGCTCAGTCCCTGCCTTCAGACCAAGAATTAGGGAACAGGAGTAAAGCACACTGAAAGTTAAGAAGAATGGGTTGTTTTACTTGTGAAAGGACCATTATAGTCAATCCATCTGTAAGTTGTGGGCTTGGAATTTAGTATTATGTAGGCTTAATTATAAGAGGAGTGGGATGGCATAACTGAAGGAGATAGCTGTTAAACTCTAAGGCACTGAAATTCAAGATATTATAGGGTTGCATTTGGATGAGATGTTCAACCAGCAGATGCCCACTTTGAGTTTAAATGGCTGTGATATAGTCATCTACGGATTCCATTTTGCTGTCTTCATTAGTGTTTATGAACTGCATTGGTGCAGAATTTATCTGTTATTTTTCTTGTGTTTGTTTTTTTGAACCCCTAAAATTGAACCCTACACTTAGTTGGTCTTTGTTGAATATCATTATAGCTATATATTATTATTCAGAAACTTTTCTTTCTGTTCACATTTGTACTTTCTGTAGAAATTTGAAATAATTTTATCAACTTGTATCAGAAAATGAAAATGTTTACAAAATGTATTTAATCTTCTCAAATAGAGATGCATTTTGGCCAAATGGCATTTTAGCAGAGACTATTCCATGCAGAGATAAAAGTATTCGAATGAGAACAAGAGTAGCAGGAAAAACGAAATTACTTGCAATTATGCCAGGTGAGTGGGCATATATAGTTAAAAATCTCTATAATTTGTCATTCTTCTGAATTTTTAGCATTCATCATGCCAGTGTAACTGCCTTTTGATTATAACAACTACCTTTTGATGGCTTAATACATATCAGGCACTGTACTAGGCATTTCTCATATGTTCTTAATCAGTCCTCATGACAGTACTGTAAAGCTAAGGACTGTTAACATCACCGCTTTATATGTGAGGAAACAGAAGCTCAGAGAGGTTAAATAACCTGTCCAAGGTTTATAGCTACTAAGCAACAGTTGGTATTCTGACTCGGCTTTAAGTGATGTGAAAGCTTATGCTTTTAGCCACTTCGCTCTGCTGCCTTGAAACATATTGGGAGTTAAGTTAAATAAATAAAACACATGACAGGTGAAAGGGCTAATAAAATATAAAGTATGAATTTTTCAGGAAGAATATTTGTTCTACTTAGGAAAACAAGTTATTTCAAAAACTCCATTTACATAGAAACAACTGATTGGCTGATTATTAATCTTTATTACTTAAAATACAATCCCAAACAAAGTATACTTAGTAGCATTTTGTTGGTCTGATTTTAGTTGCTTCATTAGGGTACAGCTATCTCACTACCTTAGATTTACGTTTTCTCATTTTTCTTCTTTCAATCAGAGAAGTTATATAATGTAAAAAGCAATTTAATGCGGCTGGGAGGTGGTGATGGTTGTTTTGCCCCTTGTTAATGAATATCTTTGAAAATGCCTACATGTCTTTTCTCTGTATTTTAATTCTGGATGTAGAGAATGAACAGACATATTTGTACATTCTTTAATATCACACAATACCAATTTTTTTCTCTAATTTTGTTTTCTTACATGTATTTTCTCTATAAATTTTAATGACCAGCTTTCTCTTCTGCCAATTAAATTAAAAATTTGCTACACTTTTAATTCTTACCTATATACTCTTTCATTTGCTGATAAAAAAGCAAATTATAGAAATAACATTTTAGAAAAATAAGAAACAATTGCTTAGGATATTATTTAATATACTATTATAGTAAACCTGATTGTGCCATATAGATTGACTCAGTTATCTAGCTGGAAGAAATCTTTATTCACTAAATATTCATTGAAAGTTATTATGTGCCAGGTGCTGTTCTTTGCACTTATGTTTGCCTTCTTGGAGCTTACTTTCCAGTAGAAATAGAGAGACTCAAAAACACACAGAACAAATAAATGGAACATAGTTTGTTAGATAAGTGGTAAGTACTAAAGAGAAAGATACTGCAGGAAAATGGAATAGGTAGTGTCAGATGAGTTGCAGTTTTAGATGGGGTGGCTAGGGCAGGCCTCACTGAGATGATGATGGTGGTGTGAAGATCTGAAGGAAGTGAGGATAAATATGAAAGTATATAAATTTATATATACATAATCCTTGCCTATTTTTTTAGTAAATTCTCAAAATTTTTGCTTTAAATTATATTGTACCCCTAGTTAGATAAAGACTTTTTGGAAATTGCGTGTTTCTTTCCAAAGCAGCAAAATGTTGTTTATATTATCAGTATTATGAATAATGATTTTTAATTATGAATAAGAATATGAATAATTAATAATCATACATGTTGGTCTCATAACTTGGTGTTATTTATGAATAAATGCCAAATTTGCTCACTCTTAGTCACAGCACCATCGGTTTTCTATTTTCTTCACTTTGAATTTAAATAAAATTCAACCAAACTAATACTATCCGCATTTCTTGAACATGCTTTGTTATTCTAGTTACTGCTTATTTGCTCATTCATGTTCTTTTCACCAAGGCTAATCCTTCATCTCATTGGACCTATCAAAATCCTGCCCAAGTAGAAAGTCTCCTTTACCTGCCACTTCCTTAAAGGGAACTTTTCTTTGTTATCACATCTGGAAGTCTCCCCACTACAAATATTCTTATACTTTTAGCATTTTTATGGTATAGTTACTATGCCAGGGGTTTTTGTAGATCAGGGATTAATTTTTTTTTTCTGTGTTCCAGTGAAACTTTATTCACCATCATGGATTAGTCTGTTTCCTTACAGCATTTGTCACTATTCATTAGGCATACTAAGAATATTTGTATAATATTACAAAGTTTACAGATCACTTTTTACATTATTTCATTAAAGACTTATAAATCCTTATAGTTATAAGGATGTTTGTTATTATAAATCCTCCTTTTCAGATGAGGAAAGAGAGTCAGGGTGGTGGGTAAGTATCACATGGGTATTAAGGGGACACGTTTGTAATCGTAGTTTGGGATCTTTGAGACTGTTTTTTATTTTTTATCTCTTACACCTGTGCTATATTGTCTCCCAGTAGCTTTTGCATAAGTGCGTAAATAGATGCATGCATGCAAAGATGCATATTAAGTTTCAGCTATAGTACATAGCTGAAATGCATTAACTGGTTACCTACTATTTATCAGTTACTCTGCTGTGTACCTTAATTTAAGAGCATTTGAGAGTTTAGGCCTTGTGTTTCCTTTGAATAATTATGTGTATTTTCCCCCACTTCATTTAGATGAGCTGAAGCACATTATTGGGGCTGAGACAACACGGAAAGGTATTCTTCGTGTTTTTGAAATGTTTCAGCACAACCAATTAAATAGGAGAATGGTTTATGTCTTCTTGGAAGGCTTTTTAGAAACCTTATTTCCACAGTATAAATTCCGTGAACTTTTCAACAAACTGCATTCACGGTCAAAGCAGATGCAGAAATATAAACAGAAACTTCAAACTACTCAAGCACCTTCTTTGCAGAAAAGGTGACACTCCATTCTATGAAGCTGGTGTTCATTTTGTCCAGGACTAATGGTATGGACAGAACTTCTGGGGCTTAACTCAAACACTGTTGTGTCTGCACCAGTCTTTTAGTGTCTGAAAATAGATTATTAATACATCCATAAGTCTGTGGTTCTTCTCATTCTCATCTATAATCCACCACTACCAAGAGAGATTTCTGTGTCTTAAATGATTTGGTGCATATTTTGCAACATTGAGAGAAAACTGCCCCCATCTCAAGCAAGAATGGCGTTGGTTTCTTCCATTTCAAACTAATCAGCATTCTCCAGCGATGACAAAGTGCCAGAGTGTATATATGAAAGCTAAGGAAAGCACAAAACAATGATTCAGAGATAAATTGGCTAATTTGTTTAACAGTTGGAGACTGTGCAATGTATGAGTTGGAGGAATTTGTTTGGCATAATGATTTTGTAGGTCTGTGTCAGCATTTTGATATATTGTGGATTAGCCAGGTGAATGATCCTTGAAACATCTCTTTCAGGTCTGGGGAAAGAGACAGAATGCCCTTAAAGTGTGAAATAACCTTATACCTGAATTACAGTTTTGTAATATAAAATAAAGCTGAGTATAAAATAAAACCAATCAAACACAGAATTTGATTGGATTTGTTATTCATTGGTATACAACAATTTTTATTCCTATGTGTGCTTTAAGGGCTGTGTTTTGCTCTTATGGTACTCAATTTTATGTTTCCTTTTGGCATTCTTTGTGCAAAAAGAAGCATGTGGTGGCTCTCATTTAAATTTCAAAATTATTAGTTTTATCTTTAACAGATTACTGATTATACAGAAGATATAATTTATTGGAAGAACTGCCAAATACATTTTGTCCTTCTAAAAATATGGAAATTTAAATAGTAGTCTGGAAAGTTACCATATGATAATTTTTAATTGTGTGATCTAGACATGCCTTAGGTAACTGCAGAAATAGCAAATTAAATGATTAATGAGCTTATTAGTCATAGTAAACATACAAATTCCTAATTCTATGACAGTGTACATATATGAAAATAAATGATGAAAAAAGAACTATAATATTTTTTAAAATATGCTTTTATTTATATTTCACATAATGTAAAATTCTACAAAATAAAGCTAGTAGGCAAGACCCCTCAGTGTATACCTTTAAACCCATAAATTAATTTTATATCAATAAAATAAAATACTTTCTCTAGTTTTGGAGCTTCTGTATTTCCTATAGTTTTCTCACTGTCCATTTTATCCATCTTAGAAGTCTTCATATCCCTTCTATGCAGGATTTCTGCATAGTTTTAAATACTTTCATTGTCTAAGGGTTTGGGTGTGTCAGCTTTTTTTGTTTTAAAAATATTTAACACTAAAACCTTAAAATAGTGAAGCTACTTATCAGACCACTGAGCCAAGATCCTGGTATTAAAAGAAAGTCTGGGTGCTTAAGATAAAGGGACAGAGTATTGGTATCCCAGTTATTTGGGAGCTTTAAGATTGGAACAAGATATCACTGTCTTGTTTTCACTTAGATCCTACTTACAAAGTGAGGGTTATTAACAGAATAAAGCCTTCCTTTAAAGCTTTATAATAATCATATTTATTAATAATGCTGTTGTGCATACTTATAGTATGCTTATATTCAGCATATGTTGCATGTCTTCAGAATTACATAAAATGAAATCCCTTTCATTGCAACTTGCAAGTGAGAAAAGATCCTTAGTGGCTCTGGTGGAAGAAATAGTATTTCTTCTTCTCAGGGTGTCTCCCTGCCTTGGCCCCTCCCTGAGCCCCAGGCTTTAAAAGTGAAGATGTTTGAAACATGAAACATGTCTGTAGGAAGCATCAGCATGGCCATAAGTGCAATGATTTTCATATATGCCTCTGCCCATTTCAAGTATATTTTTGACATGAATAAATCTAAGAGTATACAGAATAATTCATGTAAGACCCTAGCGTGTACATGTGAAAAAGCATTTCTATATAATGTGAGGAGCACTGGCCATCAATCAGGGAAATAAAGGTCATGTAATATTGCAAATTTTCAAAATAGAGCCCTGCAAGATTACTGCAATCATACCAAAAACTATTTGAGTAAATTAATTTTTAAAGTAATTTTTGTTTAAAAGAGTTTATATTTCAGAAGCAGAAAATGTCAAATGATAGTCTTTGTAAATGGTGGTGCATCTTCTCTATGCACATCTGTCTTTTACATCAGAAAGAGCTGTGGTCATGCTAAAATTAGAGATAACTTTTTGAATGACTTGGTCAAGCTGTGTGTAAAATATTTAACCATAAGTCAAGTACAGTGTACTATGTTTGATAAAGTTACATTTAATGCATTTATTGCATATATGAATATATACATGAAGAGGCTTTATGTCTTCTGGTATTTGATTTTGAATGTTTTTTAAGTCAGTGGTGCCTTTAGGCAAGAACTTTCAAAATTAATCATTCTTTGTGTTTTCTGATTTTTCAGGTAACATGTAAACTATTTAGAAACCATCATAGTTTATTCACCTTAAAAAATTGATTGTATTATTTAAATATATCACTTAGATGGGCATTTCCTATAATTAGGATATTCCAAATAGTTGCTGAAATCAATTGTGCCATTGACCAATGGATGCACTTGGTTAGCCTTAATTTAAAAAAAAAAAAAAAAAAACATTAAAAACTTTCTTGAATATTTCAGTTTGTTCATTTTAAGTTTGTGCTGCTGGTATTTGGGGAAAAAAATCAAACAGTTAAGTGCTACCAGAAAGTGTACCAATTTTTATAAAAATTAATAATATAAATTTCACAATCTAAAATTTTAATTTTGTGCAATATTTTCATTTAATGCATGTGTATTTGAGTAATTGTAAGATAAATGAATTTTTAATTTTTTGAGATGTACCTTAAACTGTCTTCTTAATCCAACAACTTACATTCCATTGTTGCTGCATCCTTTTATTTAAGGACTTGTTTTAAAAGTCTTTTTGTCACTCCTTGGAAATTTCTTTTATTCGTAGTAAATTTTGCTTATAGGAGCATGGCTCCTGTATTACAAGGGAAAAAATATAAAGAGCACATTTTAGGATTATAATTGTTAAAAGATAATGTGTGCATATCATTGTACAGTAAGTGTCAACTGTGTGCCTAACTGTTCTATCAATACGTTCTTTAACAAAGAAGAAACAACAATCAGAATGTCAGTTATTTTTATTCAACTAAAAGGATTAAAAAATTTATTTGGTTTGTGTTCTGTCCATTAGAAAATACTAATAAAGTATTAACAAACATTTTTGTTGAGTTCATTTAGTAGTAATGTATTTTTGTTACTTTTAAGATGCTTGCTCAGTAGTCTTATTTTTAGTATCTATTTGTATTTTCTTTTCTTTTAGATATCAACCAATTCAAGTTCCAGGTTGATAGATGAGTGCTTGAGTGATTACTGACTTAAATGGACTGAATTTAACTTTTTCTTTTATGGGGCAAATAATTTACACCACAGTGTTAAGGAAACTTTATACTTATCATATAAAATTATAAAGTATTTTTTCCACAGATGAAAAGATTTATAATTAGTAATCCATTTGATTTGATCTCATTTTAAATTCATATTTTGGCTAATATTTTAGATTTTGCCATTCTAAAAGCAGATTGGTCATAATATTTGCATCTTTCTTGGAGCTGTATCAACAGACTTCTAAGGCCTCAGATGTGATAAGTCTAGCCCATCAGGGATTGGCATAATATTTCTTAAAATGCATATGGTAGAATATTGTTCCCTATAAGATGTTCCTGAGGGGGAAGTTTTATACTTTTATGTAACTTATACAGGACTATCTGTAATATGAACCAAAAAGCAAAAATGTTCCTTCATAATTCAAATGATTATATCAAAAATTTTGAGACGTTCCATAAGAAACCTGTTTAATTTTGCTTACCTAATTTCCTAAACTTAGTTAACCACAGAATCTTTTGTCATGAACAGCTTGAGGTTGATGTTCTCACGGAATGTAGTTTGGAAAATCTTTAGTAGGAGAGAAAAAAAAGGTGAAGTGTCTTTATTTAGGTAATGTAAACTGGACAGAAAACCCAGTGGATTTGGAGCACAAAGATTTTTTTCTTGCCTGCCATTTTAATGGAAAGTTCAATCTTTGGAAGAAAAGGGAAAGATGGAAAAAGGGTGAAGATGGAAAGTTAACAGCTGATTATATAGCAGATATTAAAGAGTTGAATTTGGCTCTGAATACCAGAATAATGACTTCAGTGAGGAATAATAGAGCACATCTCATGAGAAGTGGAAAAGATACTTCCACAGATTTTGCTCATGTGACCAGAAGAACAGTAAGTCGAAAATGTAAGGGGAAGAAGGAAGTGCCATACAGTTTAGTTTATAAAATATTTGTGCCAGACATTGACCCATATATATAATGACAGAATATGTTTGATTTAGGAAAACTTGCAATAGCTGAGTGAAAATGAAACTTAAACCATCTGTTTACCAATGCAGTGTATGAGACATGTATTAAACGTGATATTTTAAATTGGTAAACATGATCTTTTACACATCATCAAGAATGAAATGAAACAAGAACTATATGTTAGGAGTTTTCCCCCTTGGTGATTGACTAGGAGGACTTAAAAAATTCAGCATATAGTCATACTCACAGATAAGATTTATTATGGCAAAAGGATATAGAACAAGAGCAAAAAAAGTGCATGGATGAAGTCTGGGGGAACCAGGCTCCAGCTGCCAACTGCTCTCTCCCAGTAGAGTCACACAAGATGCAACTTAACTCCCCCAGCAAGGAGTTGTGACAACACCTGTGAAATGTTGCCAACCAGGGAAGCTTATTCGAGACTTGGTGCCTGGAGTTTTCATTGAGGGCAGTTTATTTAGGCACTCTGCCTGGCACATAACAGAATTCCTTTATGGAATTCTTTCTCAGAAAATTGTGTTCAACATACGCCATAGTTTTGGTATAGTTTAGGCTTACTGAGCCACTTTATCAGTTTTGGGAATTGATGGGAACACTCCTAAAATCTTAAGTTCTCAAACACCTGAGAACAAGGGCCAACCTTGTAAGCAGGCCTCCAAGGAGAGCAGTCAAGCCTCCTGTGTTAACTCTTCTGTATGACTATAATAGAAAGTGATGATGTTGAAAGTCCATAAGATTTATCCTTGTGTTGAAACCTCCATATCTAGAAGTGGAAACATGACAGAGGAAATTTTGACGTAAATAAAAGGAAAAACTATTGAAGTGATACTGATATGGATATATATTGCAGTCTGAGAAACAGGAGGAGTATTTCCAATAAAGATTACCATAGCAAACAGTTATATGGCACTTAATAGTCACAACAACCTTAGGCATTATAGGTACTGTTTTATCTTACTCAGTTTCTACATGAGCAAACTAAATAAGACAGTAGTTGAGTCAGTTTGTCCAAAGCTTCACAACTGGTAACTGGTCATCAAGCTGAAATCTCAACCCAGGTGGGCTGGTTCCAGAGTCTATGTCATGGTTTCTCAGCAGTGGCACTATTGACGTTTTGGGCTACGTAATTCTTTGTTGCGGGAACTATCCTGCGCATTATAAGTAATCCATTATTTTACTTATTCTGTCCCTTAGTACCTAATATTTAAGAACATTTACAATAGTAATGGAATTAATCTAAGAGAAGTTCAACTTAATTTTTTTAACATCTCAATACCAGGTATTAAGAGATACTCAAAATAATTGTCAGATTTATATTGAAAACTAATAAATGCTTGGTGTTAATATGTCTACATAAAATTCTGTTTTTGGTGTAATATTCTGAGGCTGTTAGAAAAAAAAACATGGTTTACTTCACTAGTAGAAATACCTCTTAATGTTGAGATGGCCTCTTCCCTGGGCTCTGCCCATTAGGTGATGCCAGTAGCGCCCCCTCCCCCATTGTAACAACCAAAAATGTATGTGGACATTGCCAAATAGTGTCTGGGGTGCCAAATTACCACCAATTGAAAACTACTGACCTTAGCTGTCAGTCAAATAACCAAGGTAAGTAGGGACTGAAGATTGAACTGTGGATTACTGAATGTCTTCTCTTTTTAAGCAATCACCTGACAAATTTGTGGCTTGCATTGTAGGGGAATGTAAATGGAGTGCCTACTTCTGCCCTAAAGGGATGGGGGTGGTGGGAGTGCAACAAACCCAAATTTCTTACCTTGTTTTCAGTTAAGTAAGCATCCCACAGTTGGGGGAGGTTGGGTAGGGAAGGGACTTACAACCTAAGATAAATAAGAAAAACAGTTTTTCAAGATGTTTGAAGATGTGAGGTAAACGATTACATGAGGAAATTGTCATTTTACACCCTGACCAGGCTAATTATTAATTCAGTAATACTGGTTCTTAGGAAAGTTATTTTTCTTTCAAATAACTACTGTCCTTTTTATTTGTGAGCCAGTCCTTCTAAAGCCTGAAAATTTTCTTGCAGCCTTCTTTGCAAGTAAACTCCTTTCCTAAATGCTGTTGTCTGAGTTTTCCTTTGACAGGTGGATGTTCCACTGGGATGCCCAGGTGACTCACCTGCTGAACCAGCTTTGCCTAGTTGGCTATTTACATCCAGGCTCACCTTGCCTCCAGGGATGAACCTCATTAAACAGTTAGAGCCTTTACACTTGCTGACTGTTTTCTACTTTCCCTCCTCATGGCTCTTTTTCTGGGTCTTGGTCAAGTCTGGTGCTGGGTTTGATAAGTGCATACTTGCTTTATTTCTCAGTCGGTGGAAGCAGTGTTAGAGAGCTGACTTTTGTGGTCTGACCTAATTTTCTGCCAAGCAGCTATTTATCTTTCTTGATTGTCTTCATGTCTTCAAGACTCTTGATATCAACTGGCATCTCAGTCAGGCCAATATCTTGTCTCTCCTGTATGATTAAGTTGTTCATGTTGCAGCCTAGATCAGTTTCTTCTGCCAGTGGCAGAATCCTTCATGTTCCTTGTCTTATTTATTTTATTATTATTTTTTAATGTGTGGATGCTCTCTTGTTTTGTTGTATTTGGGGTGAGGTTATTTTAGGGCATGGTCCAGGGTAAATTCCTGTAAGGCCTGGGTGCCCTGCTGCGAGGTCAAGGGGGAATGGGACTAAGACTGCAGAGCCCTGGCTCCCCGACTACCTACCAATTGCCGGCCCTTTGTGGGGGTCTCTTCTACTTTATCTGGCCTGAAAGAGATTGGGATGTTTCTCATTCCGGGGCTCCTGGGGGGTTGGTTCGCAGTATTTCCAGGGATATGGAGCGTGCTGTGGGCACTGGTGGGAAGCTTGGGTGTCTCCTTCCAGACTATCTGTGCTTCCTCATCTGTTTCTTCAGCTTCTGGACCTTGAGCACCAGGGCTTCAGCCCTGACCCCCTCCTGCCCTTCCAGCAGGGCCTAGTTCAGCTCCAGCTGCTGCTCCAGCAACTCCTCAGCTTGGTCCAGCTCAGCTGTGTGGTGGGCTTAGGGCCCTGTTGAGGGGGAGAGGGGGAGGGAGCATCAGCCAGGGCAGGGGGCTAAGGCCCTTGGAACCTGTGTTGCAGGGTCTGGCTGTAAGGGAGGAATTCGACCTTCCTTTCTCTTTTTCTAGCCCATTTGCTTAAGGCCCCCTGTAGAGCTCCGTCTTGTGCCTGTTCCTTGTCTTATTTACACAGTGCTATGAGCGTTAAAAAGTAGTCAAGAAAATAGTTTTCATGCTTGCTGGAAAGCAGGCATCTTTCAGCTATCCTTTGTGTCTCTGATCTCCCTCCAATAAGTTGGTGAGTTTTATTCTTTATTTTTGATTAAGAAGGATGAAGTTATAAAAGTTAGGCTGCTAGTTCTCTGTGTGTGTGTGTGTGTGTAAATATAAGACTTCTCTCCTTGTAAAGTGTGTGTGTGTAAAAGAAAAGACCTCTCCTTGTAAAAGCTTTTTACAGATGTTTATACTTGTAACACTTTTTGTATTTGCAGCTGGCATTTACCCACTTTATGGTCTCTCAACTTCTGGAAATTATGGATATTAATTAGACATAAAAATTGATCATTTCTATGCACTACTGGTGATACCTAATTTAAAAATACAGATTAACCATCAAATATGAGGGAGTGATGGGGAGTGATGCGGGGATTTAAGTAAAAAATTGAAATTAGTTTTACATAGTTGTAAAGACTTCAGATTTAAGAATTTTCCTTTAAAAAACACTTATTAATGAATGTGTGAGTGTAATGGAATGAGACAGCAGATTGAATGGGAAAATTACTTCTGTTTTTTTCTGGAGATTCATGACCTCCTAAGCAACCTAAACGGTACTGAGTAGCTTGGATTTTTATTTTTCCTTTCTTTAAAAAAAGAAAAAACATCCCATAAAATAAAATGAATCAAATACAAATCAGATGGTCTGAAAAAGCTTTGTGTTTAAAAACAAAACATACACACATAAATACTGAAATGGAAAGAAATTTGGCACTAAACTCCTCCACAGTACCCTAGTTTGCCCAAATGTTGGATAAAAGTATTTTATGAGTGTACAATATTTTCTAAATACATTTGTTGATAAACTTGCATGCCTTTGCTTCTCTCCAGAGATAAGTACTAAATTAGATTTTAATGTCTCTTAAATTTAATGGAGCTCTGTGTCCCCTCCAAATCTCATGTTGCCCCAGTGTTGGAGGTGGGGCATAGTGGAAGATGTTTGGATCATGGGGACGTATCCTTCATGAATGACATGGCACTATCTGCCTGATGATGAGTGAGTTCACGTGAGACCTGGTTGCTTAAAAGGTGTGTGGTACCTCCCCCTCCCTCTCTTGTTCCTGCTTTCACCGTGTGACAATCCTGCTCCTGCTTCACCTTCTGCCATGAGTAAAAGTCCCCTGAGACCTCCCCACAAGCTGAGCAGATGCTGGCTTGAACAGCCCGTAGATCCATGAGCCAATTAAACCTTTTGTCTTTATAAATTACCCTGTCTCAGGTATTCATTTATAGCAATGCAAGAACAGCCTAATACAAGCGCCTATTTCGATTGGCATAAACAGACCAAGTAAGACTTTTGTAAGGAAACCAAATTTTCAGAGAGAAAGTAAAAAAAAAAAACTTCAATGGGTAAGTTTACTAGCTTTTTAAGGAATTTCAAATAGTTAAGGAGGTGGGTTGAAGAAGTTAGCCATGGTTTAATGGCCTTGATTGCTAGATTACAAGAAACAAAGATATGCATATGTTACCAAATAACAGGAAACAATCTAAGACTGTCAGTATTTTTAAATAAGAGGTTTTTAATCCTATTAAGAAGTGGGCAAAGGATCTAAATAGACATTTTTCAAAAGAAAACATACAAATGGCCAACAGGTGTATGAAAAAGGGCTTATTATCACTAATCAGGGAAATGCAAATCAGAACCATGAGATGTCATCTTAGAATGGCTGCTATCAAAAAGACAGAAAATAACAGATTCTGGGAAGGATACAGAGAAAAGTGAACTCTCATACACTGTTGGTGGAAATGTAAATTAATACAACCATTATGGGAAAACAGTATGGAAATTTCTCAGAAAACTAATAAAACTACTATATGATCGATCCAGCAGTTACACTACTGGGTACTTATTCAAAGGAAAGGAAATCAATATATCAAAGAGATGCATGTACCCTCATGTTTATTACAGCACTTTTTACAATAGCAAAGATATGGAATCAACCTAAGTGTCCACCAACGGATGAATGGATAAAGAAAATGGAGTATATTTACACAATGAAATACTATTTGGCCATAAAAAACAATGAAATCACGTAATTTGCAGCAACATGGATGGAACTGGAGGTCATTAAGTGAAATAAACCAGCGACAGAAAGCTATTATATGCCTCCCAACTCATATGTGGGAGCTAAAAAAGTTGATTTCATGGAGGTAAAAGGTAGAATGATTGTTATAAAAGGCTGGGAAGAATGTCAGTGGGGAGGTGTTGGGAGAGACAATGAAGAAAGGTTGGTTAATGGGCAAAAACATACATTTAGAATGAGTAAGTTATAATCTAGTAGAGTAGGGTGACTAAACAATGTATTGTACATTTCAAAATAGGTAGATGTAAGGACTTGAAATGTTCTCAGCACATAGAAATGATAAATGCTTGTGGTGATGGATGTCCAAATACCGACCTGATATTACAGAATCTATGCATGTAAAATATCACATATGTTCCATAAATGTGTACAAGTATGTATCAAAAAATTAGCTCTAAAAAAAATGAGGTTTTTGTCATTTGTTATGTAAATGGTGGAAAAAGATCAGGTAATATTACTAAACAAAGTGAATACTTGGACAATTAAGACAAGTGTAACAATTTTTATTGAAGTCAACTATATCTTTGCCCTGATGTGAAAAATAATACTGCTCTAAAGTTTCTAATTTATGTAAAATTTTGATATGTTTTTCTATGGAAAGCATAATTTGAATGTCATAAATTTTCTACACTGATTTAATAGATCAGGTAAGATTTTTGTTTCCACAAAACACTTAAGATTATGAAGATATAAAAAATGTGTGTTTAACTAAATTAGTAGTTTTCGATTGGGGGTGATTTCACCACTCATGGAACAATTGATAATATCTGGAGACATTTTTGATGGTCAAAATTGGGACGTTGCTACTGGTGTCTTTGTGGATGGAGGCCAGGGATGAGGCTAAATATCATATAGCTCCCCACAGTAAATAACTATATGGTCCAAAATGTCAAGAGCACTGAGGCTGTGAAACACTGAACTAAATTACAGCTTTATAAAAAAGCATTTGTTTCTCTGATGCTACAGATCATAAGATGATGCTGTATTCCATTTACTTGATAGTTATTCCATTTACAGTTTCTATGTAAAAAATGGTCATATTCTTAAAATTCATCCATGTTATTGTATATATCAATAGTTTCTTTTATTGTTAACATTTCATTATATGGATATACCACAATTTTATCCATTCACCAGTTTAAGGACAATTGGATTATTTCAAAGTTTGGGTGATTATTAATAAAGCTTCTATAAACATTGTTACATAAAGAATTTGGGCTTTTTCCTTCGTTCTTGGGAGACTATAAATCCTTGGAATTTCTCTAGGAATAGGAATGTATTTGATTCGTGAGCCCCTTGGATTATCAAAGTTTATGCTAACAAGATGAGATGACTTGGGATGGAGGCTGGTCCCCAGAAAATTTAACCTGTGATTAGATTGTTGGGATTTTGAGCCAGCTGACCTCTAAGGAGGGGAGAAAGAGTTGAGATTGGATTCAATCACATGGCTAATCAGTTGTGCCTGTGTAATGAATCCCCAATTAGAACTCTGGACAGCAAAACTCAGTAGCGTTTCTTCTGTTTGAAGAACAGATTGGTGTGCCAAAAGGATATCAAAGAAGAAAATTTAAACATATTTAATTTCAAAGATCTAATTGGCTTTTATTAGCAATTCATGAGCCCAGCAGCATCCAGTCTACAAAATAGAAAGGAGTGCCAATAAGCTAGACAGAATGGATGGGTTTTATGGCAGAAAAAAGTGGAAGCAAGCAAGAACAATGAACAAATTAATGGATGGATTGTTTTAAAATTACATTTGTTTTACAGGAGTAAACAAAATCTTACTGGCCTAACAGAATTTGGCATCATCTCCTGATTTCTCAGAAGGTCATATCTTATAAGTGGACCATTTAGGTTTGGTGACCTGGAACCTTGGCATAAGTGACTCCATTTTGGGCCTGCTGCCTTTTCTTTAAAAAAGAGTGACACCCTAATTCCATGGGAAGAGCACACAAGAGCCCTGTGTTGCAGAACCTCCTAGACCTTGCCCTTTGTCTCTTCTGGCTGTTTCTGACTTTTACTTCTTATAATAAAGAATAAAACTACAATCATGATTACAGTGCTTTCCTGAGTTACATGAGTCACTCTCTTATAGGACCTGGGAACGTTGTGGAAACCAAAGGATTTGTAGCCAGCTGATCAAAAATGCAGGTGACTTGGGCACCCGCAAGTGCATCTGGGCCTCAGAAGTAAGGGAAGTCTTATTGAGGAGCATGCTTTTAAACCTGAGATGTGTGGTGCTAACTCTGTGTGGTTAGCATTGAAGTTGATTACACCTGGTGTAGGTGTCATCAGAATAAACAGTCATGTGCCAGTCCATGGACATATGTCTTAATTATCTTGGATAAATTCCCAGGAGTGGGATTGCCAAGTTATGTGATAAATGTATATTTAATTTTATGAGAAACTGCCAAACTATTTTCCAAAGTAGTTGTAGCATTTTGCATTTCCACCAGCAGTGTGTGTTTCCGTTGCTCTGCATCCTTCCTAACACTTGTATTATAAGGCTTTTCTTGTCTTTAAGTTTAGCCATCTTAATGGGTATACAGTTATCTCTGATTGTGGCTTTAATTTGGGTTTTCCTGATGACTAACGTGTTATACACCTTTTTATATACTTATTTGCCATTCTCTCTCTTTGGTAAAGTGGGTGCTCAAATCTTTTGCTCATTTCTTTTTATTTTGGTTTTTTATTAATGAGTTCTAGGAATTATGTGTACATTATGGATACAGGTTCTTTATGTGTGCTTTGCAAAGGTTTTCTCTGTATCTTTTAATTTTCTTAACAGTATTTCTCAAAGGGCAGGAGTTTTTAATTTTGATGAAATGCAATTTATCAGTTTTTCCCTTTCATTCTTAGAAAACTTTGCTTAACTCAGCACCACAAAGACATTCTCTTACATTTTCTTTCAGAAGCTTTTTATTTTTGGATTTTACATTTAGGTCTATAGTCCATCTCTCAAATATATTTTTATGTATGATGTGAGGTATAAGTTTGGGTTTTTTTTTTATGAATCCCCAATTATTCCAGCACAATTTGTTGAAAAGATCATTCTGTCCCCCATTAAATTACCTTGACACCTTTGTTGAATCAGTTGTTGACCATGTATATGTGGTTCTATTTCTGGATTTTTGTTCCATGGATCTATATATATATTCTTCGGCCAATACTGCAAAGTTATAGTAAATCTTAAAATTCGGTAGTGTGAGTCCTCCAACTTGGTTTTGATTTTTCAAAATAGCTTTAGCTATTGGGGCTCCTTTGCTTCTCCATACAAATTTTAGGATCAGCATGTCTGCCAGATAAAATGAACAAATGAAAACCAAAAAAAAAAAAAAAACCTCTACTAAGGTTTGCATTTAATCTATAGCTCAGTTTGGTGAGAATTGGCATCTTAATATTGAATCTTCCAATCTATGAATATAGCAGAATTTCTTTTATCAGTGTTTTATAGTTTCATTGAACAAACTCTTCATATATTTTGCTAGATTTATTCAGTGTTTCGTGTTTTTTGATGTTATTATAAATGGTTCTGTATTTTAATTTTAACTTTCGATTGTTAATTGCTAGCATGTAATAATACAATATTTTATATTCATCTTATATTTGGTGACCTTGCTAAACTCACTTGAAGATTCTGTGGGATTTTCTGCATAGACAATCATATCATCTGTTAATAAAGGCAGTTTAAAATCTTCACTTTTAATTTTTTTGTGTGTTTTTTATTAATTTTATTATGTAGAGATGGGGTTTTGCCACGTTGCCCAGACTGGTCTCAAACTGCTGGGCTTAAGTGATCTACCCGCCTTGGCCTCCCAAAGTGCTGGTATTACAGGCATGAACCACCACACCTGGCCTAAAATCTTCATTTTCAATCCCTTCGCCTTTTATTTCTCTCTTGTTTTATTTTACTGTCTAGGAACTCCAGCATATTGCTGAACAAGAATGATGAGAGTGGACATCTTTACCTTGTTCTTAATCTTAAGGGAGAGGTGTCTTTTGCCATTCAGTTTGAAGTTAGTTGTCGGTTTTTTGTAGATGTCATTTATTGGAATGAGGGAGTTTTTCTTTATTCCTATTTGCTGACAGCTTTTATCACAAATACATTTTGAAGATTTCAAATACTTTATATCATTTTCAGTTATCATGTGGTATTGTTTTTTACTCTGTTGATATGGAGAATTACATGATTTTCAAACACTGAATAAACTTTGCATTCCTGAGATTAATCCCAATTGGTCATGACATATAATCCTTTTTGTATATTGTTGGATTTGAATCTCTATTATTAAGGATTTTTGCATATATAATCATGAGGGATATTAGTCACTTGTTTTCTTTTAATGTTTGGTTTGTGTAGCAAAGCAACAACATCATAAAATGAGTTGGGGTGTATTCCCTCTTTTTTTTTTATATTCTAGAAGGATACATTATTTCTTCCTAATTGTTAGAATTTGCCTGTTAGGCTATGGTTTTCTTTTGTGGAAAGTTTTGAACTACAAACTCAGTGTGTTTTATAGATAAAGGACTGTTTGAGTTATTTATTTCTTCTTGAGAAAGCTTTGGTAGTTGGAGTCTTTGAAGGAATTTTATCTGAACTGTTCATTTCATCTAAATCAGGATTTCTCAACCAAGGTAACATTTGGGCAAGATAATTCTTTGTTGTGGGAGGATGTTCTGTGCAATATGGGATGTTTTAGCAGCATCTCAGGCCTCTACCTACTAGATGCAGGAGCAAACCCCCCAGTTGTGATGGTTAAAAATGTCTCCAGACATTTTGCCAAATGTCCCCTATTGGTTGAGGACCACTGATTTAAGCAATCCAATTCATTGGCATAAAGTTGCCTATATATAGTATTCCCCTCCTACTCTTTAATATATATGAGAACTGTGAGGATATACCTTCTTTTACTCCTGATATTGGTAATTTGTGTTTCTTCTTCTTTACCCTTCCATTCCCCCTGTCTCTACTCTGCCTCCTCTCTCTTTCTCTCATCAGATTGGCTAAAGTTTAATTATTTGTATTGATCTTTGCAAATACCTGTTTTTTGTTTCATTGATTTTTCTCAGTTGTTTTTCTGTTTTCTGTTTTATTTATGTCTACTCTATTGTTTATTTCCTTTTGCTTGATTTAGGTTTAATTTACTCTTCTTTTTCTAATAAGGTGGAAGCTTAGATTATTGACTTCAAACTTTTTTTGTTTTCTAATATAATCATTTAATACTATAAATTTCCCTCTAAGTATGCTTTAGTTATATCCCACAAATTAGGAGTTTCTTAAAAATTCATTTTGATTTAATTCAGAAGATATTCTTTTTCTATTTGATTTATTCTTTGTCCTATGGGTTATTTAGAGGTGTGTTGTTTAATTTCTAAATATTTTGATTTTTTCATATTTTTCTATTGATTTCTAGTTTAATTCCTTTTTAGTTGGAGAACACACTTAATGTGATTTATTTTAAATGTGTTGAGGTTTGTCTTGTAACCTAGAATATGATCTGTCTTGTCAAAAGAATATATATTCTGCTTGTTACTGGGTAGAGTGTTCAGTGATTATTGGTTAGATCAAGTTGGTTGGTTGTGCTATTCAAGATTGTAATATCCTTACCAACTTTTTTTTAAATTTGGTCTTTTAATTACTGAAAGAAGAATACTGACGTCTCCCACTAAAATTATAAATTCTGTCTATGTTTCCTTTTATTTCTGTCAGGTTTTGCATCATGTTTTTGAAGCTTTGTTCTTAGATGTATACATGTGTAAGATATTTATATCTATATGATGAATTGACCAATTTATGATTGCCTAATGTTCTTCTTTATCCCTGGTAATATTCTTTGTTTTGAAGTCTACTTCATCTGATATTTGTAAAGCCACTCCAGCTTTCTTTAGATTAGTGTTTGAATAGTGTATCTTTTTCATTCTTTTACTTTTAAGCTATTTGTGTCTTTATTGTTTAGAGACAGGCTTGGTGAACTTTTTCCGTAAATGGCTAGATAGGTAAAATTTTCGACACTATAGATCACATATGTAAAGCCATTCTTTGCTTTAAGGCCTTAAAAAAATATGTGCGGCTGTAGTTAGCCAGTGGGTTGTAGTGTGTTGACCCTTTTTTTAACAGGTTTTTTTGTTGACAAGACAGAGTCAGCTTTTTTTGTTGTTTGTTTTAAAAAAATCTCTGCCTTTTACTTTATATTAATGTAATGTATTAGATGTGGTCATTTTAATGTGTTAAATGTAGTTAAACCATTTGTTTTTAATTATTGATAAGCGTTGAATTTAAATTTGTCTTGTTGTAGCTGCTTTATATTTGTCCCATTTGTTCTTTATTCCCTTTTAATCTTTTTTTGTATGGAATATTTTTTATGATTCCATTTTATCTTCTCTAGTGGGTTATTATTAGTTTTACTTTCTATTTAAGATGAGTGGTTTCTCTAAGATCTGAAATATACAACTTTAGTTCACCACAGCTGCCTTAAAATATTATACAGCTTTGTTTATAGCCGAAGTCTTATAACAGTATATTTCTATAAGCCCTATAATAAACTTATTTATTTTATGTTAGACATCTCTTAAAGTGATTAAAAAGAAGAAAAGTACTGTTTGTATTTACATTTATTTTTACCATTTCCAGTGCTTTTATTTCTTTGTGCAGATCCAAGTTTCTATCTGGTAATATACCCCTGCCAGAAAATTTTTAATTTAACATTCACTGTGGCACATGTCTGCTACCTTTGACTTCTCTCAGTTTTTGTTGCCTAAAAGTTTTTATTTCACCTTCATTTTTGAACAATATTTTCACTGTGCATAGAATTCTGTGTTGACTATACTTTTTTCAGTACTTTGTATATGCCACTCCATAAGTGTAAAAAGGTCAGTGGTTGCAGGGACTTGGGAAGAGGGAAGGGAGGGATGAATAGGTGACACATGAGGGAAAACTATTCTGAATGAAATCAAAATGGTGGATACATGTCATAAGGGCTTGTGTCAAAACCCATAGAACTGTACAATACAAAGAATAAACCTTAGTGTAGATGATGTACTATAGTTACTAATAGTGCAATCCTATTGTGTAGTTATTATAATTGCATTATTAATATAAGCAGTTATAACAAATATATCACATTGATGCAAGATTTTAATTATAGGAAAAACTGGGGATGGGGAATGAGGAGCAGGGTGGTTTAAATATATGGAACTCTGTACTATCTCTCAATTACTCTGTAAATCTAAAACTGTACTTAAAAATAGTCTTAATGATTTTTTAAAAATATCACTCCATGGCTTGCCTTGCTTGGTTTTGTTAGAGAAGTCTGCTGTAATTCTTTTTTTGTATGTATTGCACCTTTTTTTCTATTATTCTAATTTTTTAGGTGCCTTCAGTAATCCTTGTTTTACTATATAGTTTGACTATGATGTGTCTAGGGGAGTGTGTGTGTCCATAAGCACATGCTCCCGTGCACATGTGTATTTTCATCTTGCTCACGATTGTGTTCCTTGGGTCTATAGTATTATGTCTTTTATTATTTCTGGAAAATTATCTTTACCTATTTCTTGTTTTTGGTTCCTTTACTGTATTTTCTGGGACTCCGTTACTCAGATGTTCTCTTAGTGGTGTCCTACATTTCTGGAATTTTTTTCATTGCTTTTTCTCTTTGTGCTCAATCCAGGAGAGAGGATTTGATTGATTCACCCAGTCAACATCCAGTTTAGGGCATTTCTGTTGGGTGGAGATTTCAGAATGGAGCACCTCAGGAGTCATCTTTGGATCAGGAGCCATTCTTTGTCCCATCAGCCATGGCAGTGCTTTATGGTGTGGAACATGGATGCCTGCCACTGATTCTCTCCTTAGAACATCACAAGAAAGGAGATTTCTAATGCAGAGATGTCATAGTCATGGTCAGCAGCCCAAGTATGGCAGACTCCTGTCCAATAGATGTTACAAGGGCAACAGGAAAAGCAGAATCATCCTTTGGGAGAAGGAAATCAAGATAATTTTCAAATGCATGTCTTAAAACCCAGAAATACCATTCAGAAGTTCTGAGTATACATATATGGGTTTGTAAGATATAGTTATTTCCGTTTTACATAGGAAATATTTGAGATAGAATTAGGAGTTCCCTCTGAGGAGTCAGTTTAAATGATACTTACAATCATGCAATTAATAATACCCTGATGATTAGATACCAGGTCTGGGTTCCTATTACAGCAGAAGTACATCCCACCAAAACTGCACCTGTCTGAAGTTGGTGCATAGAAAACAGCTTTTAAGGAATTCACTAATTAATTCCCTCTGCTGAAGGCTAATTGTTGGAAAGATACTCCTTTATTAGTTGTGGTGAGACCCTGTCCCTTCCTGGCTACTTCTACTTGTAACTGACCTGAGCTTTTTCACAGAGTGAGTCAACATGCAGTGAGGGAAATGAAAAGGGGCATTGGAATAAGATTCTCCTGACTAAAATACTGTGTCTGTAACCCACTGGCTAAGTGACCCTATTCACTGATAAAATCATTCCAGGGCAGGGGCTAGCTTGAGCCTCAGGTGTGCCCATTCTAGGATTCAGATGCTTTTGGGTATATAGTTGACTTATGGAGAGGCCCTACGAACCCTCTGAAAGACAATGTGTCCTAAGAGAAGTGAGAGGGAGTCTGGAATAAAAGCTTGGTCAAATAACCTTGCTCCAGTGATAAGTAAGGAATAACACAGAGGGCAGTGTCTCAAAGAGGGGCTTTCCCAAAATCACTGCAAAACCTTGGAGTCACAGGGCAGTGACTCCATGTAGCCAAGACTGTAGCCCAGAAATGAAATCAATGAATTCTCAGTTCAGCGGAACAGTTTTGGTGTGCCAGGTGTCTGGAGAGCAGAACACATCTTAGGCACCTGTGAACCATTGACAAGCAGAGCTCTGGTGGACGTGAGACCCAGCGAGGTTCTGGATCCTGGCTCTTCTTGGATGTGTTGCTTTAGGAGTTGTTTTCCTGTTAGGCTAAGTCATTTATTTTTCTTAGGAAACTTTTCACTCATTAGAAGTTAAGCTTTCTAAATGATGTCCACACATTCTTTTGCAGAGCTATTTATATTTCTTGAATTATTGCTGAGCTTGCAAATTACATTGAGGATTTTCTTATATAAATAAAACAGCATCAAATTAGCATTAAAAAAATTAGTTTCTGTTTCTTTAGTTCATCTGCTAGCTGGTACTTAGAGCCCATCCGTTGGTCTTGGTGCTGTGAAGTGCAATGATATAGCCTTCCATTTATGGAGTTACTTAATTTATTTCTGTTGGGCTGCAGTCATGGAGATAAGCTTACCACGAGTCAGCTTACAACTTATAAAAAATAATTAGGCACTTTTACATTCTATCTTCTAACTCTCCACTTCAGAGTGGCCCTTCAGAGTTTGATTCATGAGGCTATTCTTTATTGATGGGTGACATGCCTTTCCCTGAATAATAGCAATCCTAGCTAACAATTAGTGCTTGACATTTGAAGTGCTTTAAATCCTTTTAAAACCCCCGAAGATTTAAGTATTATTATTATTACCTCCATTCTATAGCCGGAGAGACTCAGTTACAGAGCAGGGTACATCATCTGTGCACAGTCACATCGTTGAGACTTGGCACCAGAATTCCAAGTTGCTCTTAATCACTCTGTAGTTCTGCCTCCAAATAGTGAGAGAAGAGAGCCACTGGGTGGAAAGTCAAGTTTGCAAGCAAAGAGACTGGACTGTGAGTCACAATGGGAGCAAATGTTTAGGACAGTAAAACCAGTGGCTCATGAGATATGAGCACATGTGGTTGACTGATTCATGAATGTGGGAGCTCTGAGTACATAACACTATTAAGTGGATGACTCCTTGAAAACTGGACATAGGACATGCAAGGCGTTATTGCTTCATATCAATTAGTGGGTCTGTTTCTATAAAGTGACAAGCATGAATTCATTTTCTTTGTCTTATCAATTCTTGCTCCCCTCCAATGACTTGGGAAGAAATTCAGATGACTTCTAATATTTATCAGAGATGAAACTATTGATTCATACCTTTAAGGATGATACATTCAGAGTGCTAATTTCAAGAAGAAATAACAGTTTCAAAGTTACTTTATCTCAATGTTTTACTAGAAGGAAGACCTACATAAGTTTGTCCCAAGACTAAGGCAAGTCTAAAGGATTGATGCCACAGGCTGGCCAGGCACCATTGGCATGAGGGACTGAGAAACTTGGGATGGAATGTACTGTATTGGAAGAGGGTTAAAGAATGGTAGGTCAGGAAGGAAGGGGTGGGATATCTATCACTCATTTAGATGGTCCTCAAGTCCTGTTTCTGCTATGAGTCTGAAGGTAAAGAGTATAATGAAAGATAAGATCGAAAATGAATAAATCTAGGACACTGAGAGTACAAGGTGTCAGGAACTTGGCATGGAACTTAGGGCTTTACAATCTGGGCACAGAAATGTGACAGTGAGGGCCTTAGCAGCCATGGTGGTACCTTTACAGGCATTAATCAGCACAAAACTGAGCAGATGAGAGTTAAAAAAAAAAAAATGCTGAAACCTAAAGGGTAGTCAAGACGACCAGGCTAAGGAACACAGGAGATGTCTTCTAGAATAGTTTAGGGAGAATTTAAGGCACCTGTAGGTCTCCCAGGATGGATGAACAAGGGAGAGAACCAGTCATTAGTGGCTATATTGCAACCCGGTGTTTATCTACAGGCTGTGCTGACAAAGCTTATTGTGCAATGGGGTTGTGTGGCTGTTCTCTTTAGAACTGCTGCCCCTTTTGTCTCCTATTTAGAATTTATGAATCATCTAGTACAAGAGTTACTTCAGACTATGACAAACCAATCAGTGCTATTGTGGTGAAAGTTTCTAGCTTCCTTAAGTCTTTCTAATAAGCTAAGGCTCATTAACAGATAATCCTCTGACAATAAATTGGAAAATAACAATAAAAGGACAGTTGTTTTATACTGTTCAGGTAGTTCTTGAAGAGATTGGTTTCTAAAATACACAGTCTTTAAAACTGTCCACAGAGTAGTATAGTTAAGCCTTTGAGATTGTTGGAGAACAGAGCCTGCTATTCTCTTGGAATATCTTTCATCAGCATGTGCTGTTTCTTTTTCTTTTCAAGACATTAAAAGATCAAAGAAGTATGAAATGTGCCCTAAGGCAGCTGAGCTGCTAATCATACACAAAGAAATGAAACTGTGATGGGGTTGTGAACAAACGCCTTTTGGCACCTGTTTTTGTCATCTTGGTTTGTTTTTCTTCCCACAGCATTTTACACCTCCTAATTTAATTTGTGTCCGGGGGCCCCCCTTCTTCCAGTTGTTCAGACCTGGAGGGCACAAACACACATTCCAGCTGTGGTTATTGCAGCTTAACATGGAGCAGGGATTGAGCCAAGAGCACTGGCCAAATCATATTCAGGCCTTGAGGTCTTGCACTCACACCGCCTTATCCACTGTGAGCTGGTAACTTGAGACTGTGAGTCTGATAGGGAGTCTGCAAAGTTCAAACACTGTCAGGAAGTTTATCCTATTCAAACAGTGCTTTCAAGGGGACTTAGAGGGACATTGGCTTGGAGTGGCCCATGTAGGAGCTTTGCAATATGAAAAGGAATTTTGGTTGGAGTAGCTCCTGTGACATTCTCGCCATACTCCATTGAATTTGTGCCAGTCCACCTCTCCATTCTCAGGAGAGTCAAGCTGCTATTTTGATGTGCTTTCTGGGGAACATAGGCAGATCCTGGGTGCCAACAGCAGACACACACACTAAGCTAGGAGTATGAAAAATTGGAAAGTTTGCTTTTGGTTCTGCACTTTAACACAATGGCAATAATATGAACAGACAGTGGTAGTATGCTTTCTCTTTGGACCACAGACAATGGGAATTTAACCTTAATCCTCATTCCTGCTGCTTTCCAAAGGAAGATGAAAGGTAGTTGCAGAGTTGAGCAGACAGAATGATACGAATTTGAAAATCTCAGCAGGTGAGGGGCTCAATGCACTATCCTCAAGGACAGTGCTTCTCTAGATCTGTTTTCTGCTGAAGCCATCAGTGTAAAACTACTGTTCATTATTTCTGTAACTTCCCCAGGATGATAAGGGATGTCAGCAATAACAAGGTACATTAAACAGACCATAAATTTATCTCCAGGACTAAAATAATACTTGAGTGCAAAAATAAATGGATCTGGCTGCCTCATAAACTAAAAACTTAGTACCCAAAGGGACAAAATGAGCCCAGAAATAATCCAAATACATAAGAAAATTCACTTCATGATAAAAAGAACATCTGAAATTAGTGGGTCAAAGAGGGCAATTTAATAATGGGTGTTGCGACAAATAATGAGCTTGTTCATACCTTACCTGTGTATCACAGTAAACTTAAAATACATTAAAAATCACACATTTAGAAACAAATTCTGAAAGCACCAGAAGAAAATATTAGGATAATTACTTTTTATCCTTGAAGTGGAGAAGGTCTAATGATGACTCAAAATCCAAAAACCATGAAATAAATAATGCAAGTACATAAAGATAACTTTTGCATAGCAAATTATACTGTACGTACATAAAAAGTTAAATGACAAATTGGGAAAATTTTTTAACTCATATAACAAAGACTAAATTCCTAATACATACACATCCAAAATTCAATTTGAAAAAAGATTTATTTTAAACATAAAGTCAGCATATTATACACATTCTGACCCTTGCCTTTCAGCTCAGTGAAAGCTTCTTACTTTTTCACAGCTGTGTTTCATTGGGGGAATCATAATTTCTTTAACCATTCCCCTAGTGATGAATATATGAGTTTGTTTTTTCAAATCTTCTGCCATTAAATCATTTTTCAAAAAGAAGAATTATAGTGTTCAAAAGCTGAGACTCTGAAATCAGGTTGCCTGTGGGTTCGAGTTTTGGCTCTGTCAATTTCAAGCTACTTAACCTTGGGCAAGTCTTAACCTGTCTGTTTCCTCATTTGTATAAGAGATTTGAAGTTAATAGAATCAACAACAGGAGACAGTTGTGAGGATTCAGTGTGCTAATACGTAGGTGAAGGACTTAGACTAGTACCTGGAGTACAGTAAGTCCTCTGAAAGTGTTAGCTGTTATTATCACTATGTGCCAAATGATAGAAATTTGACTAACTTTATAAACTTCTGCTTTTATAATGTTTAGGACTCATGGTAAGACAGGCAGAACTTAAAGGGGAGATGCTGTTTCTTAATGGCAAAAAGGGAAGTCCAATGGTGAGGCAATAACTGTTTCTTGCTGTTTAATGAACAGCTGCTTAAAAATGCAGCATGTCAGTCACCAACGTAGACATCAGTAAATGAAAGGAGTGGCTTTGAAACGTGAATTTTAATAATCATAGCAGGAAATTCTGCTGCAGATAGACCCAGAAAACATTTTGAGAAAATAATACTATCCCCTGGGTGAATGATACTCAAACTGTAACTATAGTGCCTTAGAGAAATTGATCAGGTTCAAGCTTCATGGAAGTTAAGCCATAGTTTAGATACTTAAAAACATCATAGACCAGCCCAGGGGAGAAAATTTCAATGAAGTATCAGAATGTATGATGTTAACTTTACCAAGTCATTATTACTTCATAACTACCTTCTGGGCATGTTGCTTGTTTGTGTTTTGCATTCTAATTTATATTGTATGTCCTGAGGTCTGGAAGCTTGATTTCTAGTTTGTCCCCTAAGTCCAGGATATATTCTCTTAACACATTTTGTTAAACACATTTTAATGCTCTCTAAACACATTTTAATGTCATTTAGAGCTACTAAAGATAGAGAGAAGTTCTAATGCTTGCTTCAAGATTTTTTGTAGCCCTGTGAGATTGAGATTGGTGGTATAAAAGAAATAGTACAAGCTTTATAGTCAGTCAAATCCCAGCCCATCAATTACTAAACTGGGAAATGTTGGGAAAGTTATTAAACTTAGAAAATCAGTTTCCTCTTTTATATCATGGTGGTAATACTGTACTCAATGCCCACAGTTATTCTAGAGAATAGAGATAATGCCCATAAAGAGGAAGCCACGTAGCAGGTTTTCAATGAATGGCAGTATTATTTGATTAAAGCTGTCTTTTCTAGGGACTTCTCTTCTTGTTGTCTGATGCCCCCTCCTGGACAGTCCAGAACCTGAGCTAAGCAACTGTCAACATCACTTGTTTGAAACTAAAGGTCATGAGGTATGCAGAAGCAGTGTTTTAGGAAGAGTCTGAAATCAAAGCCAGAGCCAGTCCAACCAAGGTGCAAATCCAGAGGGTATGGTAGAGGTGGAAACCAGAGAAATTAGATGAGGGTGGAGGTGGAAGCCTGGAGGAATTGTCTGAATGACAATATAAGATATTACTTCCCACTGATAGTTACATGCCCAGAATTTACATACATTATCCCAGTTAATCTTCACCAAAATTTCACAGGACAGTGGTCCCCAACCTTTTTGGCACCAGTGACTGGTTACGTGGAAGACAACTTTTCCACAAATGGCTGCAAGTGGGATGGTTTTGAGATGAAACTGTTCCACCCCTGATCATTGGGCATTAGTCAGATTCTCATAAGGAGCACAACCTAGATCCCTCACATGCACAGTTCACAACAGGATTCATGCTCCTATGAGAATCTAATGCCACTGCTAATCTGACAGAAAGCGAAGCCAGGTGCGGTGGCTCACACCTGTAATCCCAGCACATTGGGAGGCCGAGGTGGGTGGATCACCTGAGGCCAGGACTTTGAGACCAGCCTGACCAACATGGCGAAACCCTGTCTCTACTAAAAATATGAAAATTAGCCCGGTGTGGTGGCGTGCGCCTGCAATCCCAGCTACTTGGCAGGCTGAGGCATGAGAATCACTTGAACCTGGGAGGCAGAGGTTGCAGTGAGCCAAGATCGCACCACTGCAGTCCAACCTGGGCAACACAGTGAGACTTTGTCTCAAAAAACAAAACAAACAAACAAACAGAAAGTAGAGCTCAGGTGGTAATGCTTGCTCACCCACCGCTCACCTCCTGCTGTACAGCCTGGTTCCTAACAGGCCACAGACCAGTACCGTTGATGGCCCAGGGGTTGGGGGCCCCTGCTATAAAACATAGGAGTAAATCTTAATAAATTTTGATTAGGCGATAGCTTCTTATATGTGACACCAAAAACACAAAGAACCAAAGAAAAAAATAGATACATTAGACTTTATCAAAATTAAAAATTTTGTGTTTCAAAGAGCACTATCTAGAAAGTGAAAAAACAACCCACAGGGAGAAAATATTTGTAGACTATATATCCGATAAGAGACTTGTAACCAGAATTTCTAAATATATATATATAAAGACTATATAAAGAACTCTTACAAACCTAATAATAAAAAGACAAACTATTTAATTAAAAGATGGACAAAGGATCTGAATAAACATTCCTCCAAATAAGATTTACAAATAGTAGCATGTGAAAAAGAAGTTCAACATCATTAGTCATTAGGGAAATAAAAACCAAAGCCACAATGAGTTAGTACCTCATATTCACTAGAATGGCATTAATAAAAAAGATAAAGACATGGAGAAATATAAAACTGATGGGAATGTAAAATGGTGCAGCCACTTTGAAAAACAGTGTGGCAGCTCTTCAAAATGTTTAACATCGAGTTACCATAATACCCAGCAGTCATGCCTAGATTTATACGCAAGGGAAATGAAAACATATATCCACACAAATTCTTGTACACGAATGTTCATAGCAGCACTATTAATAACAACCTGAAGATGGAGGCAACACAAATATCCATCAATGAATGTATAAATAAAATGTATTCATACGATGGAATTTTATTTGGTTGTAACAAGGAAAAAGTTTTAATACAGTCTACAATATGGTTAAAACTTGAAAATACTATGCTAAGTGAAAGAAACTAGTCACAAAAGGCCACATAATGTATAATTCCATTTATATGAAATGACCCAACAGAGAAATTCCATGGAAACACAAAGTAGATTAGTGTTTACCAGGGGCTGTGGGAAGGAAGAGAGCTGGGGAGTGACTGCTAATGGATATGTAGTTTGTTTCTGGGGTGATGAAAACATTCTAGAATTAAATAGTGGGGATGGTTGCATAATTTTATGAATATACAGACATACCTCATTTTATTGTACTTTTTCACAAACCGAAAGTTTCTGGCAATCCTCTGTCAAGCAAGTCTTAATCATTGGCATCCTCCAATGAAATATACTTGCTTTGTGTCTCTGTGTCACCTTTTGGTAATTCTTTTTAATATGTCAAACTTTTATTATCATTTTTAAATTTTATTTTTCCATAAGTTACTGGGGTACAGGTAGTATTTGGTTACATGAGTAAGTTCTTTAATGGTGATTTGTGAGATTTTGGTGCATGCATCACCCAAGAAGTATACACTGCACCATATTTGTAATCTTTTATCCCTCGTCCCCCTCCCACCCTTCCCCCCAAGTCCCCAAAGTCCATTGTATCACTCTTATGCCTTTGCATCCTCATAGCTTAGCTCCCACGTATCAGTGAGATCATATGATGTTTGGTTTCCATTCCTGAATTACATCACTTAGAATAATAATCTCCAAGGCCAGGCATGGTGGCTTATGCCTGTAATCCCAGCACTTTGGGAGGCCAAAGTGGGCGGATCACCTGAGGTCAGGAGTTCTAGACCAGCCTGGTCAACATGGTGAAACCCCACTTCTACTAAAAATACAAAAATTAGCCAGGCATGGTGGTGGGCACCTGTAATCCCAGCTACTTGGGAGGCTGAGGCAGGAGAATCATTTGAACCTGGGAGGCAGAAGTTGTAATGAGCCAAGACCACGCCATTGCACTCCAGTCTGGGCAACAAGAGTGAAACTCTGTCTCAAAAAAAAAAAAATAATAATAATAATAATAGTCTCCAGTCTCATCTAGGTCACTGCAAATGCTGTTAATTCATTCCTTTTTATGGCTGTGTAGTATTCAATCGTGTATATATACCACACTTTCTTTATCTACTCATTGATTGATGGGCATTTGGGTTGGTTCCACGATTTTGCAATTGTAACTTGTGCTGGTATAAACATGCATATGCAAGTATCTTTTTTGAATAATGACTTCTTTTCCCCCAGTAGTGGGATTGCTGGATCAAATGGTAGTTCTACTTTTAGTTATTTAAGGAATCTCCACACTGTTTTCCTTAGTGGCTGTACTAGTTTACATTCCTACCAGCAGTGTGGAAGTGTTCCCTGTTCACTGCATCCACACTAACATCTACTGTTTTTTGATTTTTTGATTATGGACATTCTTGCAGGAGTAAGGTGGTATCGCACAGTTGTTTTGATTGGCATTTCCCTGATCATTAGTGATGCTGAGCATTTTTTTGTATGTTTGTTGGCCATTTGTATATCTTCTTTTGAGAATCATCTATTCATGTCCTTAGCCTACTTTTTGATGGGATCTTTTGTTTTTTTCTTACTGATTTGTTTGAGTTCATTGTAGATTCTGGGTATTAGTCCTTTGTCAGATGTATAGATTGTGAAGATTTTCTCCCACTCTGTGGGTTGTCTGTTTACTCTGCTGACTGTTCCTTTTGCCGTGCAAAAGCTCTTTAATTATGTCCCAGCTGTTTATCTTTGTTTTTATTGCATTTGCTTTTGGGTTCTTGGTCATGAAATCGGTGCCTAAGCGAATGTCTAGTAGGGCTTTTTCCAGTGTTATATTCTAGAATTTTTATAGTTTCAGGTCTTAGGTTTAAGTCCTTAATCTATCTTGAGTTGATTTTTGTATAAGGTGAGAGATGAGGATCCAGTTTCATTCTCCTACATGTGGTTAGCCAATTATTCCAGCACCATTTGTTGAAAAGGGTGTCCTTTTCCCACTTTATGTTTTTGTTTGCTTTTTTGAAGATCAGTTGGCTGTAAGTATTTGGGTTTATTTCTGGGTTCTCTATTCTGCCCCATTGGTCTGTGTGCCTGTTTTTGTACCAGGACCATGCTGTTTTGGTGACTATGGCCTTATAGTATAGTTTGAAATCAGGTAGTGTAATGCCTCCAGATTTGTTGTTTTTGCTTAGTCTTGCTTTGACTGCAGGTTCTTTTTTGGTTCCATATGAATTTTAGAATTGTTTTTTCTAATTTTGTGAAGAATGATGGTGATATTCTGATAGGGATTGTGTTGAATTTGTAGATTGCTTTTGGCAGTATGGTCATTTTCACAATAGTGATTCTACACATCCATGAGCATGGGATGTGCTTCCATTTGTTTGTGTCGTCTATGATATCTTTCAACAGTAGTTTGTAGTTTTCCGTGTAAGTCTTCCGACTCGTTTGTTAGGTGTATTCCTAAGTATTTTATTTTTTTTTGCAGCTGTTGTAAAAGGGGTTGAGTTGTTTTCATTCTCCGCTTGGTCACTGTTGCTGTATAGAAGAGCTGCTGATTTGTGTACATTAATCTTGTATTTGGAAGCTTTGCTGAATTCTTTTATCAGTTCTAGGAGCATTCTAGAGGAGTCCCTAGGGTTTTCAAGGTAAACGATCATATCATCAGCAAACAGTGACAGTTTAACTTCCTCTTTACCAATTTGGATGCCCTTTCTTTCTCTTGTCTGATTGCTCTGGCTAGGACTTCCAGTACTATGTTGAAGAGGAGTGGTGAGAGTGGGCATCCTTGTCTTGCTCCAGTTATCAGAGGGAATGCTTTCAACTTTTCCCCATTCAGTATTATGTTGGCTGTGGGTTTGTCATAGATGGCATTTATTACATTAAGGCACGTCCCTTCTATGCCAGTTTTGCTGAGAGTTTTAATCATAAAGGATGCTGGATTTTGTCAAATGCTTTTTCTGCATCTATTGAGGCGATCATGTGATTTTTGTTTTTAATTATGTTTATGTGGTGTATCACATATATTGACTTGCATCCCTGCATCCCTGGTATGAAAACCACTTGATCATAGTGGTTTATCTTTTTGATATATTGTTGGATTTGGTTAGCTAGTGTTTTGCTAAGGATTTTAGCATCTATGTTTATCAAGAATATCAGTCTGTAGTTTTCTTTTTTGGTCATGTCCTTTCCCGGTTTTGGTATTAGAGTGATACTGGCTTCATAGAATGAATTAGGGAGGGTTCCTTCTTTTTCTATCTTGTGGAATAGTGTCAAAAGGATTGGTACCAATTCTTTGAATGTCTGGTAGAATTCTGCTGTGAATCCGTCTGGTCCTAGCCTTTTGTTGTTGTTGTTGTTGCTAATTTTTAAATTACCATTTCAATCTTGCTGCTTGTTATTGGTCTGTTCAGGGGATCTAATTCTTCCTGATTTAAGCTAGGAGGGTTGTATTTTTCCAGGAATTTATCCCTCTCTTCTAGGTTTTTCTAGTTTATATGTGTAAAGGTGTTCATAGTAGCCTTGAATGATCTTTTGTATTTCAGTGGTGTCAGTTGTAATATCTCCTGTTTCATTTCTTAGTGAGGTTATGTGGATTTTCTTTCTTCTTTTCTTGGTTAATTTTGCTAATGGTTTATCAATTTTATTTATCTCTTCGAAGAACCAGCTTTTTGTTTCATTTATCTTTTGTATTTTTTCGGGGGGGGGCATTCAATTTCATTTAGATCTTGGTTATTTCCTTTCTTCTGCTGTGTTTGGGTTTGGTTTGTTTTTGTTTCTCTAGTTCCTTAGGTGTGGCCTTCGATTGTCTGTTGGTGCTCTTTCAGATTTTTTGATGTAGGCATTTAGGGCTATGAACTTTCCTCTTAGCACTGCCTTTGCTAAATCCCAGACATTTTAATAGGTTGTGTCATTACTGTCAATCAGTTTGAAGAATTTTTAAATTTCCATCTTGATTTCGTTTTTGACCCCATGCTCATTCAGGAGCAGGTTATTTAATTTCCATGTACTTGCATGGTTTTGAAGGTTCCTTTTGGAGTTGATTTCCAGTTTTATTCCACTGTGGTCTGGGAGAGTGCTTGATATAATTTCAATTTTCTTAAATTTATTGAGGCTCGTTTTATGGTCTATTATACAGTCTATCTTGGAGAAAGTTCCATGCACTGTTGAATACAATGCGTATTCTGTGGTTGTTGGATGACATGTTCTGTATATATCTGTTAAGGCCATTTGTTCCAAGGTATAGTTTAAATCCATTGTTTCTTTGTTGACTTCCTGTCTTAATGACCTGTCTGCTACTGTCAGTGGAGTGTTGAAGTCTCCAACTATTATCGTGTTGCTATCTCATTTCTTAGGCCTGTTAGTAATTGTTTTATACATTTGGGAGCTACAGTGTTAGGTGCATATATGTTTAGGATTGTGATATCTTCCTTTTGGACAAGGCCTTTTACCATTATATAATGTCCCTCTTTGTCTCTTTTAACCGCTATTGCTTTAAAGTTTGTTTTGTCAGATATAAGAACAGCTACCCCAACTCGCTTTTTGGTGTCCATTTGCATGAAATGCCTTTTTCCACCCCTTTACTTTAAGTTTATGTGAGTCTTGATGTGTTAGGTAAGTCTCCTGAAGGCAGCAGATAGTTGGTTGGTGAGTTCTTATCCATTCTGCAGTTCTGTATCTTTTAAGTGGAACATTTAGGCCATTTACATTCAATGTTGGTATTGAAATGTGACGACATTATTGTTATTATATCTGTTATGGTCATCTGTGATCAGTGATCTTTCATGTTACAGTTGCAGTTGTTTTGGAGTGCCATGAACTGTATCATTTATAAGACAGCCAAGTTAATCGATAGATGTTGCATGTGTTCTGCCTGTTTCACCAACCAACCATTCTTCCATCTCTTTCCGTCTCCTCATGCACACAATATTGAAATTAAGCAGTGACTTCTAAGTGTTCAAGTGAGTCACACAACTCTCACTTTAAATCAAAAGCTAGAAATGATAAGCTTAGTGAGAAAAGCGTGTCAAAACCTAAGATAGGGCTATAACTAGGCCTCTTGCAACAGTTAGCCAAATGGTGAATGCAAAGGAAAAAATTGTGAAAGAAATTAAAATTGCTACTCCAGTGAACACACAGATGGTAAGAAAGTGAAATAGCCTTATTGCTCATATGGAGAAAGTTTGAATGGTCTGAATAGATGATCAAACCAGCCAAAACATTCCCTTAAGCTAAAGCCTTATCCAGAGTAAGGCTGTACCTCTCTTCAATTCTATGAAGGCTGAGAGGAGGCAGCTGCAGAAGAAAAGTTTGAAGCTAACAGAGGTTGGCTCAGAAGGTTTAATGAAAGAAGCCATCTCCATAACATAAAAGTACAAGGTGAAGCAGCAAGTGCTGATATAGAAGCTACAGCAAGTTCTCCAGAAGATCTAGCTAAGATCACTGTTGAAAGCATCTACACTAAACAACAGATTTTCAATGTAGATGAAACAGCCTCCTATTGGAAGAAGATGCTAGCTAGACTCTCATAGCTGAAGAGGACAAGTCAATGCCTGGCTTGAAAGTGTCAAAGGACAGGCTGATTCTCTTGTTAGGGGCTACTGTAGCAACTTTAAGTTGAAGCCAATGCTAACTTACTATTCTGAAAATCCTAAAGCCCCTAAGAATTATGCTAAGTCAATTTTGCCGGTGCTCTAGAAATGGAACAACAAAGGCTCAATGACAGTATATGTTTATAGCATAGTTTATTGGAATATTTTAAGCCCACTGTTGAGAACTGCTGCTCAGAAAAAGAGATTCCTTTAGAAATATTACTGCTCATTGACAATGGACCTGATCACCCAAGAGCTCTGATGGGGATGTACAAGAAGATTAATGTTGTTTTCATGCCTCCAGATACAACATCCATTCTGTAGCTCATGGATCAAGAAGTCATTTTGATTTTCAAGTCTTATTATTTAAAAAATGCATTTCATAAGGCTATAGCTGCCATAGGTAGTGGTTTCTTTGACAAATCTGGGCAAAATAAATTGAATTCTGGAAAGGATTAATCATTCTAAATGCCATGATGAATATTCATGCTTCATGGGAGGAGCTCAAAATATCAACATTCAGAGGAGTTTGGAAGAATTTGATTCCAACTCTCATGGATAACTTTGAGGTATTCAAGACTTCACTGCAGATGTAGTGGAAATAGCAAAAGAACTAGAATTAGAAGTGGAGCCTGAAAATGAGACTGAATTGCTATAATCTCATGCTCAAACTTGAATGGATAAGGAGTTGCTTCTTATGGATGAGCAAAGAAAGTGATTTATGGAAATGAATCTACTGGTGATGATGCTGTGAATATTGTTGAAGTGACAAATGCTTTAGGGTATTACATAAACTTAGTTGATAAAGCAACAGCAGGGTTGGAGAGGATTGACTCCAACTTTGAAAGATGTTCTACTGTGGGTCAAATATTATCAGCAAGTTAACCACATCACATGCTACAGAAAAACCTTTTGTGAAAGGAAGGCTCAATCGATATGACAAACTTTATTGTTGTCTTATTTTGAGAAAATGCCACAGACACCCCAGCCTTCAGAAAACACCAGCCTAATCAGTCAGCAGCCATCTACATTGGAGGTAAGACCTTCTACCAGCAAAAAGATTACAACTTGTTAAAGGTTCAGATGACTGTTAGCTTCTTTTTAGCAATAAAGTATTTTTAAATTAAGATTTGTACATCTTTTTAAACATAATGCTATTGCACACTTAATAGGCTACAGTATACTGTAAATGTAACTTTCATATGCACTGGGAAACCAAAAAGTTTGTGTGACTTGCTTTATTATGATACTTGCTTTATTGTGGTGGTCAGGAACCCAACTTGCAGTATCTGCAACATACCTGTCCTAAAAACCATTGAGCTGTGTTCTTTAAATGTGTGCATTTTATACTGTGTGAATTACATCTCAATACAGTTATTCAAAATGAAAACTTTAAAAAGTTTATGAAGTAAATATTATTTCTACTTAATAGATAAAGTAACTGAGGCTTGTTGAAGGCCACTATGGCTAGTATTCAAAAGCGGTTTGTCAACTCCAAAACCTGGATTGCGCTTTTTGAAAAAACTTTTAATGTCTGGGCTTTTATTTTAATTTTTGGTTGGAACCTTGGCTCCTTCACTTACTGTCTTCTCCTGCTTCTCTTTCCTTTTTATTATTTTAAAAATTTCAAGAGCTTTAGGGGTACAAGTGGTTTTTGGTTACATGGGTGAATTGTATAGTGGTGAAGTCTCGGATTTTAGTCTACCCATCACCTGAATAGTGTGCATTTTACCCAACAGGTGATTTTTTGTCCCTCACCCTCCTCCCACCTTCCTCCCTTTTGAGTGTCCAATGTCCATTATAACACTGTGTATGCCTTTGCATACCCATAGCTTAGCTCTAGCTTATAAGTGAGAACATGAGGTATTTGGTTTTCTGTTCCTGAGTTACTTCACTTAGGATAATGGCCTCCAGTTTCATCCAAGTTGCTGCAAAAGACATTACTTTGTTCATTTTTATAGCTGAGTAGTATTCCATGGTATGTGTATACCACATTTTCTTTGTCCACTTATCAGTTGTTAGGCACTCAGGTTGGTTCCATATCTTTGCAACTGTGAATTGTGCTGTAATAAATATATGCATGTGGGTGTCTTTTTGGTATAATAACCTCTTTTCCTTTGGGTAGATACCCAGTAGTTGGATTACTGGATCAAATGGTAGATCTACCTTTAGTTCTTTGAGAAATCTCCATACTGTTTTCCATAGAGGTTATACTAATTTACATTCCCACCAATGGTGTGTAGGCATTCCCTTTTTACCACATCTACGCCAACATCTATTGTTTTTTGATTTTTCAGTAATGGGCATTCTGACTAGGGTAAGGTGGTAACTCATTGTGTTTTTAATTTGCATTTCTCTGATGATTAGTGATATTGAGCATTTTTTCATGTTTGTTGGCCCTTTGTGTATCTTTTGAGAAATGTCTGTTCATGTTTTTTGCCCACTTTTAAAATGGGATTATTTGGCTTTTTTTATTGCTGATTTCTTTGAGTTCCTTGTAGATTCTGGATATTAGTCCTTTGTCAGATGTATAATTTGCAAATATTTTCTCCCATTCTGTCAGTTGTCTGTTTACTATGTTGATTATTTCTTTTGCTGTGCAGAAGGCTTTTAGTTTAATTAAGTCCCATTTATTTATTTTTGTTTTTGTTGCATTTGCTTTGGTGGTCTTAGTCATAAATTATTTGCCTAGGCCAATGTCTAGAAGAGTTTTTCCTAGGTTTTCTAGAATTCTTTTTTATTTGTTTGTGAGACAGGGTCCCTCTGTGCAGTGGGGTCATCATGGCTCATTGCAACCTCAACCTTCCGGGCTCAACCAATCCTCCCACTTCTCACCCAAGTAGCTGGGACTACAGGTGTGTGCCACGACATCCAGCTAATTTAAAAAAAAAAAAAAAATTTTTTTGTAGAAACAAGGGCCTCCCTGTGCCATCCACACTGGTCTTGAACTCCTGAGCTCAAGCTGTCCTCCCACCTCGGCCTGCCAGAGTGCTGGGATTACAGGCTGAGCCACCGCACCCTGCTCTTTCTAGAATGTTTGTGTCTTTAAGTGTTACATTTATGTCTTTAATCCATCTTGAGTTAATTTCTGCATATGGTGAGAGATAGGGATCCAGTTTCATTCTTCTGCATGTAGCTATCCAATTTTCCCAGCACCATTTATTGAATAGGGTGTTCTTTCCCCAGTGTTTTTTTGTTTGTTTGATTGTTTTTGGCTGCTTTGTCAAAGATAAGTTGGTTGTAGGCTTTGGCCTTATTTTTGGGTTTACAGTTCTGTTCCATTGGTCTATGTGTCTACTTTTATGCCAGTACCATACTCTCTTGGTTACTATAGCTTTGTAGTGTAATTTCGAATCAGGTAATGTGATGCTTTCAGATTGGTTATTTTAGCTTAGGATTGCTTTGGCTATTCAGAGAATTGTGCGGTTCCATATAAATTTTAGGGTTGTTTTTTTCTAATTCTGTGAAAAATGATTTTGATATTTTGATAGGAATTGCATTGAATTTGTAGATTGCTTTGGACTACATGGTCATTTTTACAATATTAATTATTCCAATCCGTGAGCATAGAGTGTTTTTCCATTTGTTGTATCATCTGTGATTTCTTTCATCAGTGTTTTGTAGTTCTCTTTGTAGAGATCTTTCACTTCCTTGCTTAAGTGTATTCCTAGGGATTCTTTGTTTTGTTTTGTTTTGTTTTGTTTTGCAGCTATTGTAAATGGAATTGAGTTCTTGATTTGATTTTCAGCTTGGTTGTTATTGGTGTATAGTAGTGCTACTGATTTATGTATGTTGATTTTGTAACCTGAGACCTTTCTGAATTCATTTATCAATACTAAGAGTCTTTTGGAGGAACCTTTAGGGTTTTTGAGGTATAAGATTATATCATTGACAGATAGTTTGACTTCCTCTTTTCTGATTTAGATGGCCTTTATTTCTTTCTCTTGCCTGATTGGTCTGTCTAGGACTTCTAGTACTATGTTGAATAAGTGTGGTGAAAGTCAAAGCCTAGATTCTTGACCATGATGTTCTCATATTATAAGACCTTAGAACATCATAGTCTTAAAACATGATGCCAGAGAGAGAACCTGTATTAACTTTTAAAATAGCCTTATAGTCTTAGATCTGCCAGGGAGGGAGCCATTTCTTAATGGTCATGCCTGGCTTCTATGAAAGATTATTCTGACATGATTCTGGTTCACTATCTCATTAAGGTGTAGTTTCAGGATTCTGAAGCTATTCATTGGTTGCTAAGACTTTGATGAAGCAAACTGATGTGTAGGGCACAGAAAGCTCTGTTCCATTGCAGAGAACATTTACTGGGATATGCTGAGTCCAGACGCTTTGAAAGTTGATTATGTTTCAGCATCACCTGATGATCTTATTCCAATGCAAATATCTATGCTCCACCCCAGACACACTGAATATCATAGTCTGGTGATTTTTATCAGCAGGGAAGGATAAGAGCGTGGAATCTGGTGATAACTGGTAGGTTTCTGTAAATAGGCAGTGTTAACGAGGGAACTTAGTGAGCAATGGGCTGCTGTATGCAAGAAGCCGAACCCTGGTCATTGTCTGTAGAGCTCAGAGTGCCTTGCTTCAAGTCTAGGACCACAACAGTGGCCGGAGAAGCAATATTTTCATGTAGGGGAATCTGATACATGCTTTGATTACATTGGTAAAAATAATTTGTCCTTTTTGAAGCAACTTAAACAATCAAGAAAAAATATGAAGTTTTAAGTAGAATCATCCCAAACCTTTCCACCAGAGAAAACTGTTGTTTTATACTTTGATTAAAATAATCCCAGATATTATATGACTCTGAGCCTATGTACATGTAGAGATAGTCTTATACAATTTTACATAAACGGGATAATACAATCAATACATGATATGCTGTAGACTTGCTATCAATATCTTTGGGACTGCCATGTTTTAGGAAGAAAATACTTCATTGTTAAAGGAAATAAGCCAGCTCGCTTTTCCTTCTCTATTGTTTCATAACAGCACCATTTTACATGAAGCATAAAAACAACCCCAGTCTTAGAATACACATCTCAAATCAACAGATCACAAAATTTTCGTTGACGTTTGTATCATTACTCTTTCTCTCCCTGTACTGCCAGACTAATCTTTTTTGAAAGGGTTAAAATAAATCATTAATTTGTACTGTAAATTTTTAGCAGTGGTGGAAATATTATGGTCAAAAAATTTTTATTGGTGCTTTCTGGCATGAATCTACACAGGTCCTCAGAAATGAAGATTGTGATGTTTTAGAGTTTATAAATTTTAAGTTAATTTTTTTATATGTAGAAGGACAGAATATTAGTTTTTTGTCAGTGAGCTTTCTTGCAAATCTAAAATTCTACTAGGGCAAGAATCAACTTACAAGCTATTCTCTCCACTTTGTGGTACTTTTTAGTAAGCATACACTGGGAACATACCCAGTAAATGTTCACTGACAGAAATCCTAGAATCTTTGAAAGTCAAGCTTTGGATCCTGATAATCATTTTTCCTATCTTCACGAATTTCTACAGACTATTTTCTGCTTTTATGATGGGGGATGTCTACATGAGACTGAAATTCTTTATTCTAACTGGGAAGAAGAGGTAGGTTGTTCCAAAAAAGGAATTAGATGGAAAAAATTTTATTTTGAGACATATCCTAAAAATATTAGTTGATTTTCAAGAGAAATGCTCAACTTGATCTGCATAAATGAGAAAGAATAAATCTTTTTTATTCATGGTTAAGTAGATTAACTCTTAGTAGGGATTAAGGAAACATCTTGGACAAACGGACAGAAACCTCTTATGCTAAATGGTAGGACATTGAAATATAAAAATATATATTTGACACTTTTCCCACCACATATAACTGCCTATTCCCACTCTTTGTATGAATTCATATTCTTTTTTTAGAGGTGTATTCCTCCCTCTAGAAAATATTAAAATTCTCAGGATATCCATAAATAAGCAAAACACATTTTTACTTTGAAGGGGTTTCACACATAACTATTCCGCCTGTTACCACCTCCACCCATGTAATTGGAGACCTTGGTAAAAGTGAAAACTAAACTTTCTTTAAAAAGCATAAAAATACCAATCACTTATTAAAAATTTTTCCCTTTTGTGTGTTCGCAAGAGACCACATTGGCTCACAAGTTCTCCTAACCCATCGCATGCAGTATCTATTTTCTTTGCTTTTGTTGCTGAGCCTGATGGCAATGTCTGGGCATTGGGGTCAGGAGGGAGTGAGGGAAATGGTTCTCAGTTTTTGAAGAGTTAGTGTTAGAAGTCCAACTATATATTTGATCATATGCTTTTAGCAATGTTATTTACTGACTAACCCGTTATCACATGAACATAGTGACAGAGGAAAAAAAAAAAAAAAACCAAAGAGAGAAAATGTAGAAAAAGCATAAATTGACATTAATAGTGCTAGGCATGTCCTACTTTCTGGCCAAAGAACATTGTCAAATGAACTTAAGAGAACCTTTTCATGTTGGCACTCACATGTGGACACCACAACTTAATAAAAACTACTGCCTATGCTGAAAGAATTCTTAAGGTTTTCCTTTGAATGTTACCATCAAGACTTGTGGTGGGAACTCTCAACTTGGTCACTCTTCACACAGATGTGAATGTTAGAATAACTGAATTCAAGCCCAATTAAGGATATTCAGTCTTTATGGATGCCCACTTATTTAGAGAGAGATTCTTAATTTTCAGGAAAATGTCAGCCTAAGTTTATATGATCCTCAAAGAGAGGCAAAGACATTTGCAGAGGCCACTGAATTCCATTCAAAAGGAAAAGGGGGACACATATGACTAGTTCATATTGCTCCACTAAGGATTTCACTTCCATTCTGAAATTATAGCTAAAGGCAGTTAAGTTGCTTAAGGAAATGTGGGGCCCTACTGAGAGAATCAGAAAATGTTAGGAGACTGAAACAAATGGGATTCACCACTTTCCACTCCCATGCGCTAGAATATCAGTAAAATCAGAGTTGCAGAAGCCTAACTAGGAGTGGTAAGAATTACAAAGGGAATAAAGGCTGAAGTTTGAGAACCACCAGGCCACTTTTCAAGTGATGCCTCCTAAAGTGACTACCATTAGGTAATAACCATACAGAACTCTTATTTAGATCTATTGAAATAGAAAAACTTTCGGAGACCACTGAATAGACTACATTTGCAATTCCAAAAATATAGTATAGTTGAATATGGTGGAAAGATTGTTAAAGAAATTTGCAGTACTGGCTCTCACTAACTAGCCACGTAAGCAGGAAATCTAATCTCTATGTCTCATTTACCCTATAAGGAATTACTGTAAAAATAGATGAGAATATAATTATGAAGTATGATACAAATATATTATTACCATTAAAGTTGTGATAACTCTGTGAAGCTTAGACAGGGAATCTTTCATAGCCTTCAAGCTTCTTGAGATAGTTCAACAGTAGAATTCATTATTAAATCTTAAATGCAAGATAGGATCTTGTATTAGGCCCTGAATGGAAATACCTTTTTACCATAACTATGAATGCTGTGTATGCTAAACCCCCTAGTCCAAAGGGCGAGAGTCAAAAAGTCACTTGATAAAACTGAAATAAGTAGGCTGAGCTGAGTGTAGGGGCTAAAAGAAAGCTGCCCTCTGAAGGTGCTGAAAATGAACCAACAACAGACAGATTAATAGGGGAAAAAAAGCCGTTTATTTAAGCATAACACAGGGTAATCACAGGAGAATGATTACCCAGCAACCCAACTCTTCTTCATCGGGGAAGGGGAGATTGTAGGAGTAACTGATTTTCAGAGGAAATGAATGAACCCAAAGAATCATGGCCTTGAATGAAGTTCCTCTGAGCACTGGGGGAGGTGGTAGGCAGGTGAGGGACAGAACTTCACTGTGAGCAAAGGTCTTTTATGCAGACAAAAACACCCAGATAATCTCTTGGACCTACCCTCAGAAGAATAGAGGAAAGTTTATTTGAGTGTGGAGATGACTCCCAGTCTCTTCTCTTCTTTGCTGGTTAATCATTCCTGGTTATTTGATGAAATTCCTAGAGGGAGGAGTTTTAAGATGATTATACTTATTTTGAAAATAAGTTTTTTTAGTCAGATAGGGAAATTCCAGAGAGTCCCTGCTGGTGCTTTGGGAAAGAAGATTAGTGAGAAAGGAAGGCAAGGGAAGGTCAGAGAGACCTTGAGGCCGCTTCTTTAGTTCAGCATGTGAAAGTGCCATATTTGGGGGTTTGTTTTCTGAGCCCCAACATGAAGAACCACTCTGTAAGGAAGTACATTTATAGGATCCTGATGCACAATATTGATAGATAGGGCAGGAGTTGCAGTAGAGCAAGATGGTGGAACAGAAGGTGTCACTGATTGTTTCCCCACAAGAATGCCAAGTTAACAACTGTCTACACACCAAAAAAGTACCTGTATAAGAATCAAAAATCAAGTGAGCACTCACAGTACCTGGTTTTAACTTCATGTCACTGAAAGAGGCATTGAAGAGGTAGAAAAAAGCCTTGGATCGCCAGTGCCTCTCCTCTTTCATCGCCAGCAGCAGTGGTGTGGTACAGAGTGTAATTCTGTGCACCGGGGAGAGGGAGAACACAGCAGTTGTGAGGCACTGAACACAGTGCTGCCTTGTTATAGCAGAAAGCAAAACCAGGCCAAACTCAGCTGATACCTGCTTATGTAGGGAGCATTTAAACCAGCCCCAACAAGAGGGGAATCACCAACCCCAGCCGTTGGAGCTTGAGTTCCTACAAGCCTTGCCACCATGGGCTAAAGTGCTCTGTGGCCCTAAATAAAGTTGAATGGCAGTCTGGGTCACAAGGACTGAAACTCCTAGATGAGTTCTGGTGTTGAACTGGCCCCAGAGCCAGTGGACAGAAAGGTCACACAACCCACTGAGACTCCAGCAGGGCAGCTTAGTGAGTGCTGGCATCACCCCTTCCCTAACTGCAGGCTGCACAGCTCACAGCTCCAAAAGAGACTCCTTCCTTCCACTTGAGGAGAGGAGAGGGAAGAGTAGAAAGGACTTTGTCTTGTACCTTGAATACCAGCTCAGCCATAGCAGGGTAGGGCACCAGTCAGAGTTGTGAGGGCACCAGTCAGAGTTGTGAGGGCCCCCTTCCCAGGCCCTAGCTTCCAGATGACATTTCTAAACATGCCCTGGGCCAGAAGGAAACCCGTTACCTTGAAGGGAAGGACTCAGTCCTGGCAGGATTCATCACCTGCTAACTGAAGAGCCCTTGCATCCTGAATAACCATCAGGGACACCCAGGTAGTACATTATGGGCCTTGGATGAGACTCTGGGGCTTTCTGGCTTCAGATGAGACTCAGCACATTCCCTGTAAGGCAAGACTCCTCCCGCAGAAGAAAAGTGCAGGGAAAAGTAAAGGGGACTTTATCTTGCACCTTAGTTACCAGCTCAGCCACAGGGGGCTAGAGCACCAAGCGAGCTCTTGGGGCCCCATTTTCAGAACTTGGCTCTTGGATGGCATTTCTGTACCTGCCTTAGACCAGAGGGCAGCCCACTGCCCTGACATGTGAGTCCCAGGCCAGGCAGCATTCACCACAAGCTGACTGAACAGCCCTTGGGCCTTACTGGAACATCAGCGGTAGTGTGGCAGTACTTCCCGCGGGCCCGTGGTGGAGGCCCATGGGGTGAGGCTCCTCTGACTTAGTTTTGTTTTGTTTTGAGATGGAGTCTTGCTCTGTCGCCCAGGCTAGAGTGCAGTGGCGTGATCCCAGCTCACTGCAAGCTCCGCCTCCTGGGTTCACGCCATTCTCCTACCTCAGCCTCCCGAGTAGCTGGGACTACAGGCGCCTGCCACCATGCCCAGCTAATTTTTGTATTTTCAGTAGAGACGGGGTTTCACCGTGTTGACCAGGATGGTCTCGATCTCCTGACCTTGTGATCCGCCCGCCTCTGCCTCCCAAAGTGCTGGGATTACAGGCATGAGCCACCGCACCTGGCCTGCTCCTCTGACTTTGGAAAGAAAAGAGTGGGATGTGGGAAGGACTGAATCCTGTGGTTTGAAAGCCAGCTTGGCCACAGTACATTAGAGCACCAGCTAGACTTCTAAGGTTTTTGGCTCTAGTCTCTGGCTCCCAGATGGCACCTCTGGACCCACATAGGGCCTAGGAGAACTCACTGCCCAGAAGGGAAGGCCACAGGCCTGGATGGCATTGCCACCTGCTGACTGAAGAGCCCCAGGGCCTTAAGTGAACATAGGCAGTAGTTTATGCAAACATTATTGTTATCAGCTTAAAATAATGGGTTATAAGGTAGTATGTGCAAGCCTCATGGTAACCTCAAACCAAAAAATATACAATGGATACACAAAAAATAAACAGCAAGAAACTAAATCATATCACTATAGAAAATCACCTTCACTAAAAGGAAGACAGGAAGGAAAGAAGAAAGGAAGAGAAGACCACACACACAAAAAAAACCCCAGAAAACAAATAATAAAATGGCAGGAGTAAGTCCTTACTTATCAATAATAACACTGAGTGTAAATTGACTAAACTTTCCAAACCACAGAGTAACTGAACAGATTAAAAAAACAAGGCCCAGTGATCTGTTGCCTACAGGAAACACACTTCACCTATAAAGACACAGACTGAAAATAAAGGGGTAAAAAAAGGTATTCCATGCACATGGAAATAAAAAAAGAGCGGGAGGAGCTATACTTATATCAGACAAAATAGATTTCAAGACGAAAACTCTGAGACAAAGAAAGTCACTATATAATGATAAAGGGGTCAATTCAGCAAGAAGATATTATAATATTAAATATATATGCACCCAACATTGGTTCACCCAGATATATAACACAAATATTATTAGAGATAGGGTAGAGAAGGGATGAGTCCATCCTGAAGCTAAGGCCACAGCACTACGTTTGAATTCTGGCAACAGTAGTTTATTGAAGCCACACCACATTGTCCACTGAGTACAGAAATGCTAGCTAAAACAAATGAACACTAGTTTGAAGACACTGACCTACTACCAAAGCAATCAGAAATTGTGGTACCATGATCCCAGAGAGAAGGGAAGTCACTGAGGTGTGTACTTTTCCTCCAAAAACGTTAGTTGATTTGTGAAACCAAACCAAGCAGCTAAGAAGCCAAACAGCTGCTGCTAAGAAGCTGGAAACTGAGTAGAGCTTTGAGCTCTCTCACAAGGGTAGGGAAATAAAAGTGAGGTTTCAAGGCCCATCAAGGTAGAGTGACACTGGAAACACCCACATTTCCAGTAACGATGCCAGAAGGGGCTAGAGCCTAGGAGAGAGGGAAAATTGGAAAAATACCAGCCTTTATAAAGACTGAAACCTGGCTTTGATACAGTTAAAGCCCACATTTTATTATGATCATCTGTCTGTACTATAACTGCCTATCTTCACTCCCACCCACCCACAAAAGATAAAATAAATCCTTTCTGGAGGAATATAACATCAGCCAGAGATTCAAGTAACCTCCAGAATCTATCATTCACTTCTTTATTTTATTGTGCAAGAAAATCGAAACAAATGACCAAAAAAAGAAAAAGAAAAAAGATATTAGAAACCAACCCAAAGTGATTTAGTTATTGGAATTTTCCTACATAGACTTTAAGATAACTATAAGTGTTATTTTAATAAAATAGGTAAGATGGAGAATTTCACCAAAATCAAAACTTTGTAAAAAAAATAATGAAAATTCACATACTGAAAAATAATTCTATAGATGAGTTTAACAGCAGATTGGGAATCTCAGGAGGATTATTGGACGGAAAGATAAATCAGGAGAAAATCCACAGACAGAGATGAAAAAACTAGAAAGTACATGACAGCAAAATGGTCTATCGTGTGTAATAGTAGTCTCTAAAATGTAGAATAGAATGGGACAAAAGAAATATTGGAAATGATACTGGGTGAGAATTCTCTGAAACAGATAAAAGTTATCAATCCACATATTGAAGAAGCTCTATAAACCCCAAGTAGGAAAAATACAGAGAAATCACACCTCAGCACATCCTATTGCAACTGTTAAAAAACAAAGACTAAGAGAAAATATTCAGAGAAATAAAAAAAAAAAGCATAACAATAGACCGGAGTAACAATAAGACAGCTGAATTCTCCACAGAAACCAAACCAGAAGACAATGAAATGACACCTTTAAAGTCCTAAAAGAAAATAACCACCAACCTAGAATTATACATCCAATAAATAGGTCTTTCAAAAATGAAGACAAAATAAAGATATTCATAGATAAAAACAATACAATTTGCTAGTTTCACTAGACTCACACTGAAAAAAAAAAAAAAAAAATCTGCCAGGCGTGGTGGCTCACGCCTGTAATCCCAGAACTTTGGGAGACTGAGGTGGGTGGATCACTTGAGCCCAGGTGTTCCAGACCAGACTGGACAAAATGGTAAAACCCCATCTCTACAAAAAACAAACAAATACAACGGTTAGCTGGGTGTAGTGATGCACACCTGGAGTCCCAGCTACTCGGGAGCCTGAGGTGGGAGGATCGTTTGAATCTAGGAAGCAGAGGTTGCAGTGAGCCGAGATCATGCCTCTGCACTTCAGCCTGGGTGACAGAGGGGGACTCTGTCTCTAAATAAATAGATAAATAAAATGAAATGAGATAAAATAAAATAAAATAAAAAAGGAAAATCAAAAGCGAACTTCAGAAAGAAGGAAAATGATTCAGGATAAAGCATTGAAGTGCAAGAAAGATGGAAAGGGTAAATAAATGGGCAAATATAAATAATTATTTACAATATAAATAATAATGTTTTATGAAATTTAAAATATGAAGAGTTAAAACACATGATAATTATAACACAAAAGGCAGGAAAGTGAAGATGCAGTTACAGTGTTGTAAGATTCTGGAACTGTCTGGGAAATGATAAAAGTCAATGATGCATGTTATAATCCCTAATACCCAGTAAAAGCAGAGTAAAATTTTATATTTATATATAAATAACAAGCTAGTAAAGGGCAGTAATGAAATGCTAAATATAATTGACTAATGCAAAGAAAGGCAAAAATGAAGAAAAGGTAATATAAAACAGGTGGACCAAATTGAAAAAAAAAAAGCCACTAATATGGTAGACTCAAACCCAAATACATATGTTATATTAAATAGAAATGGAATTCAAAATCAAGAATTGTGAGGCTAAATTTAAAAAATGAGACATACAAATACATCCAAGATCTACACCTTACATATAAAGAAAGAGAAAGAATGAAAATAAATGGATAAAAAATATATCATGCAAATTTTAACCAGCAAAACAACAGGTATGCTAATATCAGATAAAGCAGACTTTAGGAAAAGTGTTTCTTGACGTAGAGGGGGTTACTTCATAATTTTAAAAGGATCAGTACAACAAGCAATTGTACAAGTTTCATGTATGTGTCTAATTATATGACTTCAGCTTCAAAATATATAAAGCCAACTTAATGATAATAAGTAGGCAATAATGATATAAGTAGACAAATCCACAATTATAGTGTAAGATTATATCTCTTTCAATAACAAGTATATTAATAGCAAGCATACAAAGTAAATCTATAATGTTACAAAAGATTTGAATAGCTAACTCAATTCTCAAACTTGACCTGAATAACATGTAGTTTTAGATGTGATCATGGAGTACTGGTTGTACTTTTTTTAAGTATTTATCAGTTAGAGAAACATACTAATGTAGTTACGAGTAAAAAAAGAAAAAGACCTTGAAGATCCTAGCCTTACATAAGTAATGGGGAATAGAAGATGGACTGGAAAATGTAATGGAAGCACAAGCAACAATAGAGAAGTTGTGTGGCACAGACTTCTGGCCATAATATCGGAGTGAGACTGAAAAACAACAGGCAACCCAAAGACAAATAATTTCCAAATACATCTTTCAGTACCTTAGGTTGCTCATATCATTATGCTTCGCAAAAATTTTTAAAAGTGTGACAATAACGTGGAATATTTAATAAACAATCTTATTAATAAAACAATGATATTCCAGCATTTTATGTGTATGTTAATTTAATAAAATTTTGTTGTAAATCTGTAAAAAATAGTCTCCCATTTCTTCTGTTCATATGCATAATTGCTTTGATATTTTATGGTAATTTCCCTTTTCCAGTGAAAACTTTTTCAACCAAATATGTAATTGGAAAGCTATAAATAAGTAATTAGGTTCTTTCTGCAAAAAAATAAGCATGAGTCTTAATGGATGTAAGCCTTTTATAGTTACGCTAGTTAATTTATGCTTTCCTCTCAAAGTCAATTTTTAGCTCAGTTAATTCTTCCTGAAAATGATGGCTAACATGTTCCATTTCTTTTTTAAAAAGGCGTAAATCACAGAAAATTGTATTGTAAAAATCATATAGACCATTGAATGTCATCAAATCTTTATAACAGCTTCCACTTCAGAGTGTGTATATTCAGATCATTAGTTTAAACCAGTCATTTTCTAATTGCTGCAGGAATGGAAACTGAAAATTCTCTGGGCAAGCCTCCTTTAAAATTATGTAAAATTATCTATAAACTTTCATTAAGCTTTCTTTCACTTCAATAATCTTTTTCTTCTCCCTAAAGAAGGACTTCATTTAACCTTCGAATGAAGGAAGTTCTTATCTGAAAGGGATTCATGTAACTTCACAATATTTTAATTTCCTTAATTTTTTATTTGATAGACTAAAAAATCAATAATAGTATTTAATAATGGTATCAAATATTAAACCAAAAAAGTCAAATAATTTCCTTTGGAGGGTCAACTTATTTCCTTTTGTAGCATAATATATACAAACTCTTCTTTGTGTCATCAAACGTTTACAAAATAATCTATCATTCAAGGGGTTACTCTCACTATGTAAATAGAACTAAAACCATCTGTTGATTTGTTCAGTTTCTCATTATAATTCTTAGCAATTAGTTGTCAAGGAATAATACAGTGAATTGCTAAAACATCTGTTGCTACTTTTTAAAAGCTGCTCTTAACCTATGTTGCCGACTAATCATAGCTGTAGCTTTATCTTTTGCATAAGGAACAATTTTAGGAAAAGTGATACTTTTCCCCATTAATTTTTAGAGTTTCAAACATTGACAAATCTTACATTGTCAGTATGTTTTTTAAAGATCAGTCCTTCCATTTCTTTTTATCCTTAAATCTGTTACATAAATATAAGGCCTGTCATTACACAGAATACATGTTCATTTGGTTTTCATTATACTTATTAGGCAGCTGAATTTTGCCATCTTTCACCACATTATTGGTTATCCTTAAAACAGTATTATTCTTTAATAGAAGGCGACACATTTATTTAGATTTTTTTCTGTCATATTCTAAAAATCCTGTCATACACCTGGTAGGATCACCTATTCTCCATTTTGTGAATAGACAGAAAATAAATGGATTTCTGGCAAAAACTTGGAGATCAACATATTGGAGAGAAAGAAACACTTTAGTCAAAACTTTTATTGGAGAAAACAATGTCTTGGTTAATTTGGAATTGAAATATTGATTCTTTCTCTATATTCATATCTGTGGACATATCATTGATGATGGTATTTGGGCTCAGAAATATGCAAGATAAGGCAAAAAGAGTGGTATTTGGACTTTAGTCAAATGCCTTGTAATTGTGTAATAGTATTAGATAATAACTGCAGAAACACTCTTAGAGCCTCAGTAAGAGAAGTTTTGGCAAGTATAGCCTAGTTCACTTTAACTGACGTGGGCTACAGGTATGGGATTCTTATTTATTTATTTTATTTTTATAATAATTATATATATTTTTTGAAACAGAGTCTTACTCTGTCATCCAGGCTGGAGTGCAGTGGCATGATCACAGCTCACTGAAGCCTCGAACTCCTGGGCTCAAGTGATCCTCCTGCCTCAGGCTCCTGAGCAGCTAGGACTATAGGTATGCACCACCACACCTGGCTAATTTAAAATTTTGTTGTTGTTGAGACATGGTCTCCCTTTGTTGCCCAGGCTGGTCTTGAATTCCTGGCTTCAAGCAATCCTCCTGCCTCAGCCTCCCAAAACTCTGGGATTACAGGCGTGAGCCACTGTGCCAGGCCAGAAGATTTCTTTTAAACAAATGCAATGTTTAAAACTCCCCCAATTTTTCCCTTTTGCCTTCTGAAGGTTTGCTGAAAATCAACTGTCAAAAGGCAGATTAATAGGAGAAAAGAAAGGCATCCCAAATTTATTAACATACACGTGTGCATGGGATTCATAGAAAATATGAACAAAGGGCTCAGATGGTTGACACTTTTATCCCTTCTTGAGGTTGTAGAAAGAATAGGGGCTTGGAGTATGGTAAAAGAGATGATGGGGGGCAGAGAAGGGGAAAGGCATGGCTAGCAAGGGCGATCTTGTTATGTACATGCAATCTCACTAGTAGCAGCTCCCAGAAAGAATAAATGTCTTTCCTAGATCCAGACTGGAGGGGAGGCGTTGTCAGAGAAAGCCTGGCTATTTATTTCACTAATGTAGATTTTTCTCTACAGATGCAAATCTCCTCCACAAAAGGCAGCTTTGCAGGACTATTTCTGTCTGTAGGCCCTCTGAATAGCCATCTCAAAATATGTCAAAGAAGTATATTTTGGGGTGAAATATTTTTGGTTTCCTTTAGTTCCTCATTTGAAATTTTATTTTCAGAAAGTTTCACATATTAAAGTAGGATTGGTAGCTATGGAGAGATTTGGGGTAGAGGTTGTGAGATAAGAAATTGGTAAAGGGGAAGAAAAAAACCCATAGATTGGAACAAGTCACCCATATCTTCTTGACTCAATCCTGAGTCCTGAGAGGATAGGTCAGCTCAGTTCAACAGTTGTGTCTTATTTCAAGAGATGGCATTGCAGATGGGCCTCAAAGCTAGGCATCTATATATGGTGTAGAAAAACAGATCTTCAACAAGAGACCTTTCTGTGAAGAAAAAAGAAGAACCAAGATTAATGTCTGGAGTCATCTATAAGCTAGTTTTTCTAGAGTCTCTAAAGCATTTGCAGTTGGAGTGGGTAGGCAGTGACAATTTGATGGATTTTTCTAAATTGAGTTTGAATGATGAACTTCCTGAATAGTCCATACATCGATAGGCATGAAGGCTGTTTATATTATAGTTAATGTAGTGATTTTTCCCAAAATTTATATCAAGTTGTCCAGCTTCAGTTTTTAGGGTGAATTTTTAGTAATTTTAAGTCAAGTGAGTGGGAGACCAACAAGTCATAAAGTTATTTTAGTCCTCCGTCAGTTCAATCTCATGTACTTCATTCTTGTTCTGTTTGACGTTAGGTTAGCAGTTCCATGAGTCCAGTTTTGTTCCTGAGATGTTTTAAAGTTCTTACCTCGTCCTGTTGAGTAATCAGCACAGGTCTGTATTTCAGAGTACCTGTCAGTCGTTCATCCTTTTCATGAACCTCCTTAACATATCTAATCAGGTTGTTTATTATCTCTCTTTTGGATGTTTCAGGAGCCCTCTGTAACACCCCAAAGCTAGTTTGAGTTCAAAAAAGCCTAATTTGGATTTTGAAATTTGATGTTGGGAAGACTGTCAGAATATTAAAGGTTTAAAACACTTTATCAAAGTAGGAAAGGTTTAAAACACTTTATCAAAATAAGATTACAGGTTGCTATAAAATAATAGTCATTCATTAGCTAAAGTGATAATTAAAAGATTTCAAAAAGCAAAAATATCTTACCCTTTGTCAGAGAGGAGATTCGGTTTTCCATACAACATGAGGCAAGCATAATTTCTCTCCTTCTCTCCCCCCACCATTTATTGCAGTTTACAAAAAAAGAACACTTTTTTTTTACCATTACTAAAAATACATAAAAATATTCTTCAAAAGAGAAAGTCAAATTCTAATTTTGCATTAGTAGTTTTTTGATATTAAGGCTCAATGCCCCCATACAAATTTTAAAACAACTTTAGAAGTTGTTTAATTTTGGTCAGTTTAACCACATGTTTTGAGATTACTTTACCCCAACTTTCTGACCCCATTTATTTTTATTTTAATTTATATCATTTTTCCCTTCATTTTGTTTTTTGCTTTTTTAAAATTTCAACTTTCATTTAGATTCAGGGGTACATATGCAATAGTGTTAGAAGTGTATATCACATGATGCTGAGGTCTGCGGTATGAATGATCCTGTCACCTAAGTAGTGAATATAGTGCCCAATAGCTTTTCAATCCTTGCCCCCCTGTCTGTTCTCACACTGCTATAAAGAACTACCTGAGACTGGATAATTTATGAAGAAAAGAGGTTTAATTGACTCACAGTTCTACTTGGCTGGGGAGGCCTCAGGAAACTTACAGTGATAGTGGAAGGTGAGGGGGAAGCAAGGCACGTCTTACATGGAGGCAGGAGAGGGAGAGAGCAAGTCGGGGAAGTGCCACACTTTTAAACCATCAGATCTGGTGAGAACTCTATCAAAAGAACCGCAAGGGGAAGGCCACACCCATGATCCAATCACTTCCCACCAAGTGCCTCCCTCAACACATGGGGATTACAATTCAACATGAGATTTGGGTGGGGACACAGCCAAACCATATAACCCCCTCTACAACACCATTCTAATAGGCCCCAGTGTCTGTTATTCCCAGCTTTATATCCATGTGTACCCAATGTTTAGCTCCCACTTGTAAGTGAGAACATCTGGTATTTGATATTCTGTTTCAGTGTTAATTTGCTTAGGATATTGGTCTTCGGCTGTGTCTACATGCTGCAAAGGACATAATTTTATTGTTTTTTATGACTATTTAGTGTTCCATGGTGTATATGTACTACATTGCCTTTATCGAATCCACCACTGATGAGCTCCTAGGTTGATTCTATGTCTTTGCTATTGTGAACAGTGCTGTGATAAATATGTGAGTGCAGGTGTCTTTTTAATAGAACAACTTATTTTCCTTTAGGTAGATACCCAGTAATGGGATTGCTTGGTTGAATGGTAGTTCTGTTTTTAGGTGTTTGAGAAACCTCCAAACTACTTTCCACAGTGGCTGAAGTAATTTACCTTCCCACCAACAACATATTGTGTTCCCTTTTCTCTGCAACTTCATGAGCATCTGTTATTTTTTGACATTTTAATAATAGCTGCTCTAATTAGTGTGAGATGGTATCTCGTTGTGGTTTTGTAATGCCATTCTTTGTCCTTTTTTACTTTTGTTGGTTTAAAGTCTGTTTTGCCCAGTAGAAGAATAGCTACCCTTGCTCTTTTTTGTTTTCCATTTGCACGATAGATCTTTCTCCAACCCTTGAATTTGAGTCTATGGGTGTCATTACATGTGAGATGAGTCTCTTGAAGACAGCAGGTGGTTGGGTCTTTGTTTTTATTTATTTTAATTAATTAATTTCTTTTTTATCCAACTTGCCACTCTGTGCCTTTTAAGTGGGGTGTTGAGACCATCTACATTCAAAGTTAATATTGATATGGGAGGTTTGATCCTGTCATGATATTTCATAGTGCCAGAATTCTTGTGTTGTTTTACTCTCATCTGGTGATGCTAATACTTCTAATTTTTATAATTATTTTCATATGAATATTGATTTTTTTCTTTCCCTATGTATTTCTTTCCCTTTCCCCTCTCCCTAGGGGAGCGTGACCATCGAGTATGTTGCGTAGAATCCTTTGGATTTGCTTCTATAGCTCTATGCACTTCTGTCAGCAGGTTTTATATTGAGCTGTATGGTTTGACTTAGAGGTCACTAGATAGTGCTTTTAAGAGGCAGCTGTGGCTCAAGCAGATGGATCTGTACCTGATCTTCATTTACTGTGAGATGTTCTCTGTTGTTACAAGTGGAGGGCTGGACAGTGGGGTTCCCAGCGCCCTTAGGTTCCTATTCCATGGGGGGCACAGCTGAGCAGAACTGGAGCCCCTGGCTTGCCCACGAATACCCCAATGGTGAGTGCAAGCACCAGCCCTGACAAAGCTGGCTGGGAGGAGCTCCTAATGAAATGCACTGAGGTCTCTGCACCGGGGTGAGGAGGCTCCACTGGCTCCACATGCTAGATAGGCAGGAATACGATCTGTTTGCCTATCATACCCCTGTCCCAGGACTCATGACTCCTAGTTCAGATGCACACTGTAGTCCATCTCTGGACCTCAATGTGATTGACAGCCATGGTAAATCTCTGTTTTGTCACTGGCCATGAAAGTGGTTTTAGGGCAGAACCTCTCACTTGGTCTGATACAGATCGGTTTATGGCTTGCTTGTTCTCTGATGTAGTAGGACTGCTGCTTCATGTAAAGTGTGTGGCGGGGCTCCACCTTTGGCCCTGTACAGGTGTGTGTTTGTTGTGGTATTGTCAGCTGGTTTGGTTGAACCAACCTCAGGCCTGGGGGAAGTGGTCAGGTGCCAGCAGAGTTGGCAATGAGGTATTTAGTTCCCCAGTTTCTAGGCCCCTAGATGGCCCACTGGACAATGTGTATGTGTCCTGAAGGGGCTGGACCTTGGTTGGGTGAGCCCAGAGTTCAGGTGCTGACTGTGATGGGGAGGGGTGGGCTGGTCCCCAGGTCACCTGCTGAACTCTCAGGTCGGGGCAGGTGGAATGCTTAGGTGGTGGGAGCCAGAGGGAAGATCACAGGCCTGTGGTGCTAGGATTTTCAGAAGGGCTCTGGACCACAGCTGAAATGTGCACATGAGAACACGGTAGGTGCACTGCGCAAGCCCCATTTGGCAGGGATCATCAGAGGTAGGGAGCTGTGTGGTGGGTAGTCTGTCCACTGCTCCTCTGTGTCTTGGCTGTAGCATCCTTGATGCAGGTGCACAGAAGTGCCCAGTTTCCTTGTTCCTTCCCTTGCCTGAGGGCAGTAGGGATGGGAACAACAGCAGCAGCAGTTATGAAGGGCTTATCAGCCACCTGTGGGCAATTTGGTCCCAGAAGAACATAAAGCCACGATCGAACAGTGTTCAGGTGGGGACAGGGTAGCTACCCTGGGAGCCCAAGCTGCTGGGCCCTGCCTGGTGAGGAACAGCAGGGGTGGGGTTGCACAGTAAACAGTCTGGCCACCTCTTAGTGGGGTGGCTGTGGCACCCCTCTGAAGGGTGCAAATATGCTCAGCCTCTTTATTCTCTCCCTGGCCTTAGAAAAGAAGGGGCAGGGACAGCAAGAATGGTGATGGCAGAGTTAACTCTGGGAGTTCCATCCTAGACCGACCACAGAGTGTAGAAAGGGGCAGGGCATCTGCTCTGGGAGCCCAAATCAGCAGGCCCTGCCTGGTGCAGAGCAGCAGGGGTTTGGGATCAAGCAGTCTGCAGTCTGTGAGCTCCTCAGCACTGAGGCTGTGGCATTTATCCTAGGGGAGTGCAAAAGAGCCTGTCCTCCCTTTTTGGCAGGGCTATGGAAGCTGCTGCCAGGCTGCCCAGGGACCCAAGGCCTGTTGAGCTCCATGTGAACTTTGGTTCCTCTGCACAAGCTCCAGGTCACTCTCTGTATCAGTCTGGAGGACCAGAGGGGCCACGGGGTCTCCTGTGCCCAAGATTGCAAAGATCCATGGCTGAAGTGTGGATCCATTGGGGACTGTCACCCACTCCCCTTTTCTCTGCATTAGGGAGCTTCCCCTACCTCCATGCCAGTCGTGAGAGGGCAGCTGCCCAACTTTATTCCTCGCTGTTCTCCCCATGTCCCCATTGTTTCCTTGCTGAATCCCAGCATGATCTCCTTGATGATCCATGTGAAAAACTAGTATTTACTTGCTTCTTGGTTTCCTCTTCGTGAGAGTGCTGTACACCAGCTGCTTCGAGTCAACCATCTTTCCCCCTTTTTTTAATCTTAAAATGTTTTATTTATTTATTTATTTTTATTATACTTTAAGTTCTAGGGTACATGTGCACAACGTGCAGGTTTGTTACATATGTATACATGTGACATGTTGGTGTGCTGCACCCATTAACTCATCATTTACATTAGGTAAATGTACATTAGGTAATTTACATTAGGTAAATTAACTCATCATTTACATTAGGTATATCTCCTAATGCTATCCCTCCCCCCAACCCCCCTGGTGTGTGATGTTCACCACCCTGTGTCCAAGTTTTCTCATTGTTCAATTCCCACCTACGAGTGAGAACATGTGGTGTTTGATTTTCTGTCCTTGAGATAGTTTGCTCAGAATGATGGTTTCCAGCTTCATCCATGTCCCTATAAAGGACATGAACTCATCCTTTTTTATGGCTGCATAGTATTCCATGGTGCATATGTGCCACACTTTCTTAATCCAGTCTATCATTGATGGACATTTGGGTTGGTTCCAAGTCTTAGCTATTGTGAATAGTGCCACAATAAACATACGTGTGCATGTGTCTTTATAGCAGCATGATTTATAATCCTTTGGGTATATACCCAATAGTGGGATGGCTGGGTCAAATGTTATTTCTGGTTCTAGATCCTTGAGGAATTGCCACACTGTCTTCCACAATTGTTGAACTAGTTTACAGTCCCACCAACAGTGTAAAAGTGTTCCTATTTCTCCACATCCTCTCCAGCACCTGTTGTTTCCTGACTTTTTAATGATTGCCATTCTAACTGGTGTGAGATGGTATCTCATTGTGGTTTTGATTTGCATTTCTCTGATGGCCAGTGATGACGAGCATTTTTTCTTGTGTCTATTGGCTGCGTAAATGTTTTCTTTGGAGAAGTGTCTGTTCATATCCTTCACCCACTTTTTGATGGGGTTGTTTGATTTTTTCTTGTAAATTTGTTTAAGTTCTTTGTAGATTCTGGATATTAGCCCTTTGTCAGATGGGTGGATTGCAAAAATTTTCTCCCATTCTGTAGGTTGTCTGTTCACTCTGATGGTAGTTTCTTTTGCTGTGCAGAAGCTCTTTAGTTTAATTAGATCCCATTTGTCTATTTTGGCTTTTGATGCCATTGCTTTTGGTGTTTTAGTCATGAAGTCATTGCCCATGCCTGTGTCCTGAATGGTATTGCCTAGGTTTTCTTCTAGGGTTTTTATGGTTTTAGGTCTAACATTTAAGTCTTTAATCCATCTTGAATTAATTTTTGTATAAGGTGTAAGGAAGGGATCCAGTTTCAGCTTTCTACATATGGCTAGCCAGTTTTCCCAGCACCATTTATTAAATAGGGAATCCTTTCCCCATTTCTTGTTTTTCTCAGGTTTGTCAAAGATCAGATTGCTGTAGATGTGTGGTATTGTTTCTGAGGGCTCTGTTCTGTTGCATTGGTCTATATCTCTGTTTTGGTACCAGTACCATGCTGTTTTGGTTACTGTAGCCTTGTAGTATAGTTTGAAGTCAGGTAGCATGATGCCTCCAGCTTTGTTCTTTTGGCTTAGGATTGACTTGGCAATGTGGCCTCTTTTTTGGTTCCATATGAACTTTAAAGTAGTTTTTTCCAGTTCTGTGAAGAAAGTCATTGATAGCTTGATGGAGATGGCATTGAATCTATTATTGATTCTTCCTATCCATGAGCATGGAATGTTCTTCCATTTGTTTGTGTCCTCTTTTATTTCGTTGAACAGTGGTTTGTAGTTCTACTTGAAGAGGTCCTTGACATCCCTTGTAAGTTGGATTCCTAGGTATTTTATTCTCTTTGAAGCAATTGTGAATGGGAGTTCACTGATGATTTGTCTCTCTGTTTGTCTGTTATTAGTGTATAGGAATGCTGGTGATTTTTGCACACTGATTTTGTATCCTGAGACTTTCCTGAAGTTGCTTATCAGCTTAAGGAGATTTAGGGCTGAGACGATGGGGTTTTCTAAATATATAATCATGTCATCTGCAAACAGGGACAATTTGACTTTGTCTTTTCCTAGTTGAATACCCTTTATTTCTTTCTCGTCTTTTCCTAATTGAATACTCTTTATTTCTTTCTCTTGCCTGATTGCCCTGGCCAGAACTTGCAACACTATGTTGAATAGGAGTGGTGAGAGAGGGCATCCCTGTCTTGTGCCAGTTTTCAAAGGGAATGCTTCCGGTTTTTGCCCATTCCGTATGATATTGGCTGTGGGTTTGTCATAAATAGCTCTTATTATTTTGAGATACGTCCCATCAATACCTAGTTTATTGAGAGTTTTTAGCATGAAGCGCTGTTGAATTTTGTCTGAGGCCTTTTCTGCATCTATTGAGATAATCATTTGGTTTTTGTCTTTGGTTCTATTTATATGATGGATTAAGTTTATTGATTTGTGTATGTTGAACCAGCCTTGCATCCCAGGGATGAACCTGACTTGATCGTGGTGGATAAGCTTTTTGATGTGCTGCTGGATTCGGTTTGCCAGTATTTTATTGAGGATTTTTGCATCGATGTTCATCGGGGATATTGGTCTAAAATTCTCTTTTTTTGTTGTGTCTCTGCAGTATCAGGATGATGCTGGCCTCATAAAATGAATTAGGGAGGATTTGCTCTTTTTCTATTGATAGGAATAGTACCAACTCCTCTTTGTACCTCTGGTAGAATTTGGCTGTGAATCCGTCTGGTCCAGGACTTTTTTTGGTTGGTAGGCTATTAATTATTGCCTCAATTTCAGAGCCTGTTATTGGTCTTTTCAGAGATTCAACTTCTTCCTGGTTTAGTCTTGGGAGGGTGTATGTGTCCAGGAATTTATCCATTTCTTCTAGATTTTCTCGTTTATTTGTGTAGAGGTGTTTATAGTATTCTCTGATGGTAATTTGTATTTCCATGGGCTCGGTGGTGATATCCCCTGTATCATTTTTTATTGTGTCTATTTGATTCTTCTCTCTTTTCTTCTTTATTAGTCTTGCTAGTGGTCTATCAATTTTGTTGGTCTTTTCAAAAAACCAGCTCCTGGATTCATTGATTTTTTGAAGGGTTTTTTGTGTCTCCATCTCCTTCAGTTCTGCTCTGATCTTAGTTATTTCTTGCCTTCTGCAAGCTTTTGAATGTGTTTGCTCTTGCTTCTCTAGTTCTTTTAATTGTGATGTTAGGGTGTCAATTTTAGATCTTTCCTGCTTTCTCTTGTGGGCATTTAGCGCTACAAATTTCCCTCTACACACTGCTTTAAATGTATCACAGAGATTCTCATATGTTGTGTCTTTGTTATCATTGTTTTCAAAGAACATTTTTATTTCTGCCTTCATTTTGTTATGTACCCAGTAGTCGTTCAGGAGCAGGTTGTTCAGTTTCCATGTACTTATGCAGTTTGGGTGAGTTTCTTAATCCTGAGTTCTAATTTGATTGCACTGTGGTTTGAGAGACAGTTTGTTATAATTTTTGTTCTTTTTGCATTTGCTGAGTAGTGCTTTACTTCCAACTATGTGGTCAATTTTGGAATAAGTGTGATGTGGTGCTGAGAAGAATGTATACTCTGTTGATTTGGGTTGGACAGTTCTGTAGATGTCTATTAGGTCCACTTGGTGCGTAGCTGAGTTCAAGTCCTGGATATCCTTGTTAACTTTCTGTCTCATTGATCTGTCTAATGTTGATAGTGGGGTGTTAAAGTCTCCCATTATTATTTAGTGGGAGTCTATGTCTCTTTGTAGATCTCCAGGGACTTGCTTTATGAATCTGGGTGCTCCTGTATTGGGTGCATATATATTTAGGATAGGTAGCTCTTCTTGTTGAATCGATCCCTTTACCGTTATGTAATGGCCTTCTTTGTCTCTTTTGATCTTTGTTGGTTTAAAGCCTGTTTTATCGGAGAGTAGGATTGCAACCCCTGCTTTTTTTTGTTTTCCATTTGCTTGGTAGATCTTCCTCCATCCCTTTATTTTGAGCCTATGTGTGTCTCTGCACGTGAGATGGGTCTCCTGAATACTGCATACTAATGGGTCTTGACTCTTTATCGAATTTGCTGGTCTGTATCTTTTAATTGGCACATTTAGCCCATTTACATTTAAGGTTAATGTTGTTATGTGTGAAATTGATCCTGTCATTATGATGTTAGCTGGCTATTTTGCTCATTAGTTGATGTGGTTTCTTCCTAGCATTGATGATCTTTACAATTTGGCATGTTTTTGCAGTGGCTGGTACCGGTTGTTCCTTTCCATGTTTAGTGTCTCCTTCACGAGTTCTTTTAAGGCAGGACTGGTGGTGACAAAATCTCTCAGCATTTGCTTGTCTGTAAAGGATTGTAATTCTCCTTCACTTATGAAGCTTAGTTTGGCTGGATATGAAATTCTGTGTTGAAAGTTCTTTTCTTTAAGAATGTTGAATATTGGCCCCCACTCTCTCTGGCTTGAAGAATTTCTGCTGAGAGATCCACTGTTAGTGTGATGGACTTCCCTTTGTGGCTAACCCAACCTTCCTCTCTGGCTGCCCTTAACATTTTTTCCTTCATTTCAGCTTTGGTGAATCTGACAATTATGTGTCTTGGAATTGCTCTTTTCAAGGAGTGTTTTTGTGGTGTTCTCTGTATTTCCTGAATTTGAATGTTGGCCTGCCTTGCTAGGTTAGGGAAGTTCTCCTGGATAATATCCTGAAGAGTGTTTTCCAACTTTGTTCCATTCTCCCTGTCTCTTTCAGATGCACCAATCAGATGTAGATTTGGTCTTTTCACATAGTCCCATATTTCTTGGAGGCTTTGTTCATTTCTTTTTACTATTTTTTTCTCTAAATTTCTCTTCTCACTTCATTTCATTCATTTGATTTTCAATCACTGATACCCTTTCTTCCACTTGATTGAATCGACTACAAAAGGTTGTGCATGCTTCACGTAGTTCTCGTGCCATGGTTTTCAGCTCCATCAGGTCATTTAAGGTCTTCTCTAGGTTGTTTATTCTAGTTAGCCATTTGTTTAATCTTTTTTCAAAGTTTTTAGCTTCTTTGCAATGGGTTTGAACATCCTCCTTTAGCTCGGAGAAGTCTGCTATTACCAATCATCTGAAGCCTACTTCCATCAATTCATCAAAGTCATTCTCCATCCAGCTTTGTTCCATTGCTAGCAAGGAGCCGTGTTCCTTTGGAGGAGAAGAGGCGCTCTGATTTTTAGAATTTTCAGCTTTTCTGCTCTGGTTTCTCCCCATCTTTGTGATTTTATCTACCTTTGGTCTTTGATGATGGTGACGTACTGATGGGGTTTTGGTGTGAATGTCCTTTCTGTTTGTTAGTTTTCCTTGTAAGAGTCAGGACCCTCAGCTGCAGGTCTGTTGGAGTTTGCTGGAGGTCCACTCCAAACCCTGTTTGCCTAGGTATCACCAGCGGAGGCTGCAGAACTGCAAATATTGCAGAGCAGCAAATGTTGCTGCCTGATCCTTCCTCTGGAAGCTTCATCTCAGAGGGCACCCAGCTCTATGAGGTGTCCGTCGGCCCCTACTGGGAGGTGTCTCCCAGTTAGGCTACTCAGGGGTCAGGGACCCACTTGAGGAGGCAGTCTGTCCGTTGTTAGATCTCAAACTCTGTGCTGGGAGAACCACTACTTTCTTCAAAGCTGTCAGACAGGGACCTTTAAGTCTGCAGAAGTTTCTGCTGCCTTTTAACTCAGCTATGTCTTGCCTCCAGAGGTGGTGTCTACAGAGGCAGGCAGGCTTCACTGAGCTGCAGTGGGCTCCTCCCAGTTTGAGCTTCCCTGCTGCTTTGTTTACCTACTCAAGCCTCAGCAATGGCAGATGCCCCTCCCCCAGCCTCGCTGCCACCTTGCAGTTCAATCTCAGACTGCTGTGCTAGCAGTGAGTGAGGCTCTGTGGGTGTAGGACCCTCCAAGTCAGGTGAGGGATATAATCTCCTGGTGTGCCGTTTGCTAAGACCATTGGAAATGTGCAGTATTAGGTTAGGATTGTCCCGATTTTCCATGTACCGTCTGTCACGGCTTCCCTTGGCTAGGAAAGGGAATTCCCTGACCCGTTGCACTTCCTGGGTGAGGTGATGCCCCTCCTTACTTCAATTCACATTCAGTGGGCTACATCCACTGTCCAACAAGCCCCAGTGAGATGAACCTGGTACCTCAGTTGGAAATGCAGAAATCACCTGTCTTCTGTGTCGTTCACGCTGGGAGCTGTAGACTGGAGCTGTTCCTATTCAGCCATCTTGGAACCGGACCGTTCCCCTTTGTTTTGAAATGATGTTTAAATAATCTCTATAGACAAAATTAATTTTTTTCTCAACACATATCCTTATGCCTTTATAATTTACCTAAACAAAACATATCTTGCTTTCTTTGTACTCTTTACATACAGAATTGTTTTTCTTATATCTACTGGTTTTAACGACATATATGTAATTATTTTAACTCTTAATAACCCTAATTTCCAGTGAAAATCCAGGAGGTAAGCAATTTTAATTGTTATGTACAAAGTGCAGAGCTCAGGACAGAGGACAAAGCTGTGAAGACCATGCCTGGAGGATCCGACTCTCCCAGCACATCCAGAAGGCATAGCTGAGCCAGGGAGGATGGGGCCATATTGTGCTTGGCCCTGCTCTGTAGCTGGTGACCCAAGCTCTCTATGTCCCCAGGACTCAGCATGGCCACTTGGCTAGACTCCTAAATTCAAAGGCTCAAAACCAAAGACATAACCTCATAGACAAATTAAACTGAGTAAGTATAAAAAATACCAGGTTTATTACCTTAAAACATCTAGAAGAGAAAGTATAAATATGTCTGACCAGTTGATCCAGTCAAAAATGTCTAAAATTCTGTAGGCATTTTAATTTTATTTTACCAAAAATGTTAAAACTATTTTTCTTTACCAAATATAGTTGACTCTTGAACAACACAAGGGTTGAGGAGCCAATCCCCCACATAGTTGAAAACATTTGACTCCCACAAAATGCAACAACAACTAGCCTATGGTTGACTAGAAATCTTACTGACAACATATTAACAGTTGATTCACAATATTTTTATGTTATGTATTATATGCTTTATTCTTACAATCAAATAAGCTAGAGGGAAGAAAATGTTATTAAGAAAATCATACGGAAGAGAGAATATTTACTACTAAGTGGAAGTGAATCATCATTAAGGTCTTCATCCTCATGATATGCATGTTGAGTAGGCTGAGGAGGAGGAGGAACAGGAGGGGTTGGTCTTGTTGCCTCAAGGGTGGCAGAGACAGAAGAAAATATGCGTATAAGTGGACCCTTGCAGTTCAAGGGTCAACTGTATTACTAAAGTGAAAAATATTTGGGCAAGTTATTTAATTTATGAGTGTGTCCGGAGTTGGTTCCTGCCTGGGTTCGTGGTCTCGCTGACTTCAAGAATGAAGCTGCGGACCTTCGCGGTGAGTGTTATAGCTCTTAAAGATGACACAGTCCCAAAGAGTGAGCAGTAGCCAGTTTTATTGTGAAGAGCGAAAGAACAAAGCTTCCACAATGTGGAAGGGGATCCGAGCAGGTTGTTGCTGCTGGCTGGCTTTTATTCCCTCATTGGTCCCTCTTATGTTCCATTGCTGTCCTATCAGAGTGCCCTTTTTTCAATCCTCCCCACGATTGGCTACTTTTAGAATCCTGCTGATTGGTGCATTTTATAGAGTGCTGATTGGTGCATTTTGCAGAGTGCTGATTGGTGCATTTTACAAACCTCTTGTAAGACAGGAAAGTTCCTGGTTGGTACATTTAACAAACCTCTTGTAAGACAGAAATGTTCCCCAAGTCCCCACTCGACCCAGGAAGTCCAGCTGGCTTCACCTCTCATGAGTACTCACTTATTTGTAAGTCAATTTAGTACCATGTAAAGAATATACAAACACAGATGTGTACACATGTATACACACAAAGAAACAGACAAACATAAAGATTTTATAGCTTTGATTCTAAAATTTTAGCCACGAGGCAGGTAAAACTCATTAGTTTAAAAGGACAGTTGGATTAAACTGTGCCTCTGTAAATGGAACAACTTAAAGTTTATTTGTTCCACATGGCCGAAGCCCTTACCAAGTTTTAGAAAAAATAGGTTGTAAATTTGCATCTCAAAGTGCAGAGAGATAATTTAAGCTTTTTCAAGAAGAAGTTGGGTGTGTTAGAGGAAGATTGAAAATGGATGCCAAAATAACACAAAAACGTAGGAATCCACTAACGGATTTTATAAGGAGAACAATTTAGTTAGTTACCAATTAGGTCTCCCTTTTCCAAGTGAGCTTAGGGCAGAGCCCATCAATGCATAGGGCTGTCAAAGCATTTGCAGTTTCTGGGGCTTAATGGTGTTATATGTGAAAAGCAGGCAGAGCTGGAAGAGCACTTGGATACCCAGGTATCATTTTTCACTGAATCCTGGGTTCCCCAGAGCTGAGGCAAAAGCCCAAGAGGAAGCACCATATCCTTCCGCAGTGAACCTTGCTGCAAGGACATTCCCCTGAGGCTGGTGGGCAACCCAATGCCAACCAGCTCACTCTGTGATCGGCCCAATCCCCATGGGAGTCTTATCCTTTGATGGCAAGTGTTCCCACAGCCTCCAAGTGCCTAGACCATGTTTTGCTTATCGAAACATGCAAAGAAACAAGTAGCCCCTTGTAGTGATAACCATTCACTAAAACTGCTGTCAGCTGCCTCCAGAATTGCAGTCTTGCCAGGGACTCACCAGCCACAGCATACTCAAAGGTCAAGTGCTCACCCACAGTGCAAAGTAACTCCCGGTACTCCCCAAATCAGAGAGATCAGGGAACTCAGTGCAAAAGGCAGCAGAGCTTTAGACTTGACAGGACCCTGTCTATGACTCTTGGGGGTCTGTGAGGAAGACAGAAGGCCCCCCAAAGTGAGTGTGTGGTACCTTTTTCTGTGTTTTTCAAGAACATAGGTCTCAGGGTCACTAGATATCCCGTCTAGATCTCTTCATTTGATATCAAAGGAAGCAAAAGGGAGAGAAGAGTAGAAGTAAATGAGAATCAATTTGGGAAGGTTTTAAACTTCCAAAAACGTCAATGAAGTTTTACATTTTTCTCAGCAAAAATCATGCCAATAAGAAAGGAAGTGAACAGAGCGATGTAACATATACATTTTAAAAAAGGATTTTAATCGACTGAAAAAATTCCCAGGGGAGAAATAGGATCCAAAGGAGAAAAAGCAGAAAGGCCATTAAAAATATAGCCTGAATATCAGCTTTTAATTTTGACTATAAAGCTCTTTAAAATTTGTTTTAAATATTCAAGCAGCAAGTGTTCTGTCCTACAAGCAGTCAGCCTTTTGCCAGAGCCGAGAGTGTGATGGCTGCAGGAGGGTCCACCTCCTCAGCTCACTGGTTTGGTTTCCAGTGGCAGAGGGAGGTATGGCTCTCTCGCCTACTAGGGGAAGCAAGATCAACGGGGAAAAAAAGTTGCTATCACACTCTAAATACAAAAGTTTTAAAGCAGAGGTATGCCTGAACTAATGACTCAAAACCAAAGCAAATAAGCACACATGAGACTAAAAGCAAGAAGCCCTTTATGGCTTTAACTAAAGTCTCCAAAGAGGGAGGAAAACTGCAACTCACTCAAGAGATCACCCCCAATGACAGCTCAAAGAAAGGAAAGTTTCACTCACCCCAAATAGGGTACAACCCACATTTCTGTCTGACCGTATTCTCTGGAGTCTCAGCTTCTTAGCTGACCATCTGCACACAAGGGCCTGACATCTATTGTGCCCCATAGATGGAAGATTACAAGAGACAACCGTCTGTAAGACAGGACATCAAAAACTGTCCGTGAGGGTAAAAAGGATTACAAAACAATGGATACCCTAAAAGTTAAGAGTCATACAAATATCAAACCAGTTTCTATAGATTTTTTTTTCCTTTTGATTTAAAGAACTTACATTTCCAAGGAACTGGCTTCCAGACAGGACTCACACCCGGACCATGGTGGTTAAAGTATGGAATCCTAGCCCCGAGAGTACAGGCTAGATTCCCTTCTTTGCAAATCTCACAGGGGACCCAAAGCAGACAGTTTGAGTATACAAAGGATTTTAACTTTGTTTTAAAACTGATTTCTGCTATTTTTTTCTTTGGATTTTGTCAAGAGATTTTTTAAGGCTATGTTTGTTTGTTTGTTTTTTCTAATAGGTACCAATAAGATAGCTGTTTAAGATGAGCGCTCTCTAAAAAGTTTTTTTAAAAAAATTATAGCCAATTTATTTATTCCCTAAGCAGCTCAAGCCAATAATCCTTTTTAATGAAAAGTCTCAGTGGTAACTTTGCAGATTTAGAATACCATAGATATAAGCGGTGTCTTAAAAATCAGCACAGAAATACCATTTGACCCAGCCATCCCATTATTGGGTATATACCCAAAGGATTATTAAATCATGCTGCTATGAAGACACATGCACACGTATGTTTATTGTGGCACTATTCACAATAGCAAAGACTTGGAACCAACCCAAATGTCCAATAATGATAGACTGGATTAAGAAAATGTGGCACATATACACCATGGAATACTACGCAGCCATAAAAAATGATGAGTTCATGTCCTTTGTAGGGACATGGATGAAACTGGAAACCATCATTCTGAGCAAACTATCTCAAGGACAGAAAATCAAACACCACATGTTCTCACTCGTAGGTGGGAATTGAACAATGAGAACACATGGACACAGGAAGGGGAACATCACACACTGGGGACTGTTGTGGGGTGCAGGGAGGGGGGAGGGATAGCATTAGGAGATATATCTAATGCTAAATGATGAGTTAATGGGTGCAGCACACCAACATGGCACATGTATACATATGTAACAAACCTGCACGTTGTGCACATGTACCCTAAAACTTAAAGTATAATAATAATAAAATTAAAAAATAAAAATCAGCACAGAAGATGCAGTCCCCTATGACTCCCCATCAAAAAAGTCACTCACAGAAATAGTCTAAGATAGCAAAAGACTGTTGTTGCTACAGACAGTTAAGGATACAGTTTGTGCATATGATGCCTCTGGTATCCCACAAATTTGTGTGTAGGGGAGCACCAGTCACAGACCCATTGATCCGGAACACTGGGTAGCCCCTCCTAGGATTAGACTTTCCCAGAACTAACCAGGCAACAAAAGTTGAGACAACAAAAGCTCCTTATAGATGGGATTTATTAAGACAAACGCCCATGAAGGCTTGGGACATTTGGAACAAAAAGTGTTCTTAATATCTTATGTGTCTTGGGGTTCTCAGCCCTTTCATACTGTCCACTGAATGTGACCCAAAAATCCTGGCCCCTGAGATGGTGGAGACCAAAATAGGGTGCTCCCACTTGGTCACAAGTCAAGCCCTCAAGGATGTACAATAAAATGAGAGGGAAATCTCCAGTGTTTTGGCAGAGGGTAGTTGGCTTGTTTCTTTCTTTCTTTTTTTTTTTTTTTTCAGAGACAGTCTTGCTCTGTCATCCAGGCTTGAGTGCAGTGGCAATTATAGCTCACTGCAGCCTCAAACTCCTAGGCAATCAAGTAATCCACCCACCTCCCGAGTGGCTGGGACTATAGGCAGATGCCACTGTGCTCGGTTAATTTTTTTTTTTTTGTAGAGGTTGTTGGGGGAGCCCTTTGTTGCCCAGGCTGGTCTCGAACTCCTGACTTCAAGCAATCTGCCTACCTCAGCCTCTCAAAGTGCTGGGGTTACAGGCGTGAGCAACCATACCTGGCCAACCTTTGGTTTTTATTCCATAGTCTATAGTATCCTTCTTTATGACAAAACAGCACGGGAAGACAAAGACAAAGAAAAAACAAAGACTATATCTGGAAGAAAAAGGATCACACAATACACCTATTTATACAAAACCAATGACAATAACATCAAAATTGCTAAACCTAATACCAGTCTGTATACATGCTTTTCTCTCACAATCTTAAATTGGGAAGAGGAAAAAAGAGACAGTGATTTTTACCATCCACTCAACCAGATTCCACAGACAACCAATAATCTAATTGTTAAAGAATTTCTACTATTCTGCCAGCTTGTCGGGTCCTGGGTTCCCTTGACTGCAGCTTCTGGAGGAGCAGAGAAGTTTTGGTTATCCTGCTTACAGCACCAAAACTGTACGGGCTGAGGGTTTGCCCTTTGTCCTCTGAAGGTTTGCTGAAAATCAACTGACAAAGGGCAGATTAATAGGAGAAAAGACATATCAAATTTATTAACATACACACATGTGCACAGGAGTCATACAAAATATAAAAACTCAAAGAAAGGCCCAGGTGGTTGACACGTGATATGGTTTAGATTTGCGTCCCCACCCAAATCTCATGTGCAATTGTAATCCCCAGTGTTGGAGGAGGGGCCTGGTGGGAGGTGATTTGATTGTGGGGGTGGATGCTTCATGAATGGTTTAGCACCATCCCCTTCATGCTGTTGTGATGGAGTTCTCATGAGATTCTGTTGTTTAAAAGCGTGTAGCAACTCCCACTCTGTGTCTTAATCCTGCTTCTGCCATGTTAAGATGCCTGCTCCTGCTTTGCCTTCCACCATGAGTAAAAGCTACCCAGAAAGAACAGGGGCTTGTAGTGTGTCAAGACAGGTTATGGGAGGGAGGGAAGGGGAAAGGCATGGCTAGGAAGAGTGGTCTTGTTATATACATGCAACCTCACTTGTAGCAGCTCCCAGAAAGAATAAATGTCTCCTAGGTCCAGACTGGAGGGGAGGCGTTGTCAGAGAAAGCCTGGCTATTTATTTCCCTAATGTAGATTTTTCTCTACAGATGCAAACCTCCTCCACAAAAAGCAGCTTTGCAGGCTATTTCTGTCTACAGGTCTTCTGAATATCCATCCCAAAATATATCAAAGAAGGAGTATATTTTGGGGTGAAATATTCTTGGCTTTTCTTAGTAGCTGTTACCTTAATTCTGACTTTACCTATCCTATGATAAGAGGTGCTTATATTAAAAAATAAATAGCCAATAAACTTTACTCACTTTATTATTTCTCATCAATACTCTTGGGAAAATGACTGTGTAATGAGGAGAGGGAGTGGCAGTGGATACACTTATATACAGATGAACCATTAGAAAAGATTAACAGGCTCTAGAGTGCATAATGCCTTTGGTGATGAAATCTGTCATTAGCAGCCTAATTCAGATTAATATTTAATGAATAAAGAAAAATAAAATAGGGTGTGGACTCCAAAGGCTAAGATAATTTCAGACATCAGAGTCTCTCCCTCGATTAGAGGTTGGGAGCCATCAGGAACCCTGAGAGAAATGCGTGAACGTACATGTGTGCACGAGACTGGAAAAGAAGTTTTATGAATACCAAATGGCTTTCCAAGAATTGGGAATACACAGACAGAAACTGTGTGTTGCCAAATGCTGTACCACAGCCCAAAAATGGGGAGAACTTCACCAAGACTGGGGAGTGTCAAGAAACAAAGTGGCCTCTTTTGAGGTCTGGACCCAACAAATACCACTTTGGTTCCCAGACTGTCCTCTAGATTAATTGCTACATGTATGCCTTGAATATAAAGCTGGCAGATGCAACCCAAATATAGCACAACATTTTTTAAATTATTATTATACTTTAAGTTCTGGGATACATGTGCAGAACGTGAAGGGTTGCTGCATAGCTATACGTGTGCCATGGTGGTTTGCTGCACCCATCAACCTGTCATCTACATTAGGTATTTCTCCTGATGCTATCCCTCCCCTAACCCCCACCTCCCGACAGGCCCCGGTGTGTGTGTTCCCCTCCCTGTGCCCATATGTACTCATTGTTCAACTCCCACTTATGGGTGAGAACATGCAGTACAACATTTTTTAATTTAGGGAAAAATTAGGGGCTAAGGCTGAAATCTAAGAGGATGGTTGGAAATAAGGGATATATTTTTAAATATCAGGGTCATGTTAGACCAGCTTCTGTAGAAACTAGAGCCCACAAAAGCTTATGTTGGAATACATTATTAGGGAGTGCAGCCCCAGGGAAGCAGGGTTAAGGGAAATAGGAATGAGGCAGAGAAGGAGGGAGGGCAAGTATGAGAGGGTGTGCACTATGGAGCTGGCTGCCATCTGATACTGAGTGCACTGATTGCTCTACCTCACAAGACCATTTTCTGAGAGGCCACATGAGCTACCAAATTATTTAGGAAAGCCTGTCTGGGGAGAGAAAGGAGAAGAATTTATTTGACAGCCTCCGTTTCCCACTGGTCAAAGATTTACCCTACAGGGTATGAGCTCTTTACGGGATATTAATTCCATACTTCCACGGTACACATAATGAACCATTAGGAGGATCCCTGGCTTTTCATGCTCCAGCAGCAATGGAGAAGCTGGGAGGAGAGCAGAGGCGTGGAGCTGCATGCATGACGTGAGGCATGGCTGGCTTTTGCCATGGAAGCTGATGCAAAAACAAGTGGCCAAGGGCCCTGGAGGTAGGTGCTGCCGAGAGAATTGGAGGTACGAATATGAATTGGAATACAGGGGGAGACTTGAGTTTGGGCAGTGCAGCCCTTGAATGCCTGGCCTCTCAACATAAATCAAGATAAAATGCAGTTAGCCCTGTGTATGTAGAAAGCCCCATAATAGAGGCTCTTCCTGTGCCCGCTTTATGCAACAGGACACATATCAGGTCTTTGTTCTCCTCTTGAGCAAACTGGACCCAACTTTTTGTGTATACCATTCAGATGGATTTGATGGAAAGTAACTGACAACTCAAACTGATGTAACATTAAAGAAGTTGATTAACTCAGATAAGAGGAAATCCAGAAGTTGTTGGATTCTAGCAGTTGAATCACATTTAAGCTGCCTGCTTTCAAACAGGCTACCATCTGCCCAGATTTCTTTCTTTCTTTTTTTGTAGAACAAAACAGTCATATGTAATGTGTTCCAACATCATAAATCTTTCTTATTTGCCTTTATACAACAGCCTCAGCACCCTAAGGTATAAAATTCAACTGTTTAGTCAGCTGTTTCACAACTTCCTAAGAAAAGTTTCCAGTTTCTCAGCTAGATAAATTAGTTGGGTTCTTGTTTATTTACGTTCCCTTATTTGCCATAACTCCTCTTCCTTCATTGTATTTTGTACTTGTAGGATCCTTGGTGGCAAACAATAGCAAAAACATGGCTACTTCAAGCTGAAATTGAATCTATTGAAAGTCTATCTAGGCTGCCAGAATCTATGGGAAAACTGGAAAAACAACTTGGGCAGAAACCATGACAGGTTAGGCACAGCCAAAATCTCTCACAGGATGCTTGGCTTAGGATACCATTGCATGGGTAGCTCTGCCACCCTACACCTGCCTCGGTGCAGCTGGATCTATTATTTCTGCCTAGACCCCCACCCACCCTGTTGCACTGCCTCACCCGTCCATTCAGTGATGATTTCTCATCATTTTTCTTTGCTGAAAATAATAAAAAGTTAACAGTACTTGCATTTCAGAAACAGAAACCTTTATAATTGAATTGGATTTTTTCAGCCCTTGTCTCTCTAAAGACCAGGGTTTTCAAATAGTGAATCTTAAATATTATCCAAGAGTTAACTTAATTCTTATGTGATCTGAGTTTCCTGTTGGGGTTTCGCTACAAATGACTGATGTTTTCTCCCCATTGATTTTACTTCAGTTTTAATCAAATATCATCAGATCATTTGAATTTTCTGCCACACTATTTGGCATGTTTTCTGGTGGTGAAATGAATAAATTTATTGAGCATGCGTAGCTTGAAATTTTCTGAAAATTGTGTTTTATTGATTTGCTCTTGTATAATTAAGTCAAATAAGCTAACAGTTCTAGGTACCCAAGCAGAGAGAACATGACTTAAACATTTATTGGACTGGATTTGTTATTTTGTAAAATTGTGTTGATGGACACACTGGACCATGCAAGACGAGATATGAAATGTAATAAACGTCACGTATTATCCACAGAGCAAAATTTACTTTTCTCTAAGCTGTCCAGATTTTTAAGCACCAGCTGAGGAGGAAAAGACCATAGTAATTGTGGCTTATATTATCCATACAAATCTGATTACAGCTAGGAAAAAATGGATTCTTTTTAACCTAGAGGGTCTTTCCTCCAGGGAACACCAAATCACAACTACGTTTTATATATGTTTTTTGATGTATTTAGTTAAAAAAAGTAGGAGTCAATAAAAAATTTAATTTTGGAAACAGGATCTATAAGATGCACATGAACAAAATGTTATTGATTGACTTTTTAACTCTCAAGCCAGCATTTGAGATGTGTTGAACTAATCAAAATTTTCTATAAATACTATCAAGTCGTCATTGAGACTGAGTTAAGGGTTTTAAAAAGGAAGAAACCACCTACAGAATGGGAGAAAATATTTGCAAATTATGCATCTGACAAAGCTCTAATACCCAGCATCTGTAACGAACCTAAACAAGTTTATAAGAGAAAAACAAATAACCCCATTAAAAAGTGGACAAAAGATATGAACAGATACTTCTCAAAAGAAGACATACATGTGGCCAACAAGCCTATGAAAAAAAGCTCAGCATCACTGATCATTAAAGAAATGCAAATCAAAATCACAAATACCATCTCACATGAGTCAAATGGCTGTTACTAAAATGTCAAAAAATAGCAGATGCTGGTGAAGTTGCAGAGAAAAGGGAACCCTTATACACTGTTGGTGGGAGTGTAAATTAGTTTAACCATTGTGGAAAGCAGTGTGGCAATTCCTCAAAGAGGTAAAAGCAGAGCTACTATTCAATCCAGCAATCCCATTACTTGGTATATAACCAGAGGGATATAAAACACATAAATGCAAATGTTCATTGCAGCAGTATTCACAGTAGCAAAGACACAGAATCAACCTAAATGCCCATCAGTGACAGATCAGATAAAGAAAATGTGGTGCATATACACCATGGAATACTATGTGGCCATAAAAAATGAGTCATGCCTTTTGCAGGAGCGTGGATGGAGCTGGAGGATATCATCCTTAGCAAACTAACAGAGGAACAGAAAACCAAATACAACATGTTCTCACTTATAAGTGGGAGCCAAATGAGAACTTATGAACACAAAGAAGGAAACAGCAGACACTGGGGTCTACTTGAAGGGAGTGCGTGGAAGGAGGGAGAGGAGCAGAAAAAATAACTATTGCGTACTGAGCTTAATACCTTGGTGATGTAGTAATATGTACAGCAAACCCCCACGAAACGTGTTTATCTATGTAACAAACCTTCACATGTGCCCCCCAAACCTAAAAATAAACAGTAAAAGTAAATAAATAAAAAGGAAGAAACCCAGAACACATAACATCATATGAACTTATCATATTCACAGTTGATTAATAGAATCAATGACTGGATTATTTTGCTCTTCACAATGTGGAAGTAAAGAAACAACCCCTACCAGGCCCTCTGCCATAGCCACATGGTTGCATAATATATGCTGTACACTGCCTTGATTCTGCTCAAACAGCATATAGAAACTTCAATCCAAGTAAACCTAGAAATACAGTGTCTTTTTTTTTTTTCTAACCAAAAACAAAGACCAGGGCTTCAAGAGTAATGTGTTGAAACTAGATGCATTTATACATTAAATATTTACAAATGGTATCATTGCATAAGTGGCGACCTTGTCCTAGGGCAAAATGGCAGGAGATTGTCCTCTTTTTACCTGGATGGCAGCACTGGCAAAACAAAATGGGGCAAATTTTGGAGAACTTTTATCACTCTTTATGAACATTGCTAAGTAAGCCCTTCTGGAAAGGGTGTTTAGATACTAGAGATACTTCAAAAGAACCATTTTAGAAGCCTGTGGAATGCAGGTTTCCTCCACAAACTCTAAAGAGCTTTGGGAGCTACCTGAGTTTCTCCGGCTGGAATGTGTTCTGTACTTGGCAGCAATGAAAGTGACTCAGATCTATTACAGACTCACCAAAGTCAGTGGCTCTTGACCTTGTAAAGATCGGGTGCTCCCCTTCAAATGGCTGACCTGGTAATCCTAGTTGAGAGGCAGAGAGTGAGGGTGACCTGTGATTTTCAGGTTTCCTTTTGATCTTCCAATGCTCCTCGTTTGCTGTGCTGCCACATGTGCATTTCAGCACAGCAACTGTCCTTGCACCTTCCCTGGAGAGCAGCCCACCTGCTCCCTGCCAGACGTCCCTTTGAAGTGAGGGCTTCTTTTCACGTGACACCCCCGTCACTCACCCTCCCACTCCCCTAGCCCCTCCCTGTCCCATTTTTTTAAAAGAAGAGAAAAAAAAAACAGACTACGCACCTAGTTCAGACTGGAGAAGCCGATGTGATCTCTTTGCTTTTAAATTTCACAGCGAAAAGTATACCATGGTTTTTAATGCTTTTGTAACCAATAGGAATGGTACAATTAAGCAAATATTACTTAGTGATATTATTAAATCAGACCTCTTTTCTGTGTGGTGACCTAGGAGTCATTTATAAATACAAACCAACTGCCACATTATGATCCAGAACAGAAGGTTTCTTGGCACTCTTCCTTTAAGTTGTAAGAACACTGTTGTGAAGTTCTTATGGAATTATCACATCATTTAATCATTTATCAAACGGCCATTCCATGTACCTATTGTTCTGAGTACGTCATTTTAGAACAATGATCAACAATGATGAATTACTTGATGTTTGAATGATTTACTAGCAATTATTTAACACAACAAACAAAAATCTTGGTTTCTCCTATTCTTGAGCAACTGGAAAACAAAAGCAACTGGAACAAAAGCAATGGATCAATTTTTTTTTTTTTAAAGACACATCTTCATTAAATCAATATCCTTACGGAATGCAGAGCTTAGAATAAAACTGGAGATCATTTTATTCTGGGATATCCACGTTACATTGTAAAGCAGATTCAGATTAAGGGATAACAGGATGGAGTCTTGCTTCATCTTGTTTGGGACAAGCTTCTTAACTTCCCATTCATCCACAAAATGAGGCTAATTGTTACATAAGAATGGTGCTCAAAAGTATTGGAGCCTATGTCACAGGGAGGAATCCCAAAAGTCAAGCCAAGTCCTTCTCCTGGGGGAGGAAGTTAAAGTCTCTGAGAATTAGGTCTTTTCTGCAGTACCTGCTAGTGAGCCACATCCTCCTTTCTCCCCTCTTTATCCCTCAAATTGATTTCTTACTCATTGCATAGCAATAACCACCTGGCCTAGCAATTCCAATTCCCCAAAGCACAGGTTTTTCAACAGTAGCATTTGCCACTTACCCAGGACAAATTTGTAATATTTTTTCCTGCATAAGCCATTTTGACCAAACTAGCATGTCTATGTTTAGGGACCACTACTTTAACAAGGAAGCAGTTATAATGAACGATTGATGATTACAATATTTAAATTGAAATCATGCCAACATTGAAGACTTTCACGATTCTCTATAATTCAATTTAATCACTCAAAAATTTTTATATAGCACTTAAACCTTTTTCTGATTTTTTTGTATTTTCATCAGAATTAATTTTTTCTATAGAAAGCTTATACCAAAATTTATTGATAATTTTGTTTTTATTCATATGTATTTTTATTGCCATTATAAAATTTATTTTGCCTTTATTTCTGTAATTTTTTAAATTGTAAAAACATTCCAACTCACAGAAAAGTTGAAAGAAGAATAAAATGAACGCTCATATATTCCTTTCCTGAAATCATTAGATCTTATGACACTTGCTCCAGCTAACATTTTCCTTTCCCGAAATCACCGAGAATAGGATGCAAAATCATGATAATTCACCCCTAAATACTTCAGCGTGTCAGTCCCAAGGACAAGAGTATTCTACAGAAACCAACTCCTTCGTTGTCTTGGGCTCAGAGTTAAGAAGGGGAAAATTATTTGATCAATGTAATTCAATAGCATTCACCAACATAAACGCCATATTGACTTTTCCCAAATTGTGTCCAAAAGGTCCTTTGTAGTTTTTGTTTATTTTTTTTTTTATCTGGGAGCCAATCAACTCATGCCTTTTATGTAGCTGTTATTTCTCTTGCTGAAGCAAGACTGATACTCTTCCACTGTAAACAACTCACAACCCATCACAGTCAAGAGAAAAAGCACTTTGCACCGTGAGTTAAACAAAGGTAATTGAGCCACCATGTGTGTTTCTGATCCCTAAACAAAAACAAAAATAAAGTATGAACATTTACCATAAGCCTAAACTTTCTAGCAAAAGCAAGTTTATCCTTAAATTTTACAGTGCTAATATTGCAATATATTTTATGACCTTTGTCAGTCTGTTGTTTGTTTGTCTGTTTTTTTTTTTTTTTTGTAGAGACAGAGCATTGCTATGTTGCCCATGCTGGTCTTGAACTCCTGGCCCCAAGCAATCCCCCTGCCTCAGACTCCCAAAGCACTGTGATTACACACATAAACATGACACCTGGCCTGTATGTTAGTCATGACGGAAAGTTGTATTTACACTATGTAACCTAGGTAACCTTGATAAGTTTTGCTTTTTTTCTTTTAGATGAACTGGTGATTTTTTTTTTTTTTTATGGTGGGCTGATCCCCTTGTGCCTTTCTGCATGACCTTTATATACTTACATTTCTAATGATTCTGTGGGCCCTCCTGAGTCTTCCTCAAACCAGTACAATACCACTGCCTCACTGTTTATCATGACACTGACTTCTTTGACGAGTTGAGGCATATGGTCCTGCAGAACATCCTGCCTTCAGGATTATTCTGTTCAATGTGATAAAATCCATGACCATCATTACTCTTTTTGTTGCCAACCTCGTTCCAAATTTAGCCAGCGTGTGCCACATCAAAAGCCAGCTCCAGTGTTCTACTATCATGACCCCATTAATGTTTGAGTACTTACTTGCTTTCCAGTGCAATACATTGTTCCCGACTCATCCCAGCTCTGGAATCAGTTATATCTCCAAACAGCTCTGGTTCCTTTTAATGGAGAATAGTGTTTAGAAACCAATATCTAGGCCCTATAGAGCTAGGATAATTTTAAAAAAATCAATTGTACTACTATTTTTGGTCAAATTCAACAATATTGGAATTTTCCCTGTTTTTGTCCTTTTCATTGTATATCTTCTTTCTCCTGCAGTGAAGCTACCGGCTCTTAACAACATCACTATATTTACTTATTTACTCCAAACTGCAATGTACTACACTTTCAGAATTACAGCACCAATCCCAGAAAACCTATTAAGGAAAGGTTAAGATTACTTTCAGTTCTTTTTGTCCTCAGAATGTATCCACAGTACTGTGTTCTGTGGATAATTGCATGAATTATTTTCTCCATGTGGTTGTTACCAATTACATATATGGTTAGGATAATTTGTTTTGATTGCATTTAATTTTAGGATTTACCTTTTCCATCATTTCTGATTTAATTTTATTTATTCACTATGTAAAACATTTACACGGTATAAAAGTCAAAATTAAAATATAAATTACAATCAGAAAAACCTTGTTTCAATTCCTAGACCCTCTAGCCCGTTCTTACCCATTGCTCTTGGTAACTACTTCCATTAGTTACTGAATTATCTTTCCTGTGGTTTTCTTTGCGTGTGTGTGTGTGTGTGTGTGTGTGAGAGAGAGAGAGAGAGACGGAGTTTCGCTGTTGTCTCCCAGGCTGGAGTGCAATGGCATGATCTCGGCTCACTGCAACTTCTGCCTTCCAGGTTCAAGTGATACTCCTGCCTCAGCCTCCCGAGTAGCTGGGATTACAGGCATCTGCCATCATGCCCAGCTAATTTTTGTAATTTTAGTAGAGACGGGGTTTCACCATGTTGGCCAGGCTGGTCTCAAACTCCTGACCTCAAGTTATCCACCTGCCTTGGCCTCCCAAAGTGCTGGGATTACAGGTGTGAGCCACTGTGCCTGGCCTCCTGTGTTTCTTATAAGCAAAAACATATATATTTTCTTAATACTTTCATTTTTATGTATGTATGTATGTATGTATGTATGTATGTATGTATGTTATTTGAGACGGCGTCTCACTCTGTCACCCAGGCTGGAGTGCAATGGCACGGTCTTGGCTCACTGCAACCTCTGCCTCCTGGGTTCAAGCTATTCTCCTGCCTCAGCTTCCCGAGCAGCTGGGATTACAGGCACCCACCACCACACCTGGCTGATTTTTGTATTTTTAGTAGGGATGGGGTTTTACCATGTTGGCCAGGCTGGTCTCAAACTCCCATCCTCATGTGATCCACCCACCTCAGCCTCCCAAAGTGCTGGCATTACAGGTGTGAGCCACCGCGCCTGGCCAATACTTTTATTTTTCTTCTATAAAAGCTAGAATTACTATTTATAATCTTTTTGAACTTTCCTTTTAAACTTAACAGTATAACTCAATGACTCCTAATAGGTTCATAGAGCTATGCTAATGGGCATTATTTCTATAAAGTTCAATTTTCCTGTACATTTACTGTGTACAGCCAATGTCAGTTATGTTCTTATGTTTTTATCAGGTCAGTTTAAAAACATATATTTCATTACCACCAAGATACTATTATTTTGTCAATCAGTTTTTAAATCAAGAACAAAATTTTCTGTTTTCACATCTTTTTTATTGCAATAGTAATTTTGGCATTTTTAAAACTATAGGATTATTTTTGTTATTTCTTATGGAAATATGTATTGTTAATATGATAACTGACCTGTGATTTATATTTATTTCTCATCTAATCTATGAGAAAAGTTTGAACCATATCTTTTAGGATTGCTCTATTGTTTAGGATGAGATAGCAAGCCAATTTCACATTCTTTTCTTTTCTTCAGACAGGGTCTTACTCTGTCACACAGGCTACAGTGCTGTGGCATAATCATAGCTCACTGCAATCTCAAACTTCTGGGCTCAAGCAATCCTCCCACCTCAACTTCCTGAGTAGCTGGGATTACAGGTGAGTGCCACTATGCTCAGCCCAATTTCACATTCTTCATACCACTTTTGGTGATGTGTAGTCACTGACCACATTGCTGGCTAAGAAAAGTGTCAATGGCAAAGTTAAAACTGCTTAGGGCACTCGGTTTAAAATGGTGAATCAGATAGTGGGGTCAAGTCATCTGACTTACCTTCACGACAGCTGTATGCATAATCTATGTACGCTGCTTCATTGAACAGATTGTTCTGATCTGTAGCATGGATGATTCATTCAAGTTGGCTTTGGACATTTTACCAGTTGTCAAGATCCTCTTTTGTCAGCACCAATTAGAGTTTTCAAGTAAATTATTAGAAGGAGACAACTGTCAGAAAAATTTGGTGACTTGGTAAATCTATGTCTCAAGCCTAAAATTCTCAAGAACAAACCCTAGTCAGGAGATTGTAGTTCTTCCTCTAGCTCTGTTACTTACTAGCCATTTATCTCAGGATCTTTTAAGCAATAGCTTTTCATCTATAGAATGAGAGTAATGACACTTACCCTATCATCCTGACCATGGTTACCATAATAGTTTTTGTTTGATAGCCGTGGCAATTTGCCAAGTGGTAATAATTGGGAAGTGATTATGAGCCTTGGAGTTTGATGTGATGTAATATGGTGGCTCCTTCAAGTCATCGTTTATTTGAAGAGTGGATTCACTTTCTTCCATGGCTAGTGAATAAAGCATTATGAATATTAAGCCATATTTAATTCTAGATAAAGGGGCTGCTAGTAGCATACAAACTTTATACCAGAGAGTGCTAGCCTGTAGTAGGAAAACAGAATGGAGATCCAAGTTTGAGTGTAAGCTGTCTCCCTTTGGCTTTGGGCATGTCTGGCAATGCCTGGGATTGTGGCAACAGGCTCTGGAAGTAGAGATTTGTAAGAGGAAAAAAAAGGCACCTCATACTATGTAATGAGAGAGTCAAGACAAGTTTGGTCTAATAAGATTCTGGTTTTGTCGAGGAGGATGGAGCTGAGGATACCATGACAATTATCATTCAGAGCCTCCTGTGGCCCAATCCACAAAACTGATTCATGGGAGAGGGCTTTGAGCAGAGCAGACAGGAGAGAGTTGGGGACTTAAAACTGCTGTGCTTTGGGAGCTGTGTAATAGGAAAAAGAAATCTGGTCACCTTGTTTCGGTGAATTGGGAACTCTGGTGCCAGCCGTTCTGACAGTAGCAGAACACAGAGCAAGTGAAGTCTATATCATCTGAGACTCCCCCGGGACTCCAGAAATCATTATGTAGTGGAGTGTGCCTGTGTTTGTATTTTGAGGGAATGCATTGGAAGAGGGACTTAAAAGAGGCTATTTGTCCTAAGAGAACACGTGGAGAAAGAGAGACACAGGCAGAGACATGATTTTTTTTTTTTTTTGCTATTTTTGGAACCCTTTGTTTTATCATAGACTAGTTCACTGATTTGATTAATATTAAAAAGTGAACTTAAAATTAAGTTTTCAATAATTTAAACAAGGGGAAATGCAACAATGTGAATATGTGTAATGCCACTGAACTGTACACTTAACAAGGGTTAAAATGGTACATTTTACGTTATGTGTGTATTTTGCCACAATTAAAATAAAAAAAAATGAGGGCAAGGGAAATGGAAACACGGAGAACTTTTCCTTTTAAGGAAAAAAAAAGGTAGCTAATTTAATAAATAGGACAATACGGGACAAAGGATAGCCCCAAAGGGATTTCTGCTAGCCAGGCTGAATGATAATCCATGCTGGTTGTGTCATTAACCCTCCTATCTGCTCATTAATCCCCGTACTTTGAAAAAAGGCATGAATCAACTGCAGTCTTCAGTTCATTTCCAGTAGGTTATCCAAGTTACACTCACTCCACTGAACCTTCTCCAGGCCAGATGTTTGAAGACTTTTCAGTCCTCTGGATGAAAACTATCCTTTATCATCTTGATTTATGACAGCCTTTCATTTGATGATCAAACAAAGCCACTAATAATTCTGTTATAGATGTCTTAGAAAGTCCTTAGGAGAATATTTATACCCATAGGCTCTTGGCCTTCAGTTCTGCCTTACTATATCAGCAGCACAGGTGTTAATGCACTGAGAACTTTCTTCCATGTTGGAGTATTGTTACATATTGTCCTTTTCCTTAGTCTTTTTAAGATCAGGCCTCTGCAGGGTCATGCCTGAAGTGGTAGTCACCTAGGGTGAAATGCCACAGGTACTGCACCAAGCCACTCCTGTAACTTGGCCCTATCAAGTCCTGTGATTCTTCCATTGTCACACTGTGGTATTAGGAGAAGTTTTGTTTTACCTACTCAATCCAGTAAGGAGGTTTGGGAAGTGTGACTCTTATGTGGTAAGAAATAAAATGACTGTATATTATTTAAAATCTGTACTTTCTCTCAGGAGAAAGACAAAAGGGACATATTTTCCTTAAAATGAGAAAAGTTGTTAGAGGACTCAATAAGAGTGAAGTGGATGGAGCATTCAGAGGAATTCACATTTAGAAATATAACTTGCTATTTCTACTTGATTTTATCCCCTGGCTATAAGACTCACAAAGCAATTGCTTTAGCCTTCTTCGATGTAAAATCATACCGCTCAGAGCCCATGCAGCAATTGATTGAAAAACACTTGGTTTGATTTTGGATAAAGCCACAGATCAGTAGATATTTGTAGCTGTAAGAATAAAAGGTGGTTATATTACTTATAACTGTAAAGAAAAAAATGCATGTAATTTTCATAGGATAGGAAACCTTCACACTCAAGAATAGCTTTCTTATCCATAGTCAGGTGCCTGAAGAAAAGATGCTAATATTTTTTCTCTTCTATAGTTGAAGACCTTATCTAAAAACATCTATGGAAGAAATTAAGCCATTTTTTCTAAGTGGGGAACTAGCTCTTTTAAAATTACCCAGGACACTTGTTAAAATGTTCATTTGTTACCAAGATCTTCTGAATCAGAAATTTTCCAATCTACATATTAACAAGGCCCCAGGTCATTTTTTTTCTACCAAAGTTTGACATCACTGTTTTAATATGGTATTTGTCATCTTGACACGATGGAGCTGCCATCTTGAGGACAAATGATGGTAGGGAGGAGACTTAGTGGTCAATCAGGAGAGGGGTGGAGTACAAGACTCAAGGGTGGAGAAAAGGAGGGAAGGACCAATGCAAAATAGAGAGGTCGGTCACAGAGATACTTGTCCTATTTCACACTTGGAATTTTACATTTTGAAAGGTCTTGATGATGTTTCAGAACATGCAATATAGGAGCATTAGCAAAGAAAATAAAAATTCAGACCATAAGCTGAAAATAAAAGAGGAGACATCCTACTTGACAATGGAGGAATGATAGCTTGTAACTTTTGGAAGCAATACAGGAAACCACAACGTGAAAGATGATGTAAAACTTCATAAAAACAACATTTTATATACCCAAACAGAGGAGCATGAATGCCTGCAGCACTTAGGATCAATATGGTTAACTATAATTTATTACATACTTTCCAAAAGCTAGAAAAGAGAATTCTGAATGTTTACAACATAAAGAAATGATAAATTAGATAATGGATAGGCTAATTACACTGATTGGATTGTTATACATTATATACACTTATCAAAATATCACTCTGCATCCCATAAATATGTCATTCTTATGTGTCAACTAAAAATAAAAGGGAAAAAGAACATAAGTGTAAATTGAAAAAATCAAAATATAAACACACATTTACCAAAAATGTGACAGAAAAATTATAAAGGAATTTAACATGTATGATAAACACACTCTATGCCATGAACTTGCACATATTTATGTAAATTAAACCTTACAACTGCCCTACAATATACTTATTCCTATGTTGCGTTGGGAAAATGAGAAAACTCAGGATCAGAAAGTGTAAGTACCTTGCTGGATATGATAGTCACATGAGTGTGTCTCACTCTAGAGTCCATGTTTCTACCACTGAGCACAGCAGGTTTCATACCCTGGTAATGACTGATAATGACTCACCACAATCCATGGGGATACAAAATCTTCCTAGGTATGCAGCTGGACTGCATTTTCCAGAACCTCTGCACTGAGGGTGGCTTTACGACTGAGTGTACTGAATGGATTGGCAGTAAAAATAGATGTTTCACTTCCAGGCCTGGCTTAATAAAAACCCTCTTGTGAATAACCCTCTTGTGAATACCCCTCTCTTTCCTTTCCCTAGTCTTGTTAACTGGAATGGAGATGAGCTGCATGCTACGTGTCAGCCCAGTAACTGTGTAGAGGCTGACCTGCATAAGCACAGATTCCTCATGGACTTAAACCATGACACATGTAGACTTACTGATTACAATGCTTATCCTGTCATAAGTAATGTTCATATGAGGAATTCATATAACACATCTAAAACTCCAGGGACAAATGACATATATATATATATACACACACACATACATATATATATACACATACATATATATACACACACACATATATATACATACATATATGTGTGTATATATACATAACTGCTTGTGTGTGTGCGTATATATGTATACATATATGTATACACACATACACACACACACACACACACAAGCAGTTATGTTACAGGAAACATCCCCAATAAGTTTATGTAACAGGAAACATACCCAATAAGTAAATGTACAGAGCCATATTCTACCTACAGAATAATTAAAAATTATGAATTAAAATGTGAATTGTGCTGACAAGATTGTGGTGGCCAACATATATTGATACAACACTGAGGCATTATATGTTAGTACAATCTTTTTTTTTTGGAGGGAAATTAGGGACTTTTATTAAGAGGCATTGTAACATTCACCCTTTTTGAATTGAAACCTAGTCCTAGATCTTAATCTTAATAATGATTTGGAATAATCATCAACATAAAGTTGTATTTAGGATAGCAAACAAGCAAACAAACCCCAAACACAGAAACCAGTGTATTGGTCAGGATTCTCCAGGGAAACAGAACCAACATGTACATGTATCTATCTACATCTACATCTACATCTACATCTACATCTACATCTACATCTATATCTAATCTATATTAAGATTTTAAGGAATTGGTTCATGCAATTATGGAGGCTGGCAAGTCCAAAATCTGCACATCTGCAGGGTGGGTCAGCAGGCAGAGACCAAGGGAAGAGTTGCAGTTTGAGTCCAAAGACAGTCGGCCAGCAGAATTTCCTCCGTTTCAGGGGAGGTTGGTATTTTACTTTTCTTTTGTTTGTTTGTGGTTGTTTTTCCAGGAGCCTGGCAGGGCCTTTTCTCTCTTCTTTTTTTTTTCCTTCAACTTTTATTTTAAGTTCTAGGGTACGTGTGCAGGTGTCACATAGGTAAACGTGAGCCATGGTGGTTGACTGCACAGATCAACCCATCATATTGGTATTAAGCCCAGCATCCATTGGCTACTCTTCTGATGTGCTGCCTCCCCCGTCCTCTCCCCCGATAGGCCCCAGTGTGTGTTGTTCCCTCCTATGTGTCCATGTGTTCTCATGATTCAGCTCCCACTTATGAGTGAGAACATGTGGTATTTGGTTTTCTGTTCTTGCATTAGTTTGCTGAGGATAACGGCTTCCAGCTCCATCTATGTCCCTGCAAAGGGCATGATCTTGTCCCTTTTTATAGCGGCATAGTATTCCATGGTGTATATGTATCACATTTTCTTTATCCAGTCTATCATTGATGGGCTTTTGGGTTGATTCCATGTCTTTTCTATTGTGAATAGTGCTGTGATGAACATACACATGCATGTATCTTTATAATAGAATGATTTATATTCCTTTGGGTATATACCCAGTAATGAGATCGCAGGGTCAAATGGTATTTCTGTCTCTAGATCTTTGAGGAATCACCACATTGCCTTCCACAATGGTTGAACTAGTTTACACTCCCACCAACTGTGTATAAGTGTTCCTTTTTCTCCACAGGAAGTCGGTATTATTCTATTAAGGCTTCAACTGATTGGATGAGGCCCACCCACATTATGGAGCATAATTTGCTTAACTCACCCTACTAATTTAAATATTAATTTCATCCAAAACTACGCTCATAGAAACTTCTAGAATAAAGTTTGACCAAATATCTAAGTACCACGGTCTAGCTAAGTTGACACATAAAGTTAACCATCACTATCAGTATACTTAAATAACTAAAAATTGCGGCCGGGCACAGTGGCTCATGCTTGTAATCCCAGCACTTTGGGAGACTGAGGTGGGTGGATCACTTGAGGTCAGGAGTTCGAGACCAGCTTGGCCAACATGGTGAAATCCCATCTCTACTAAAAATACAAAAATTAGCCGGGCGTGGTGGCGCATGTCTGTAATCCCAGCTACTCAGGAGGCTGAGGCAGGAGAATCACTTGAACCTAAGAGGCTGAGGTTGCAGTGAGCCAAGATCATGCCACTGCACTACAGCCTGGGCGACAAGAGTGAGACTCTGTCTACAGAAACAAAACAAAACAAAACAAAACAAATAACTAAAAATTGCAAAATGTTTTATCAAACTATGGCAATCAATTTGGTCAACTATCACACAGCCATTCGAAATTATGAATATGAAGACTCTATAGAACATGAAAAATGACATTTTCTCATTTCACAAAAGCTTGTTGAATGCCCTAATTGCCAAATTGTACACATAATGATGGAGAAGCTACAACTCCTTATCTCAAGAAATTCACAGCCCTGTAAGATGGACTTCCTGGAAAATGTTTTGGGGTCATGGGGTGCTGTGGTAGAAGGTGGGGATTAGTGGCATATGAAGCTGAAGATGTGGGCAAAGACCAGCTCACAAAGGGCTGAAAGATTAATGTGTTATTGAGGCATTTGGGGTTTACCTTGTAGCAGCAGGGAGCCCCTGGGGTGTTTTTAAGGTGAGTAGCTTTGCTTTTATAGATCAGTTTGGTAGCAAGATAGGGATTGTTGTGCAACAAGCCCTGAGGTCAAGAGATTAATTAAGCAGGCCTGGTAAGAAATGACTTGAGCCTGAATTAGAATGATGGCAATGGGAATGGAATGGGGGAAGAGATTCCAGGGATATATAGGAAAAGCAGAGTCAATGGAATCTGATGACAGATTGCCTACAGAGGCTAAGAGAGAGATAAAACATTAGAAAAAGACTCCTAGGTTTCTAGCTCGGTTGCTTTCCAGCAAAGATACAGAACAGAGGAGCAAAGAAATTAATATAAGTGGTTAGTTAAGCAAGAAAAAGTTAACAAGGGACATTTTGGTAACATGGAGCTAGTAATTACAGAAAACAGCTTCTACCATAGGCCTGAGGGAAGAAAGAGAAGGAACTGGGGTTTTTAGAGCAAGAAGCTTGAACGATGCCCTATGGAGTCAGGACAGACACCCAAGGAATGATGATGAAGCTGGGCTGGGAGGACTGAAGAGTAGTTGGAGACCAGAACAATAGGCACTGCAGGGATGAAAGGCTGTTGCTGGGGCCATGCTGACAGAACAGAAAGGTAACAAAAGAGTGACTCCGTCCTTCCACCTCCAGGCCTGCCATCTCCCTCAAGCATCTCCTATTTGCAGAGTCCCTACCGGTAAAGGGGAAATGCAGTTTGCTTAGTAGAAGTCCCAGCATTACAGAGTACAGAAGGATGGGTTTAAAGATGAAAGAAGTAATTTAGGAAACAGTATCAGAAAGAAGAAAGGCTGAAAACCAGTGACTGAGGTATCTATCTCAAAAGTTAGGAGAAGACACAAAATTAATCAAGAAAAAACGTTAAAGATAAGAGCAGTCATTAGTGAAAGTGAAAACTGACATATAATAGAGAAAATCAACAAGACCAAAAGTTGTTTAAAATAAAACTAGTAAAATTCACCAATTTCTGGGCTGAAGAAAGTATATTACTATATATTCCATAGGCATTAAAGTGGGAAAAAAAATATTAAGAATGACTTGATCCAATATATTTGAAATCTCTGGAAACTAAAAATGAAAGAAATGCTTTTTAAATGTACCAACCCTGGAGATGAAAGCTTGCTAAATCAGGACTGGTCTGTCATTCTAGAGGAACACTGGTTTTATTTTAATAGAAAGTCTAAGTCAGCTCTAGTACCTTTGGCTCTTCTGAGATGAGTAAATATTCTTCATTAGGAGTATGAAGACATTCATCGTGGTATTTTCATACAATGACCAAACTTGCCACGGTGAACATGGAGGAATCTTAGCCAGGCACCAAAGAGTGTGTCGTGTGTGACTATTTCAAGTTTGAAGGAAGGTAAAACTGGCTGATGAACATAGAAACCAGATTTGTGGCTGCCTTTGGAGAACTAATGCCTGGGATGAGCCATGACAGAGGCTTCTGGAGTACTGGATATGGTCTATATCTGGATCAATATAGTGGTCATAGGGGAGTATTTGATTTGAGAAAATTCCTCAATCTGTACCCTTATAATTTATGTACTTTATGTATCTTATACTTTAAGAAAAATATACTTTAAAAATCCAGTTGGGATAGAAACTAAGAGAGGGATTCTATCTTGCTGTAGACTAATTTCTTTTCAACTCTTACTTGATTCTACATTGTCTTCTGATTTGCTTCTGTGCTTCCTTCACTACCAGGTCAACAACCTCTTTCATTGGGGAAGACTCGAGGTGTGGTTTGCAGTAACTAGAGATGTTGAACTACAAACAAGACCTTTTAGTTTTCATTAGGAAGGCATTATTGGCTAGATTTCACCTGCCCTGGCTGTTTGTGTCGATCACTGTCACTTTGAAAAGCTATAAACAAGGGAACTGCAAGAAGAGGGGCTTTCTCAATGCCAGGGCACTCAGTGAAGGACATCAGCGAAATTGCTGGTTCAAAATTCTGGGTGGGTAAACATTTTATAAATCTCAGCCTTCAGACAAAAAAAAAAAAAAAAAAAAAAAAGATACCTCTTGATTGGGCATCTCCCAGAAATCCTTTCTGCTGTGGTTGTTTTCTAGTCTGTCACTAACAAATGTCCTCCTGACAAGAGAGCTGAAATTCGAGACTGTCTGCTTGCTGCTGCACTGGGATTTTTGCTGTTTAATTTTTTCATGGCTACTTGTCTCTAGGTGTTGCCTACTTAATAAAAACTTTAGTGGATTAAATTTTTTAAAGTAACTATTACAGAGTAGTCATATAAAAATACTAAAAAAAAGACACCACCAAACAAAATTATATTTATAAGGAACACACACAAATACACACATTAATACTTTTGTAAGAATCCCTAAGCATTTGTTAGCTTTGCTTCCAAAACCTTTAAATTTTGATGAAGTCCACTTTATGTATTTTTCCCTCTTGTTGCTTGTGATTTGGGTGTCATTTAAAAAATAAATTGCCTAATTCAAAGTCACAAACATTTACACCTATATTTTCTTGTAAGAGTTTTGGAGTTTTACCTCTTAAATTTGGGTTTTACATTTTGATTCATTTTGAGTTAATTTTTGTATATGATGTGAAGTAAAGATCCAAATGCATTCATTTGCTTGTGAATATCATCTCAGCACCATTAACATTCTTATTCCTTGTCTTAGCATCCTTGTCAAGAATCAACTGACCATAAATGTGTGAATTTATTTCTGGACTCTCACTTCTATTCAATTGGTCTATATGTCTACACTTATACCAGTACCACATAGTATTAATTACTATAGCTTTGGAGTATATTTTAAAATCAGGAAGTGCAAAATCTCCAAATTTGTTCTTCTTCATCAAGATTGTTTTGGCTATTCTGTGTTTCTTGCATTTCCATATAAATCTTAGAATTAGGTTGTCAATATCTGAAATAAAGCCAGCTAAGATTTTGATAGGAACTGTGTTGAATCTGTAAATCAATTTAAGAAGTATTACCATCTTAACAAATTTGGAAGATCTTAAATTTGAGATATTTTCCAATCCATAAATTTGAGATATTTTCCTATTTATTTAGGTCTTCTTCAGTTTCTTTCATTGGTGTTTTGTAGTTTTCAGTGTGTAAGCCTATATAGTTCCTTTGTTAAATACTAAGAATTTTTTATGCTATTGTAAATGGAGCTGTTTTCTTAATTTAATATTTGGATTGTCCATTGCTTGTGAGCACATTTTATTTTGTCCAAGAATGAACTTTCAATTTGATTGAAATAGTCCTTAGGAAGTCACTCTCAAATATGGCTTAACAGAAAAGATGCCTTTTATGGCATGAAGAATTTAGTGGGAACAGTAACCCCTCATAGATAATTTTTTTTGTAACCCCTCAAAACTTGAACTTACACTTCTAAAATTGAGTTTAATCTCTTTAGAGGAGGTAGAGTATTATACATCTTTGTAGTCTTATCAGTGAGACAATCGTGCTAGTACAAATTAAGAGAGGTACACAAAGCATTCATTTCCAGATCATTTTGGAAAATATCTTATTTTTCAGATTAGTCATTGTAACTCCTAAATTTGATTAGTAACTTGTTATCCAGATAGACTGTTATAAGGTATAAGTTGCTTCCAGGCTGGGTGCAGTGCCTCATGCCTGTGATTCCAGCACGTTGAGAGGCCGAGGCGGGAGGATTGCTTGATGCCAGGAATTTGAGACCAGCTTGAGCAACATAGCAAGACCCCATCTCTATATAATAAATTAAGTTTAAAAAATTGCTTCCATAAAATACATCTCGGCTATACCCTGAAGATACTTTCATGTCCCAGGGATGTTGTGTATGAAGCATTACGCGTGTCTGGTGAATTTTACAGTTTTCAAATGTTCCTATAAAGTGCAAAATGCATTCGATCAGAAAAGGATTTTGTTAACCCAACTTCATCTTGTCACTAACCAACATCATTTGTCATCATTTCCAGGGTTGAAACGAAATTTTTGTCTATTTATTATGCCAGGATTACTCTATCTTCTGAGAAGACAAAAAGTACCCATTTGCTAAGATTTCCCTATACTGTGGTCGTGTACCAAACAAAATTCTTCAGCTTTACCTGTGTGGAGCTAGAACAGTTGGGTAGCCAGCCAGCCTTCTTCTCCTTGCCCAGTTGAAGGCTGCAGCTGTTAAACAGCACTGCCCTCTTGTGAGCAAACTCCAAAAGGACCAGCTTGAAAAAGTCCCCTCAATTTAACTGCTGCCTATCTGTAATAAAAACTGCACTCCAGTCGAAACCTAAATTTTGTGAACCACCAGTTTCTACCACAGATTTCCACCACAGGTTCACAGAGCCCTCTAGAGATATTCAATTTTCATCCTAAAAGAACAAGAACATTCCCGGCATTCTAATAATCACAGTCTTCTCTCTCTTCCTCTATCCCCAGCAATTTAATATTTTTTAGATTTCTAAAATCTCAATGTGTTTCACAAACTGATGTAGTTAAACAACTTCAACTATGTTTTTTCCCTCAGTAATGAATGCTTCATGACAGTAGGAAACTGACCGTAAAGAAGAAGGCAGGAAATACTGCCCCTCATTTTTGTGGATGAGAAACCAGAGGTCCAGAGAAGTTCAGAAATTAGCAAAGCACGTGGTTCAGAGTCCTTGTCTCTTGCATCTCAGTGCAGCCTGTTATTGCTACAGAATGTGACAGGATGTAATTTCTCAAAGGCAGAAGCTACTTCCATAACTTTTCTATCTTCCTGACAGACTGGCATTGTGAGCAACATTGAATATGAAGGGCTTTCTCACTCATCATTTTTTCTTGTTAAAGTATAGGTTTTGGTTTATTAGTTATATGAATAGTGTTTGCATTTAATGAAACTATAACATCAATACAAAGTATTGCCAATAGGAATTATTCCTGTCCAAGCAGGACTCTCCTTAATACATAAATAATGCTATCAATACTTCTAACAACTCGCGTCTGTTGTCCCATTCCTCGGGCTCCTTTTTCCATTCAGCAAATGTTTATTAGATATTCCATGTATCAGGTAATATATTACTACAAGGCCCTGTGGATTTTTCTTATTCACATGCCTCTCATTCATTTTCATCTACATCTTATCAGGTTGGAACACAAGATGCTTAATTATCCACAGCACACTGTTTAGTGCAGCAGGCTGTACTTGTAAACTGCAAATCAGCAGAAGCAATGTTGGATGAGTGCATTTTCTCCTTTCATTCAACACGCGTTTTGAACTGTGACATTTCCCAGCTTTAAGATATTTTATAGATTTAAATTGTGCTCCAAATAAATGAGTTGACTGTGTTAGCTGCAAAATAGACAGGTCTTAAGCAGAAACGGATACTTAGTTTATTGTGACCTTTTTCCTATTTCAATGAACTGGCTGCTGGAGAGAAATGGGTACCTATGAGAGGCAATAGCACAGTGAGGTTTGAAGCCAGTGGATGGGTCATTCCAGTTCTGCTTCTTTTCAGCTGTATGAGCTTGGGCATAAATAACTTTTTGTTTTTAGCTTCATAGGGTTGTTATGAGGATGAAGTGAAATTTTAAGCACACGCACACACACACAAATTAGCACACCCTAAGTGCTCAATAAGTATTCACTCTTATTACATGCTCTACCTTGTGTTTTCTTTCATTTACTTTTAGTAAAGTATAATATTTCTTGTCATTTATTTTTATTTTTGGCAGCTTTATTGAGGTATAATTAACAAATAAAATTGTATATATTTACTGTATACAATGTGATGTTTTGATACAGGTACACATTGTGCAATGATTACCATAATCAAGCTAATTAACATATCCATCACCTCACGTAGTTATATTTGTGGTGAGAACACTTAACGTCTATTCTCTTAGCAAATAGCAAATATATAATACATTATTATTAAGTATAGTCACCATACTGTACACTAGGTCTCGGCAGGAATTATTCAACTTATAACGGAAAGTTTGTACCCTTTAACCAACATCTTCTGATTTCCCCCAGCCCTCCATCCCTGCTAACCACCATTCTACTTCTGTTTCTATGAGTTTGACTTTTTAACATTTCACCTGTAAATGAGATCATGCAGTATTTATCCTTGTGTACCTGGCTTATTTCATTTAGCATAACATCCTCCAGGTTCATCCATGTTGTCTCAAAAGACAGAATTTCCTTCTTATTTAAGGCTAATAATAATATTCCATTGTATGTGTGTGTATGTATGTATTTATACATGCCATATTTTCTTTATCCATTCATCTAGCAATGGACACTTAGATTGATGTCATATTTTGACTATTGTGAATAATGCTGCAATGAACGTGGGAATGCAGATATCTTTTGGAAATAGTGATTTTATTTCCTTTGATATATACCCAGAAGGGGGATTGCTGTATCATATGGTAGTTTTAATTTTAATTTTTTGAGGACTCTCCACACTGTTTTCCATAATGGTTGTGTCAATTCTCATTTTCTCATTCCCACAAATAATGTCTAAGGGTTTCAATTTTTCTACATCCTTGCCAACGTTTTTTGTCTTTTAATTTTTTTTTTTTTGTCACCCAGGCTAAAGTGCAGTGGTGCGACCATAGCTCACTGCAGCGTTGAACTCCTGGGTTCAGCCTCCTGAGTAGCTGAGACTACAGACATATGCCACATGCCACCGTGCCTGACTAATTTTTTTTTTTTTTCCATGGAGACAGGGTCTTACTATGTTGACCAAGCTGGTCTTGAACTCTGGCCTCAAGTGATCCTCTTGCCTTGGCCTCCCAGAAGTGCTGGGATTACAGTTGTGAACCACTGAGCTGGGCCTTATCTTTTGAATTTTTGACAATACCTGTCCTAACAGGTATGAGGTAATATTTCATTGTAGTTTTGATTTGCATTTCCCTATTGATTAGTAATCTTGAGTACCTTTTCATGTACCTATTAGCCATTTGTATGCCTTCTTTGGAAAAATGTCTATTTATGTCCTTTGCCCATTTTCAATCAGGTTATTATTGCTATTTCTTATATATTTTGGATACTAACCCTTTATTAGGTATATGGTCTGTAAATATTTTCTTCCATTCTGCAGGTTGCCTTTTCATTTTGTTGATTGTTTCCTTTTCTGTGCAGAAACATTTTAGTTTGATGTAGTTTGTTTTTGTTGCCTGTGCTTTTGGTGTTACATCCAAAAAATAATTTCCAATGGCTTTCGCTTTTCTAATTCAGTAAGTGTAAATGACGAGTTAATGGGTGCAGCACACCAGCATGGCACATGTATACATATGTAACTAACCTGCACATTGTGCACATGTACCCTAAAACTTAAAGTATAATAAAAATAAAATAAAAAAATGCTTTTTTCCTAATAAATGTTTGACTGTTAAAAAAAAACAAATAATAATAATAATAATAACAACTAAGACAAATGTCATAGAGTTTTTCCCCTCTGTTTTTCTTTAGGAGTGTTACAGTTCCAGGTTTTATGTTTAAATTTTCAGGTATTTTTCAGTTGATTTATGTGTATGGTGTAAGACAATCATCTAATTTCATTTTATTTACATATGGATATTGTTTTCCCAGCATCATTTATAGAAGAGATTGTCCTTTTCCTATTGTGTGTTCTTGGCACCTTTCTCAAAGACTAGGTGACTGTAGATACATGGATTTATTTTTAGTTCTCTATTCTGTTCCATTTATGAATGTGTCTGTTTTTATCCCAGTACCATACTGTTTTGATTACTGTAGCTTTGTAATACAGAACGATGCCTCTAGATTTTTTCTTTTTGTTCAAGATTGCTTTATCTATCAAGGTCTATTTTGATTCTATATGAATTTTAGTATTTTTCTATTTTTGTGAAAAATGCCATTTGAATTTTGATAGAGATTATGTTCAATCTGTAGATTGCTTTGGGTAATATAGACATTTTTAGACTATTGATTCTTCTGATTCATGAATACAGGATATCCTTCCACTTATTTGTGTCTTCTTTAATTTCCTTCATCAATATTTTATAGTTTTCAGTGTAGATTTTTACCTCCTGGGTTAAGTTTATTCCTAAGTATTTTTTGTTGATGCTATTATAAATGGGAGAATTTCTTTTTCAGATAATTCGTGTTATTGATAGAAACACTACTGTTTTTTTGTAAGTTGAGTTTGTGAACTCAACTTTACTGAATTCCTTTATCAGTTCTAAGTTTTTTAGTGAAATTGTTAGGATTTTCTATATATAAGATCATGTTGTTAGCAAACAATTATACTTCCTTTTCTATATGGATTTTTTTTTTTCCTAATTGCTCTGGCTGGGACTTACAGTACTGTGTTGAACGGAAGTGGTGACAGTGAATATCCTTATTTTGTTCCTCATCTTGGAGGAAAATCTTTCAACTTTTCACCATTCAGTGTGATGTTGTCTGTGGGACTGTCACATACGACCTTTATTGTGTTGAGGAGATTCCTTCTATACCTAGTTCAATGATAGTTTTTATTGTGAAAGGATGTTGAATTTTGTCAAATGGTTTTTCTATGAATTTTGTTCTTCATTCTGTTAATATGAGGAATATCATTTTTGGATCTATCTTGAACCATTCTTTCATTCTAGGGATAAATCCCACTTGATCATGGTGAATGAATCTTATAATGTACTATTGAATATGGTTTGCTAGTATTTTGTTGAGGATTTTTTACATCTATGTTAATCAGTGATATTATTCTATGGTTTTCTTGTCTTGCAGTGACATTTTCTGGCTTTGGTATCAGGGTGAAGTTGGCCTAAAAAATTAGTTTGGAAGTATTGCCTTCATTTCAACTTTTTTTGAAGACATTAAGAAGGATTGGTATTAATTCTTCTTTAAATGTTTGGCAGAATTCAGCCAGGAAACCATCTAGTGCTGGACATTTCTATGATGGGAGACTTTTAATTACTGATCCAGTCTTCTCACTCATTATTGATTTATTTAGATTTACAATTTCTTCCTGATTAGGTTGTATATGTCTACAAATTTATCCATCTTTTTCTAGGTTGTTAGACTTTTTTGGTATATAGTTATTCACAGTAGTCTCCTATGATCCTTTGTATTTCTGTGTTATCAATTCTAATGTCTTTTCTTTCATTTTATTTACTTGAGTCTTCTTTCTTTTTATCTTAGTTGATTTGGCTAAGGGTTTGTCAATTTTTTTTGGTTTCTCAAAAAAGAAAAAACACAACAACTTTCAGTTTGTGGATCTTTGTTATTGGTTTTCTAGTCCCATTTACTTCTAGTCTGATTTTCACTATTTCCTTCCTTATGCTAACTTTGAGCTTAGTTTGTTTTTCCTTTTGTAGTTCCTTGAGTTCCTTGTAGTTCCTTTGTAGTTCCTTGTAGTTCCTTGAGGTGCAGTTTATTTGAGATCTTTCTTTTTTGATGTAGGCATTTATTGCTATAAACATCCCTCTTAGAAATGCTTTTGCTGCATCTCATGTTTTGTTGTGTTGTGTTTCCATTTTCATTTGTCTCAAGGTATTTTAAAATTTTGTGCTTGACTCTATAGTTGTTCAGAAGCACACTGTTTAATTTCCACATATTTGTTAATTTTCCATTTTCCTCCTGTATTGATTTCTAGTTTCATATCATTATCATTGGAAAAAATATTTGATATGATTTTAATCTTCTTAAATTTGTTAAAACTTGTTTTGTGGCCTAATATATGATCTATCCTGGAAAATTTTCTGTGTGCACATGAACAGAATGTGTATTATGTTGCTGTTGGGTAGAATGTTCTGCAATGTCTGTTAAGTCCATTGTTGCCTTATTGATTTTCTCTCTGATTGATTAGTTGATATTGTTGAAAGTGATTACTGAAATTCCCTACTATTGCTGTGTTACAGTCTATGCCTCCCCTCAGATCTATTAACGTTTGCTTTATATATTTAGGTGTACCCATGTTAGGTACCTATATATTTATAATTCTTATATACTCTTGATGAATTGATCCTTTAATCACTGTATAATGACTTTATTCTCTCTTTTTACAGTTTTTTAACCTAAAGTTTTTGTCTAAAATAAGTATGGCTACTTCTGTTCTCTTTTGGTTTCTATTTTCATGAGATATTATTTTTCATCCTTTCACTTTCATTCTGAGTGTTTTTTAAGTTAAAGTGAGTTTATTGTAGGTGGAATATAGTTGGGTCTTTCTTTTTTAAAGCAATTTAGCCACTCTATGTCTTTTGTTTGGATAATTTAATGCATTTACATTAAGAGTAATTACTGATAGGTAAGAACTCATTAGTCCATTTTGTCCATTGTTTTCTGATGGTTTTGTAGATCCTTTTTTTTTTCTTCCTCTCTTGCTTACTTTCTCTGTGGTTTGATGGCTTCCTGTAGTGGTGTGCTTTGAATCTTTTCTTTTTTTATCTTTTTTGTATCTATTGTAGGCTTTTGTTCTATGGCTACCCTAATGGTTTCATAAAATATTTTAAACTTATAACCAGCTATTTTAAGCTTATAACAACTTAATTTTTGTCAAATATGTAAACTCTACAGGTTTTCTCCCCCTACTCCCATGCTTTATATTTTTGCTGTCACATTTTACATCTTTTTATTATTTGTGTTCCTTAACAAATTATTGTAACTTTAGTTGTTTTTAATAGTTTTGCCTTTTTAACCTGTATACTAAAGATATAATTGATTTATTCATCATCATTACAGGGTTAGAGTGTTTTGGGTTTGACAATGTAATTACTTTTACCAGTTAGTTTTATACTTTCATATGTTTTCATGTTACTAATTTGTGTCTTGTTCGTTCAGTTTTAAGAACTACCTTCAGCATTTCTCATGACATGTCTAGTGTTGATAAATTCTCTCAGCTTTTGTTCATCAGAGAAAGTCTTTATCACTCCTTTATTTTTGAAAAATAGAATTGCTGGGCACAGTATTATTGGTTGGCAGGCTTTTTTTTTTTTTCTATCAGAATTCTGAATACAGCATCCCACTCTCTTTTGGCTTGCAAGGTGCTGAAAAATCCAGATAATCTTACAGGGGTTCCCTTGTACATAATAATGTGCTTTTTTTCTTGCAGCTTTCAAGAATCCCTTTGTCTAACTTTTGACAATTTGATTATGTACCCTGGTGTGAGTCTCTTTGGACTAATTTTACCTCATGTACTTTAGGCTTTCTGAATATTTTCTACTCAGGTTTAGGATGTTTTCTGCCATTATTTCTTTTAACATATTTTCTCTCTCTTCCTCTTCTTTTAGCATATCAATAATTCTTAATTTGTTCTGCTTAATATTGTCCCATAAGGCCTCTAAGCTATCTTCACTCTTTTTAATTTTTTTCTCCTCAAATTGGATGATTTCCAGTGATCTGTGTTCAAATTCACTGATCCTCCCTTTTGCAGAATCTGTTGTCAAATTTCTTTACTAAAGTTTTCAATTCAGTTATAGTATTCTTTAGCTCTATGATTTCTGTTTGGTACTTTTAGATATTTTCTATCTCTTTGTTGGAATTTTCAGTCTTGCATTGCTTTCCTAACCTTGATGAGCAACTTTATGGTCATCATTTTGAATTCCCTGTTGGGCAGACCACATATCTTCACTTCACTTGGGCCAGTTTCTGGAGATTCATGTTGTTATTTTATTTGGAATATATCTCTTTATTTATTCATTTTTCTTGACTCACTGTGTTGGGTCTGTGCATTAGATAAGACATCTGCCTCTTCCAGTCTTGTCAGACTGGCCTACTGTAAGAGAAAAATCTCACCAATTTGCTTTGCCAAAGATTTTAAGGTGTCTTTCAAATCTTGTGTTTGTCTCTGTCTTTGGTGCTGCTCCCTCTTCCAAATTAGGATGTGCCATGTTCTGTCAATACCCTAAGACCAGTAAGGTAGGAGCCAGTCTCTCTGATGTAGCTGGAAAAGCTGGGGGTGGGGGAGCGGGTATTGGGTATGTATTTTAGCTGCTATCCTCATGGTGAAGCTGAGTGTTGCTGTTTATCTCCCACTCTTTCTGCACTAAGCTAGGGAGAGGATCTGTGACAAAATCCTGTATTGGAGTTCAGGCTGCATCCTCTGAGCTTGAGGAGATACCTGATGGAAGTAGGCCTGTTGTATGTCCACCTCTTTGTTTTCTGTGATCTAGGGCCACTCAGGAATGCAAAGCCCCATCAACTTTCAGAGCTAGGTCATTAGGGAGACAGTCCCTTTGGTAAGAGCTATACATTTGTGGCACTTGGTGCATGGACAAACTCCTTCCAGGAAAATAGGTAGACCTTGATATGAGGAAAGGCTTGAGAATTGCCCAGCTCTGGCTCTGACTGCTGGAGGGCTAATGTTTGTCTTACCTATTAGCTCCCTGATGCAAGTTTATTTGGAGCCAGGCTGTCATATAGCCACTGGAAGAGTGTGTAGTGAGCCCCTTCTGGAGCGAAAAATGGTAGCTGTGTTTCAGCCTCATTTCTGCACTGTTCCCAGGAAGTATGGCCTCTGGAAGTGTTTCTGTGTCCATTTAAAACCACTTTTATGTTCTATGATCTAGAGGTACTCACATATGCCTCGTCTCTTCTGTTCTCAGAGCTAGGAGGTTTTTAGGATACAGTTCTTCAGACAGTAGCTGTGAAAGTTGGGGCACTCAATGCATGGCATAAATCCTTTCTGCAGAGAAACAGGAAGCTACTTTTTAAAAGCCCCTTCTCCATACTGCTTCTAGGGATGGAGCGTCTGGAAGAGCTGTGGATCTCTACAAAACTGCCACTTTTCCCCTATAGTCTAGTGAGACTTGTATATGCTTAATCTCCTTCACTCCTAAAGCTGGTTAAGTAAGAGCCAAACTGTGGGGAAGCTTAGAGTTAGGGCATTACATATGAGGTCTATACCCTACTCGCCACAGGGAGAAGCTGAGTTTGGGGATTCCTTTCCTGATTGTATAATGTTGTGCCTGGGATGGCATCTTTGCCTGAGCATGCCTCGGCTTTTCCCATCTGTTTGGTGTGGATATTTTTCAGTTGCCTGGTTGGGTCAGAGTTTCTCAATTGATTTCTTACTTTCTCTCAGAGAGAACTGATCTGCGAATAGATGTTTATTTGGTGTGCCCAAGAGTAGAGGGAGAGGCAAGGGCCTCCTATTCTGCCAAGTTGCTGAGGTCACCTCCTTGTCTCTTATCACTCCTTGTTTTTTAGGACCTTGTCCCACTGTAACATCACACCTAGTATTATCTTTATAATGTGGTTGACTTCCTATGCCCTACTTGGAACAGCATGTGTTCAAAAATGTGCATTAAATGAATGCATTGACCCTACGTTAAAAACGTTAGAAAAACCTACTCCCGCTTCTTCAGAGCTCCTTCCACAGAGAGAAGGTCACATCAAAGATGATTGTTCCATTCGAAACACTTGTGATACAAATTACTGGACTAATCAAATGACAGACATTTAGTAGGTATGTGCAGAGTAGGCAGAGGTGGGGACAGAATTCCCAGTAGATAGACCGAATAAATGCTTAGATCACCAGTAAATGGGGACATGCAAATAGAACAAAATTTAGATACAGATGTTGATGTTTTAAAAAATGTATTGCATCATTATCATGCTAAGAGTTTGAACTTTGTTGAAATTCTCTTTTACTTCAGGATTTAGATCTTAAAAAAATATTGTATTACATATGGTGGATAGTTGTGGGATGTGAAGCATAATCTCTTTAATGCTCAAGACTTTTAAAGACCTTCATCCAGCCCTGGGAGGGTGTTGCCTCTGATCAAATTATGGTCAGAGTTTAATTTCCTGGCTTCCAAAAAATCTTCTGTTAGTTTCTGAGGTCATAGGGCAGGGAAAAAAATCTCATGATTTTGGAATGAAGTTTGAAGAGATTAGAGCTTGACAGAACAGGCAGTACATATCCTTTCATGAAGACAAAACATTTGCTTCAAGCTTTGGGTTTTGCTGGTGACTGGTGAGCACTCAGGGACAAAGTCCCAGTGGAGAGGACAGGAGAGGCCTCCCCAGCTGGTCATCTTCATTCAGCACCATTTGCTACCATGGCCAATGTAATTGACCCTCTGCCTCTCATGCACCTCTTGGCAGCAGGTTGCCCCTTCCCGATGAATTTTCTTCATTCAAAACTGCTCTGGAGGCACATCCTGATCTGATTTTACCTTTGTGAAGAATTTCATGGGTGACTGTAGAGATATTCATGGATGACTCTGCAGTCACCCATGATTCTACAGATATTTATTAAGGCCCAGAAATCTCTAGAGATGGTCTTCACTGAATGGATTTCCATTTCTTGCAAAAGAAAAAAAGAAAAGTCTCAAATTAAGACAAGTAGTGAGATATGAGGTCAGAAGAAAATAACAAGGAGAGTTCACAGACACAGTCATGACATAAATAAAAGATGGAGATGTTTAACTTAGAGAACAGTGATGAATTCAACCTCATTGACAGAAAAAAAAAAAACATGGAAAGACAGCTTGTTAAATTAAATTTTCTGCTGTTTATCAAGTTGAATATCTTCATCTTCCCTTTTATTGACATAGATGTCTCTCTGGTGAAATCATTTCAGTGACTGAGAAAGGCTGAGTAATTTTCACCACTGGCCTTGTCTAGGAGGGGCCCCTGGGACACCCGTCATTGTTTGCACTGCTTGGGTTGAGTGATGCAAGTCACAAGCGGCAACCTGCAATAGTCCTGGCCTCTCTGAGTGCCTCGGGCCTTGTTCCAGACGATATTTCTTTTTAGGCTAAGGAGTGGCAGGCTGCCCACACTGCTTTCTTCCCAGTACCGAATGAAACCTTCCTTAAGTGTTACTACATGTTAATAAACATAGTCAGTGAAACCCACTTAAAAAGAATGAACTGTTTATGAAAGAAACCTTTTGAAAGACAGAATATTTTTGCCTGTGGGCCAAAGCTTAGGCAGGAAAACAAAAGGCTCTTTCAAAGGCTTAGAATATGATGGAGGATGGATTCTGACTTTCCAACTGCAAAAATAATGATGCTTTTAGCATCAATACCTGCATTACTCCAGGGAGTTGTAAATATACTTTACAGACACAGTCTGGACCTTTCCAACTTTTTACCTCAGTGCTCTTTGAACTCCTTAAAGGGGAGTGATGTTGGCCCCAATTTGCACACTGAGAAATTGAGGCAGAAAAAATCTAAGCAATTTGTCCCATGCCACCAGATAACTTATAAGTGAAGTCAAGAATAGAACAAACTGAAACTGAATGCTTCCACGACACAGGAGCATCTGCCATCTGGAATAATTCCTTCTTTTTCTCTAGTTGATCTCTTTCTTTTCGGTTTTTATCTTTCATTTTCTGGTTCGTTAACTCTTAGCTCTTGTCAATGAATTGGGGCCAATGTGAGTGTTGACACGTCCATCAGAAAGTCTGTGTTGGTCCAAGTGACAAAGAATCCACAGCTTGTATCAGCCAGCCTGTGCAGGTTGTTGCAGTTCCTTTGAACAATATTATTAGCAAAACTCATCTTGAAAACAATGTTCTTTCATCCTAACCTATTTTGTACTTCCAGAAACACTACTGTAAAGTACAGATGCTCCTTGACTTACAATACAGTTATATCCTGATGAACCCATCATAAGTTGAAAATATCCTAGTTAGAAATACGTTTTATGAACCTAACCTATTGAACATCATAACTTAGCCTCACCTAACTTGAATGTGCTGAGAACATCTATATTAGCCTATAATTGAGAAAGTTAACTAACGTAAAGCCTATTTTATTATATGGTGTTGAATATTTCATGTAATTTATTGAATACTGTGTAGAAAGTGAAAAACAAAATAGTTGCATGGGTACTCAAAGTATGGTTGCTACTGAATACATATTGCTTTTGCATCATCATAAAGTTGAGAAAGTCTGTGTTGGAATCCACAGCTTGTGTGAACCAGCTTGTGCAGCTTGATGCTGTTCCTTTGAACAATAAGATATTAGCAAAACTTATCTTGAATACAAGATAAACCATCACAAATTGGGTATTGTGTGTATAAAATTTTACATTTGTAGATTTAAAAAATCTCCAGTGTTTGGCTTTTTAAAAAAATAAATGGTACCTAAATAGTTCTTAATTTCCCCTTATGGTTAGTCTGCTAGCTGTTAAACGTACATTTATTTACTTATTCATTTTTTTATTTGACAGCTATTTGTTTTGAATTTACTTTTGGCACAGCATTGGGCTTTGTAATGAATACTGTACAACAGATCAAAATCTTATAGAAGATTTTATAAAGATTTTAATAAAGATTAAATCTTTAAGATTTAAAAAATTTTTAATTTCTTTTTTTTTTTTTTTTTTTTTAGGCTGTCTTGCTCTGTCACCCAGGCTGGAGTACAATGGTGTGATCTCGGCTCACTGCAACTTCTGCTTCCCAGGTTCAAGTGATTCTCCTGCCTCAGCCTCCCGAGTAGCTGGGACTACAGGCGCCCACTACCACGCCCGGCTAACTTTTGTATTTTTAGTAGAGATGAGGTTTCACCATGTCAGCCAGGCTGGTCTCGAACTCCTGACCTCGTGATCGGCCTCCCAAAATGTTGGGATTACAGGCGTGAGCCACTGCACCCGGCCAAAATTTTTAATTTCTTAAGATTAAAAAGATTTAAATCTTTAAGATTTTAAACACTTTTAATTTCTTAAGGTTAAAAGAGATTTAAATCTTTAAGTTTAAAAACAAACCCTATTTAAGGAATGGGAATTAGTGTCTGGTTGGTTGCTTTTCCCCAGTTGAAGAATAGCCAGACACGGTAGCTCATGCATGTAATCCCAGCACTTTGGGACACCAAGGCAGGAAAATTGCTTGAGGGCAGGAGTTTGAGACCGGTCTGGACCACATAACAAGACCCCATCTTTACAAAAAATTTTAAAATTATCTGGGCATGGCAGCGTGTGCCTGTAGTCCCAGCTACTTGGGAGACCGATGTGGAAGGATCTCTTGAACCCCAAGAGTTCAAGGCTGCAGTGAACTATGATGACACCACTGCATTCCAGCCTGGGCAAACAGAGCAAGCCTCTTCAAAAATTGCAAGTTTGCTCAGTGGAAATAAGTGTCACTTTGAGTGACCAACCATTATTGATGTATAGGCTGATACTATTTTGAAATATTGATATACTTTCTCTTATGTACACCACGGTAGAAAACATTTCTCAAGTCAACCAAGTACTGTATTACCTTGGTGAGGCTAAGTTTCTAGAGATGTTTAAGAGTAATAAAGGATCGGTCCAGCACAGTGGCTCACGCCTGTAATCCCAGCACTTTGGGAGGCCGAGGCGGGTGGATCACCAGGTCAGGAGATTGAGATCATCCTGGCTAACACGGTGAAACCCTGTCTCTACTAAAAATACAAAAAATTAGGCAGGTGTGGTGGCAGGTGCCTGTAGTCCCAGCTACTCGGGAGGCTGAGGCAGGAGAATGGCGTGAACCCGGGAAGCAGAGCTTGCAGTGAGCAGAGATAGCGCCACTGCACTCAGCCTGAGCGACAGAGCGAGACTCCGTCTCAAAAAAAAAAAAAAAGAGTAATAAAGGATCATTGTTCAGCCTTGACAAGATAGGCAATAAGACCAAAATTATTCCCAGAGGCAATAGTTATTAAAGCTAAAGCTTTCTATTTGAAAAAAAAGTTGTTGAGTATGTTTTTGAAAAATTTTACAAATAAATAAAAACTTGTAAATGAATGTTCATAGCAGGATTACTCATCTTATCTAAAAGGTGGAAACAACCTAAATGTCATCCATGGATGGATGGATAAGCAAAATGTGGTATGTTCATACAGTGGAATGTTATTTAGCCATCAAAGGCATAAAGTACTGACATGTGCTACAATGGGGGTGAACATTGAAAACAAAAGTGAAAACAGCCAGATATAAAAGGCCACATTTTGTATGATTCCACTCGCATGAAATGTCCAGACAAGGTAAATCCATAGACAAAAATTAGATTATTGAGTGCCAAAGCTGGGAAAAGGAGGGAATTGGGGTGCTTACTAATGGATAAAGGGTTTCTCTCAGGTAACGAAGAGGTTCTCGAGTTAGTGGATACAGCTGCACAAGTGAATATACTAAAAAAAAAATCACTGAATTGTACACCTTAAAAGAGTAAACTTTTATGGCAAATGAACTATATTTCAGTAGTGATAACACCAGAACAGCAGCAACAGCTACAACAACAAACTTGAAAAGAGAATACGGGAAGAGTTAGGCTAAAGGTTTCAATGACCTCCTGGGCTGGAAGACTTTTGCATCCCAACTTTGCAGAAGGAGATCAGCTTGAAAGATTGCTCACGTCTTTATGAAGAAGCATTGTGAGATCCAAGCTGACTTTGGTGGAGGATTTGTTCTTGAGAGGGAGCAGAGAGGGAGCAGCGGAGGTTACTCAGCAACATGTGCCTGCAAATCCTACTTGTATTTGGGACCGGAAAGATTCTTGCTTTTGCTTCAAGGCTTTGCTCAGTAAAAATTCCCCACCTTTAAAAGACTGGGGCAATTGAAAGTGACCACCTCTGAATTAGAAACAAATGAAATGAGCAGAATAAAGTTCATGGAGCTATAGATGCCAGAGAGCATAGAAGTAGTCTGGAAAGGAAAGTCCTAGATGTCAGTGGGGCCTAGTATAATCTGCTTGATATCTTCTCCCTACTCTGAGGCATGAGAGGGATGAGACCTATCTCCAGGTTGTCACCTTATAACTTACATTGTGGGAGTCCATTCTGCTGCTGCACTGTTGCTCTTGTGGTCAGTTGTGATTGGTGCTATGAGCTAAGGGGGCTTGGCTTTTCTTCTTCTTGTCAAGTGTTCTGCTTCTGGTTTTTCCAAGAACACCACTCCTTTGATCTTAGCCTTCACCCTCTGTAGCTTTGGGGCCTAGTGGAAAGAGATGGAATTAGAAATCAGAAATACTGATTGTAAAACAACCTCTACTTATCTGTGAGACCTACACTGGAGTCTCCCAACCACAGTTGCAAATGCATTGTGGATCTCTCTCACCCTTGGGGTCACTCAGACACTGGGTGGCTGAGGCTCCCAGGAACAACACCTTTGGCTGTTAGCTGGCTTGCTCACGGTGCCTCAGAGGGAAAACCTAGTAGGGTGAGGCCTGCAGAATCCCATTTGGTGAACACTGTTATCTACATCAGCACTCATGGCTCCCTGTCAACACTGTGCACTGCCAACAGGAGCTCTGCCACCAGGACGTCTCCACCAGCCAGGGACAGGCAGAACCATGCCCATATTGTGGAAATGTGGCCGATGGTTTGTGGGGGGGCAGGGAAAGGACGTGTTCCAAGTGTCCAGATATGCCCAGAGCTCGGCCAAGGTGTGAACAGTTAGGAGTTGGGTATGGTGCTGGGGGAGGGATTCTGGTTAGGGACTCCTGAGGGCACTGACCCACATGGCACTCTCCCATTTTTCTCTTCATATGTATATATAATAATTCTGTCCCAATTTAGTTGATGCACTATTTTTATAAGATTCCAATTCATAGGAGGATGATTCTTTTTTTTGAGATGGAGTCTCGCTCTTTCACCCGGGGTGGAGTGCAGTGGTGACATCTCAGCCCACTGCAATCTCTGCCTCCCAGGTTCAAACTGTTTTCATACCTCAGCCTCCTGAGTAGCTGGGATTACAGGCATGTGCCTCCATGCCTGGCTAATTTTTGTATTTTTAGTAGAGATGGGGTTTCACTATGTTGTCCAGGTTGGTCTTGAACTCCTTGGCCTCCCAAAGTGCTGGGATTACAGGCGTGATCCACTGCACCCCACCCATAGTAGGATGGTTCTTCTAACAACACATGCAGCTTTTGCAAATTAGAAGTTCATTGTTATCTGGAAATACTGATATAAAAATTCTATTAAAGCCAAAGTCCATTTGCATTATTTCGATGAAATTAATATTACTCTTGTCCATGAGGGAAAGGAAGAATTGTACCAAAACATACTGTTCCCAAATGACCAGTTTTGATGTGTGCTCTACTGTCAAAAGGGATGCGAGGAAAGAGAAAGTTCCAGACTTTCTGAGCCTCAATTTTCTCACCTGCAAAATAAACATAGTAATTCATAACTAATTTAGGCTAGCGCTCAAGGGTGAATCTATTCTCCTTGCCATGCCCTAAAATATTTAGGTTTTTTGATTAAGACATAAAAAAAGATTCAGAATTTCATAAAACAGGAATCTGGTAGAAGTTTTTTTCAACTAAGTCCCTTTTATTTTATACTTAAGGTAACATGAATTAAGAGCAGGCATTGCCCATAGTGGTTTCTCAACCTTCTGCTGGTGAAGTTTTCACCACTTCGTTTTACATGTTGAAACAGTGAAAATCTGTCAACCCTACAATCTTGGGAGGCAGACATGGAGATATCCGCAGGCCAGCTCCAGGTATATGGTATGTTCCCTGCATCCCCCCAGGGTAAGGTGTCCACCTCCTTCCTCTGTACTCAGGTTAATCTACAGTGATGGGTATCTTGTTATAAATGCTTCACTTTCTCATTTGGGCCTCCTCTGAGCCATGTGCTTGGTAAAACTCTCACAACACAGGACAAAAGGAAGACTGAAGCAATCACATACTTTCTACTCCTCCTTTCATTTATTTTATATAAATTATCTCTTGGGACTGGAATGGTCCAAGCGTTGGGATTCTATGTATTCAGGTCATGTCAAGTTCACTCGTTCCCCATGCAAAGGAAGAGTTGTCACATGGCAGAAAGCTAAGAAGCCTTGATCTACAAGGACATATACATACAAGGATTCTGTGACAGACCATCTTGCTGGGAACAACATTGCAGGGTTATGATGAGGATCAAATGTGGTTATATGTCTTAGGGGGCCTGGAAGAGGCCTGCCCTTCTCTGGTGCATTGTAACTCTCCCGCACTGAACCCAGAGGAGAGAAGAGGTTGTAGACCACAACGAGAAGCTTGTTTTCCTACCTAAAAAATGGTTCCCTTTTCTGAGGACTACTCAAGCAGAATGGCTGGTGTAATGAGAAGGAATGTTACCACAATGCTGACTCATGGCCTCAGGTCACCCGTCAGAGTGTGCAGCATGAGGACAACCAGACAGATTCAGCCAGAAACACCCACCATGCCAGTGGTGCTCAGGGCCAAGAATAACTCTAGAAAAGACTTGCTAAACCACACGCCCTATTCTGGTCTTTCTACCCTACAGGTAGTTTCATCAGCTCTAGAAACTTACAATAGTCTCAGGGGACACAGGAGTGGGAGCTTGAGGGAAAGTCTTTCAATGGAGCCAAGTAAGAGTGTTAAAGAATGTAAATATTCCAACTTAAATCTTGGAATCACACACCAGCAAGAATCACCTTAAATACGTTAATACTTATTAATGCATAAAAGGTTTATTCTAATTCACCCATGTTTCTTCCAAGGAGAGAATTTTTTAGGTGTTGACATTGTTCCAAATTAGCCTGGAGCTGTGTTTGTAGTCGCTATTCCATCAAGATAAAACAGACAATAATAGTCTTAGTAACTGAATCAAAACTTATCTTCTTGAATTTTGATGATGGACAGGAGTTTCATCATGCATGTTAATGCTATTACATGCTGGGTAAGGAGTGTGGGCCAAGTGTGTTGTAATTAAGGTGCCAATGACCTTGACTGTTCTGTGAACCAATATCAACTATAAATTAAATCTATTTGGTGTGTGCTCAAGGTCTTGTTGGGAGTTTTTCCTTTCACAGATGGATGACCTCCGTATTTGGCTGTCCTAGGTGCTGAAGGAGCATCCTATCATTCCTATTGTGTCATATAAATTGAAGAGGCATTAATTTTATTCTTCAGTACAAGGTGTAAGGCGTATCATGATTCTTTTATTTATTTACAACAAATTTAACCTAAGTTCCCATTCTGTAAGGTGGGTGGAAATTTCTATCTCTATTTTCTTTACCTTGGCCCCAGGATCTATGAAGATCCTAGCTCCACTCATTGCTCAGAGCATTTAAGGAAAGCCCGGTGGCCGCTTGAGTTTATAGTAATCACTATTGATATTTTATTTATCTTGGCCCACTTGGTTCCTTAAAAGCAAATATCTTGACTCCTTTTAGGCCAAGCTCGAAGATGGGCTTTGACAAGGTAAGATGTCTTGCTAAGCTGTACTGCAGAGATTAGCAAAGTCTTCACTCCCTTCCTGAACCTGAGAGGAAACTGTCAACATTTTTTTTTAAGACTCCTGGGCTCAAGTGATCTTCCCACCTCAGCCTCCTGAATAGCTGGGACTACAGGCTCACACCACTATACCCTGGCTAATTTAAAAAAAAAATTTTTTTTAGAGATGGTATCACACTATGTTGTCCTGTTGTCCTGGGTGGTCTCAAACTCCTGGCCTCAAGCAATCCTCTTGCATTGGTCAGCCAACCTTGTCAGAAACCATCAATATTGTATATCTCCTTCTGATATGCCCACATCTTCAACTCTAATCCCATTCTTCTATCCCTTTACCTCTCAGAGTATCTGGCATAATTCTCCTGAATGAGCTAAGTTTCCTATGCATAAATATCCAAGGATAGTGAAGATGAGGTAGGGTGGTGGTTGGACATTGATTTTTGGATACCAGGCAATGCGGAATTCAGCCCTGCAACACAAAATCTCTGACGTAAGGAGAGTAAAGCCTTGGTAATTCTCTTACTATAAGGAAGAAAAGAGTCTTTTCCAGAAAGATTGGGATAAGAGGTTGGAGAGAACCTTCTTGGTAGTGCAGGGCCACAGGGCATATTTAGATACCATTGCAGGGGTGGGAGTGGCAGGTAGGAGTGGGGGAAGAAGGAAACCCCACCTTTCTGCCTGATCCTTTACCCAAAGCAAAAGTCTTAAGCTGCTGGAAGAGGAGGCAGCAACATTTGTAGCATCTAAGACAGATACAGACTCATTGCTGCTGAGGAAAGGCAAACTCTCTACTCTGGGGGTTACAAAATGCTCTGGGCCAGAATCCTACACTATCACCATTAGGATCTCCCATCACTAGGGGAGTGCAGGAAGACTCACTACAGATACAAAGCAGAGCTTGGCTTTCATGGGAAGGATCATCGGGGACACTCAAATGCTGCTGAAGGGAACTGGAATATGCCAACCAAAGTATACCTCTTTAGCATACGGATTATTTTGAGCTAAAGGCCACTGAGAACCAACAGATGCAGGAAAAGCTTTAAAAATGGAGAAAATTGTTCTTTTTGTAAAGGAAATTTACATTTATAAAGAACATCTCTATTTGTAAACCTGTCTCTTTCTCCAGGAGAGGAGGACCAGGAAGAGGAGGACTATACCAACTCTATCTATGGGGAAGGTACTGATGTAAACCTGCGTAACGAATCTTACTAAACAACCTTTGTTGACCATGCTTTTCTTGGTCACTTTCCCATAACTTGCCACCTCCCCCATCCCTAGAAGGCCCAAACTCCTTTTCCTTTGTTTAGCCTAAGATGGTATATAAGCCTCAATCATCTGGCTACCTCCTAGAGATACATTGTTTTCTCTGTGAACTCCCGTGCATGTGTATTCGTTCATAATTAAAACTTTTTTTTCTCTTGTTAAAAAAAAAGAAAGAAAGAGTCCCTATTTAATGAGAGCAAAATTAATTATCCTGTCAATTAACTTGTCATAATTGTAAATGTCACATTGGGTCCATAATCACCGAGAGCAAAAACTAGATGTGACTGAGAAACATAAACTAGGAGGGAAGGCGAACATATTGAGCTCCTATTATATGCTAGATGCTGGGACACATATAGGTGTTTCATGTTTCATTTAATCCTCACAATAGGCCCGCTAGGAAGGCATCATTATTCCCATTTTCAGAGAAGAAATCAGGGGCCCAGAAAGATTAAGTGACTTGCTGTGATAGACATCCTTGGCTGCTAATCTCACACACTCCCACCCCTTTCTCCCTTGTCCATCTTCATTGTAGAGACAGGAAGAACTGAAGAGTCACTTTCTCAAACCTCCCTTTTGGCTAGGGTTGGCCCTGGGACACAGTGTTTGGCTATGAGACAAGTAGGAGGGTGATGGGAACTTTTAGGGGAGACTTTGCCTCCATTTTTGCTTTTCTTCCTGTCTTGAGGATGCCTATTCGTCTTCAGGCAACTTGCACAAGTGTGAGGCTGAGCAGCTGTTTCCCCCAAAGTCCTTAATGCTTTTCTAGTGACGTTCATTGTCTCACATCATTTATTCAGCTGGGAGCAGCCTGTGTGCTCCATCTCCTGCCACCATGTCCCAATCCTTCTCATACTTGTGAACCCAGCTCAATTATCGCCTCTTTCCTGGAAACCTTTTCTAGTCTTCCTGAATACAATGATTATTCTATCTCCTATGTCTCCATTACATGGTATCTATACCTCCTTTATGGTTCTTATGGTCTCCATGTCTGTTTTTCTCTGCTGTCATATAAGGCTTTCTAAGCAGGCCTGTGTATATATTTATACTCCCCAGAAAAGCCTAGCATACATAGTGCCTGGAATATAGTAGCATTCAACCAATTTTTTTTGAGTGAATAAGAGAGAATCAATCCAAGGTCAGAGTTGACTTTGCAGACTACCAAGAAGAGGACAGGAGACTCCTACATGCTGGTCCTAACATAGTGAAGTCTGTTGAGTGAATGCCAGGCACTGCTATCCTCCAGATGTGGGTTATACGAGATAACTTATTGTCTTTTGCATAAGCCACTATTTTGGGGGGTACAGTGTGATTTACAGCTAAAAGTCTGCTTTCTCCTTATACACTCCCCAAGGCCATGGAACTGTCTCTAAAATCCAGCACAGCACACAGATGACACAATTCAACATCCGAACATTTAGACAGTACTAAACTACATATAAGTGGGCATAGAATATCTGAAAAAGATATTTGAAAAAGTTTTGAAAAAGGCTGGTGAACAGATTGAGTAGGCATTAAGATATTATTAGAGATGGCTAAAGTCCCCAGGACGGAATTACACTCAAGCAGAGCCTGGGTACAACGGGCAGGAAGAAGATGCAGCTTTCTCTTGTTGCTGCAGGATAGTGATTTCAGTTTATCAAAATTTATGGGGACCAGTCAGTGTGAGCATCTTCTCAGATTGCTGGGGTGACCACATTTGCAGCAAGGTTATCCTTCTGAGTTTGAGTGTTTTGTTTGTAACCCAGATGGAAGTGGATGGAGAATCTCCATGTGTTCCATGAATACCTATGGCTGCCCCTGACATAGAAGGGTTGGAGAAAGCAGCCAATTAATTCACACCTGAAACTGCTTAGAATTCTTGGCACTTTACAGGTCTTTAGAGAACATTTAGAGACCTGTAGTTCAAAATACAGTAGTGGCCAGGCATGGTGGCTCACCCCTGTAATCTCAACAAACTGGGAGGCCGAGCGGGGAGGATTACTTGAATCCAAGTGTTTAAGACCAGCCTGGGCAACCTGGTGAGGCCCTGTCTCTACTAAAAATACAAAAAATTAGCTGGGCATGGTAGCACACACCTATAGTCAAGTTACTCTGGAGGCTGAGATAGGAGAATCAATCTAAGGCCAGATTTGACTTTGAGCCTGGGAAGTGGAGGCGGGAGGGATCATACTACTGCACTCTAGCCTGCGTAACAGAGTGAGACCTTATCTCAAAAAAAAAAAAAAAAAAAAATCAATAGTAGTTCTCTCCATTTAAATTCACCATGTCAAAGTGGATAGAAAGTGAACTAGAAAACACACTGCCAATTCATTTGAGGCAGTCAGTGAATAATCATGTGTGATTGAGAGAGTGGTAGAGTTTTTGTGAAAGAAAAGCAAGGTTCTAAAAGCGGGGTGCTATGGACTGAATTGTGTCCCCACCCCCAAATTTATATATGGATGCCCTAACTTCCTATGTGACGGTCTTGGAGATAGAGCCTTTAAGGAGGTCATTAAGTTAAATGACATCATAAGGGTGGGGTCCTAATACGATAAGATTAGTGCCCTCATAAGAACAGGAAGACAGATATCCAGGATGCAACATGCACTGAGGAAAGGCTGTGTGAGTACGCAGCAAAAAGGCAGCCATCTGCAAGCCAGGAAAGGGCCCTTGCCACAACCCATCCCTGCTGGCACCCTGATCTTGAACTTTCAGTCTCCAGAACTATGAGAAATACATGTTTGTTGTTTAAGCCACCCAGTCTATGGCATTTTGCTCTGGAAGCTGGAGCTTAGATGTAGAGTATTCTCACAAAAAGAGCAAAGAAGGGTTTTAATTTTGACGAATTTATGGTTGCAGAGGGGTGTACCATGGAGTGTTGCCTTTCAGCAGCAGCATTTGCTTCTGAAAATAAGGCAGTTTTAAATATATCTTATATTTGTTGATTTGTTTGTCTAGGAGTTACCTGGTCAGAGTGGTTCAAGAGAAACAATAGCTTCAAGAGGCTCCAGAACAAGTTTGTATGCCCAGGAGTCTTTGAAATTTTTCCCCCCATCAAACCGGGCTTGAAAAGAAAACACTAAAAGAACTCTTGGTATTATAACTGCCTTTAACTGGAATCAGTGTTTTCACTGGTCTGCATTTTGGCATGAGTTGAAATGACCACCAGCAGCCCTTGCTTTAGGTAGCATCTGATCTCCTCAGAGGCATCAAAGATCTGACAAGCCAGAGATCTTGAATAGCAGATTTTTGACATGACCATATTACTATTATTACTTAATATTTTATAAACAATAATATCTGCAAATTAATGAATCTGGTAGAGCAGTCGTATTTTTCATTATATGTTAAAATAAGTATTCAACTATTAAAATAATAATATAGTTAATCCTGTCATCTAAACCCACTTTGTATTCTTCCAGGAATACCTGGGGAAATACTGTGAAAGCCCTGAGGAGTTTTGGTTAAAAACTCAGATGTGTAAAGCTGCTATTTACAAAAGAACTTTTCTGGTTGATCGTGATGTCACCATGAAAAAGTTGAAACTAGTTCTTTTGACTTTATGCTTTTAAAAAAAGCATTGAATATGTGATTTGCTCGAAAATTCAAAGAGGTTTTAACTCCTGACGTGTTGATTTTTTAATATTATAGTGGTCTTGATTAAATGCCTGTTTTGCAAGTGAAGTTTCAGCTTGGGGTTTGCTTGTATGGGTCATTTATATATCTTTTTGCGTTAGCTTTTTTTTTCCTTCCATCTAAAAATACATGTAGCACACTGAATGACTTCCTAGCTATCCCGAGGGAATCCTAAGGAAATTCTCAGTTGAATTTTTGATTTAATCTTATATCTTGGCTATTTCTTAAAGGTAGCTAGCTGCCAACTAGTCTAACACTGTTGGGATAATAGTACTTAGTATTTCAGTTCCCTGCTTAAAAACTTTTGGTCGCTCCCTTATCCTGGTACTGAAAAGTCTTCTCAACACTTTAGTTAGTGTAACTTCAGCATCTTCACTTTGGTAACACTGAGTTGCTTATTTTCAATATACTGGATACTTAGTGCTTTTAAAAAATGTTCTTTGACTCATATTGGTTACACTTTGAAGTGGCCTGTGCTTTATCTCCTGTGTCCCAGTTCCACCCCGGTGCCCATTCTTTAAAGGTCCAGCTTAACCATCACATCTTTTCTTGGAACCCCTTCTTATCTCCCTAAAACACTGTTTTATGTCCTGACATCCCACCTCCCTTTATATATTCTTTATGGCTTGTATTGCAAGCTTGCATTGTAGTTACACATGTACACGTGTAACTACATGTGTGTACATGATTTGGTCTTCTCTGATGTCATACAAGGCCTTTAAGAAGGGCCTATATGTATTTTAATTTCTTCTAGAAAAGCCTAGCTCATTGTGTGGCATATAGCAGCATTCAGTAATTTTTTTTAAGAAAATAAGTGAATACCTGAGCATCCAAAGCCAGCTGTGTGTGTGTCTGTGCATGTGTTAGAAGAGTATGTGTAGTCTAGGATCCACCAGACATAGATGTAACACCTTCAAGATCCATAGAAATGGAATTGACTTTGTGTGAGAGAGCTAGGTCTTATGGCAGCCTTTGGGACTTAGAAAGTTTCTGTCACAGAAATGGTTAAAGCCAAGGCTGTAGCAGTTTTGAACAGTTTGGGAGTCTTTCAGACTTGCCTAGAGCCATAGTCCTCAATGAGGTCCCTAGGGTAGCTATATCAGCATCTCCTGGAAGTTAGAAATGCAAATTCTTGGACCCCATCCCACACCTACTACATCCAAAAGTCTGGTGGTGGAGCCCAGTAGTCCGTGTTTTAACCAGCCCTCCAGGTGGTTCTGATACACACCTGAATTGTGAGAACCATCGGCTTAGAGAAAGTTCCAGGAGAGCTTCTGTTCAGTCTTGATATCTCTTGGCTCAGCTACCAAATAGGGCTTTTATAATTACAGACTGATTGAGTGTAAATTCTGTGAGAGTGAGGGGTCACAGCATGCAATAATGCTTGCTCAATTTCAGTGCATGAATCAACGGATGACAAATTAAGAGCCTAATTTGACCTTCCATCCTCATTTGGTTCATTGTGGAAAACTGCTGTTCATAACAGCTTGACAAGTGAACAATGATGCATACATCTGAGCAAAGTATGCTGATGTGTGAGAAGTAGCAGCAGCTATCAGCTTCCTATCAGCTGACTAGTGAAGGTCATGGTGGGACTAATAGCCGATGCTAAAGGAATATTCTTTGAGTCTGAGTTGCCAGAATGTCCCCTGTTTTCTTTCTTGCTTTTTCTTTTTAACGTTTTAAAGAGATGGGGCCTCAGTCTGTTGCCCAGGCTGGAAAGCAGTGGTGTGATCACAGCTCACTGTAGCCTTGAACCCCTGGGCTCAAAGAATCCCCCCGCCTCATCCTCCCAACAAAGTGGGAGTACAGGCAAGTGCCCATTCCTTGTTTTCTGATCTCTCCTATTTCTTGAACACAGTGATGTCCTAGTGCTTAGTTACACTACCCCAATACAGCAATCAGTGCTGGTTCACTTACCCAAGATGTATTTTTCCTTTCTTGCATGCTGGCAGTACCCCAGTTTTGTGCCAATGTCCACCTCTCCTCCACGTGAGTCAGATCTGATTTGTCAAAGCCAATTATGATCATTCTGTTCTCTCAACAGTGACTCGTGGAGGATTGGGCAGCTGCCCCAGTTCTGGCCAATAAATTGTGAAGGCACATCTGTTGGTATGTTTCCGTGAAAGCTTTTTCTCATTTTTAAATAAGAGATGCACAAGGGGAAAATGACCCATTCTTTTGGACTTTGGTGTGTCCGAATGTGGTGCTTGGAGCTGAGACAGCTTTCTTGGCATGCAAAGGCATCTTAGGCAGTCCACGGCAGACAGCAAAGTTGAGAGAGTGGAGGGAACCTGGGCCCTGATAGTGTTGCTGAACCATTGAATTAACTGGAGCTGCTCGTATTGGAACTTTTGTTATAAGAGTTAATAAATCTCCTTCAGCCAAGAACTTATTAAATATTAAGTAATTATTATATCTGTTTCTTTCCCTTTAATTTGTCTTGAAAATGAAAAGGGAATGGTATGATGACATCTCTAAATTTCTTCCAGCCCTAACAATTGGCAATTCTTTGCTTGAAGTGGTTGTGTGGAGTTTCAAGATGCGATGCTTTAGCAGACATGGAATCTGGAGGGGGTGTGCAAACATTGCCTGAGTTAGGGTCGTTTGCGTGAGGTCCGGGAGGTAGAATCAAGGTAAGGCAGTGCAGTTGAAGCATGAATTCCTAGGGACAGCCGAAGTGCTATGTCCTAGAGCACAGCAAAATCAGAAATCCATAGGAATAGCCAGACATTGAAGATAATAGCTAGGAATCAGATATAAAACAAATTAGAAAAATTGCGATGAGATTTGCTTGCCAGCAATCAGAGCTCATGGCATATGTTTAGCCTAGGGCCCTCTCAAGGTACCAAGCATGGATGAAAGGCCAGCAATCTCCTTGGGGAGATTACCAGCATCTGGAATCCTTTGGTTACCCAGATTTACTGAATTTCCTCCCTGGTCATTCATCCCGTGAGCTTCTATGCTTGGCCTGCTGCGTTTCACTGTCTCTGTCAACCTCAGGCAGCTGCTTTTCTTTCCTTTCCAGTTGTCCCTTTACTGAATATTTTCCAAATCTACGTTTCATTCTTGGTCTTGACTGCATAGTAGTGCAATTCTTCAATTTTTTGATGTCTCGAACCTTGGAAAACAGATTTAGGTCAGCCACAAAATACAATAAAATGATGTTTACATTGGTTTCTAGCATTTTTTAATCAACATTGCCACCTAGTGGCAAAATAATCCTTAAACTGCGTACAATTATTTTCATTTGGGTTTGGATATTTGATTCAATGTCAAGGATCTTCAAATGGTAAAATTTTGAGCAAGGAGAGACCACAATGATTATTCATTTAGATGTATTGTTTTACACCTAAAGAAATTGAGGCTTAGGGAAAGTCATATGGTAACCAGTGTCTTTTAGGCTCATTAATTATTGGGCTAATAGGGTAGGGTCCTCATTCACAGACTATCACTATTTTCCCCCCAGAAATTCTTAATTATTTCCTCTTGAAGTTTTGGTTGATCACTCAGTTTTTCTCCCTTAAGTTTTAAGATATTCTTACTCAATTTAGCTGTTTCCTGGTGGTAAGTAAAAAACAACACAAAACAAAAACAAACAACAAAAATCAGTTTCAAATGAAGCAAGGTTGTGTATTACATTCTCTCTTTTTGACACATTTGTTTTGTCTTTTTCTCCCAAGTCTTTCCCAAGATGTGTCAGTCCATGAGCATGTCTTCCTTTCTTGTGTATATTTCAATACAGGAAAAATATTCTAATACATCCTGTGTTCCATCCAGTCCAGCAGTATTTACACAGTTTTGGGCAGGTCTAGAGTAGAACCAGAGATTCCGAATTCACACCAAGCTTCCCAAAGATGACAAAACTCCTGTTTTGGGCTCACACTTTAAATTGTAAGGTTTTATAGAACAATGATTACATCCTTGAGAACTCAAAATCTTTCTTCAGAATAGATGAGTAAACTGTGTGTTCTGTTTGGGCAAATGAGGAGCACAAGGGGAAATTCCTTTGCCTTAAGCAACATCTCCGCTGAAGTGGCTAATTCCCTTTTTGGCTGCCATGGGGGTCATGTGCCTGTGAAACTGCTGCTGCTTGCACTGCTTAACGAGACAAGGTCAGGGAATTTCCCTGCACTCTGTGATGACCATTGACCCTCTCCAGGGGTCCGTGATAACCGGGTCTGGAGAATGCCCTTTCAGGACATTCCAGGAGTGATCCTAGGCTAGACAGTTGTATTAAAGTTCTAAATGTGGTTGCACATTGGGATCACCTGGAAAGCTTAAAAACATACTAACGTCTGGGTCCTGTCCCTGGATACCAGGGTTTTCAAAGCTCCTCAGGTAATTCCAATGAGTAGCAAGCCTGAGAACCACTGGAAACCTAAAGGCACGTAATGGGCCAAAGGAAACCAGCTTGTCCCTCCCCTCCTCTCCTTTCTCCTTGTCACCAGTTTAGTCTGAAACAAAGACTTCAGGATGCTGCTGGAAAGGGAATTCAGCTCCTAGCAGCTCTGGCTTTATTCACCCTCTCAGGCCCCTCCTCCCTCCTGTGCCCCAACTGGATGGGCATACTTTTTGAGGCAAGTCCAGTCCCTTCCCAAAGTTCCTAGGGTGGCCCTCATAATACATTTTATTATGTCACACCCACGTGCTCTGCTAGGCCAGCCGAGGTCATGTGATAAGGCTGCTGCATCCCGAGGAAAGGGTTTTGGCTTTTACAAGGACAAGTGCTGGATCAGCCTGATCTCCTGGGAGTTATGAATCAGATGGTCTGAATGTCCTTGCGAGACTTGTGGAAAGAGAAATGTTATCCAGGTTTTTCCTTCAGAACTTTTCATAGGCGATCCTGGGAGCTCTGGCCTAGAACTGAAATGACTTTTGACTTTGAAAATAATTAGAATTAATTTTGTAAGGCTGCTTCTCTCTCTCTCTACATATATATATGCTTCTAAATATATATATTTGTAAAATACAGTAATCTATGGGCTAGCAACTGTGATAAGAAGCTATAATAGAAATTTACAGTTAAAGAAATGATGGATAATGTGGGATTGTGGTTAAAGATCAGAAGAAAAATGCTTTGGTTCTCCAATCTTGACTTCTTCCATTAGGTATTTTGCTGGGGGAAGGGAGGGAAGGAGACAGAGAGAGAGAGAAAACTATATATATGTGTGTTTAACAGGACATTTTTCTCTTGACTCTTCTGTGGTTTTGGCCCTGTTGTTAATCAAACATTTTCCTTGAAACTGTTTTCTTGGCTTTCATGGTATCGCTACCTCCTGGGTTTTCTTTAACTGCCCCAGATGCTTTTCAGACTCTTATTCTTCTCCATTAAATGTAGAAGATCTCAGGAATTCATCCTTGGCTTCTCTTTTCCACTCCCCTGGGGAGGATATCACCCACAGCCTCCTCATCCTGGCTATCCTCATCACTGGGCTGATGCATGCGGCACTGCCAGATGTAGCCCCGCTTTCCTTCTGAGCATCAGACCTGCATTTTCATTGCTTACTCAGCATCTCAGTAAGTCCTACTGTAGGTGCTGCAGAAACCTAAAATTCAACATGTCCTGCACTGAACTCATCACTCACTCACACAATTAATATTTATTGAGCAGCTACTCTGTCCCAGGCATATACATCTCTGGAGATTCACTCTGGAGCAAATGAGAAATACACTGTTCCTACCTACATGGAACTTGTGTTCTGATGGGTGAGATGAGCAGAAAACATTATAGTATGTTGTCAGGAACAGATGAATGCATTGAAGAAAAATAACACTAATTAATCAAGGTAATGGAGGATGATGGTATTTGCATTTTAGGTGGGAGAGTCAAGGAAGCCCTCTCAGAGAGGTGGCCTGGAGCCCAGACTGTAGCAAGGTAAATAAGAGAGTCATGGGCTCTCTGCAGGGAGAGGTTCTAGGCAGAGGACTTTCTCCAGATTTGCTCCTCTGTCTACCTTCCACTTAGTTGCTCAGCCTAGGAAGTCGGGTGTTTATGAATCCCTTCTTCACTCCCATGCCCCAAAGTCATAAGACTTACCATGTTTTTGACCTTAATCTCTCTTGAGGCTTTCCTCTTTTCTTTAGCTCCATTACCACTACTGTACTTTAATCCGTCCTTCAGTTGTTTTATTTTTCCCACCAGGATAACTGCCATGGACTCCAGAGAATTGTTCCCACACCCAGCCTTATCCTTTCAATTCTTCTGTTTTCCATAGTCATATGCCTGTTGCAGTCATCTGATCCTCAACATTGCTCTTTGATAGCTCCCCCGAGCTTTCAAGATGAAGTGCAAACACCACTGCGCACACAGGGCTTTGATGATTTGGCCCTTACTTCTGTCTTGAACTTTATTTCGCTCTAAAGCAAAACTATTGCCTTGATCTCCTAGTTATGCTTAGCAATTGTCCAAATAAGCCATATTTCTTTTTACTTCCAGAGTTTACACACTGCTACTCTTCTTGAGAGAGACTTCCTCTGTTCTTTGCCTGAAAAACCCAGTCTCATCCTCTAAGATAGTTAAATGACCCTTGTTTCACTGCATCCTGTGTTACCTCTTTCAAAGGGCTTAACTATCCCAAGCATCTTGACATGTCTAGCTAATCCATTCCCAACTTATTTATCATGGAAGCCTCAGCATATGATTCATAATAGGTCCTTTATTGAATGTATAAAAAAATGTAAAATACAGACTTAGTATTCTTTATCTGAAATGCTTGGGAACAGAGTGTTTTGGATTTCAAAAGTTTTTGGATGTTGAAATATTTGCATGTTCATAATGAGATGTCTTGGGGATGGAGTCCAAATCTAAACACAAAACTCATTTATGTTTCATAAACACTTTATATACATAGCCTGAGTGTAATTTTGTACAATATTTTAAATAATTTTGTGCACAGTTTTGCCTGTATTTCGACTGAGACCCATCACATGAGGCTTGGTGTAAATTTTTCCACTTATGTTGTCATGTTGGTACTCAGAAAGTTTTGGATTTGTGAGCATTTTGGAGTTTTGGACTAGGGATGCTCAGCCTGTATACATTTTTATATTTTAATTTTCAATATTATTATAGAAATAAAAATGGCAATAGTTACAATACTTACTAAATGCTAATACTGTTTTGAATATTTTATATGTTTATCTCATATAAACCTTATGCCAGCTCCTTTGAAATAGTTGCATTGTCTCTATTTTACAGATGAAGAAAGTGAGGTAAAATAAATTTCCCAAGGTCATATATCAAACCCAGGCAGACTGGCTCACAGTTCATGCTCATAACCTCGATGCCTTGTTCCCTTTTTATAGCATTAGAAACAATTTCATGTTCTGGTAAAATTTTTTTTTAAATTTGTAGAATGATGTGTGAATTATACAGAAAGCAACCTTATTTCTTTAGAGTTATCCTTTATGTTTAACTACAATAGTTACTTCCCAAGGAAAGAAAGATTTCTCTAGGGTGGGAGAAAGGGGTAGAGATGAGAAAATAATTTCCCACATCAGTGGAAAAATGGCCTCACAGCAATCTGGAGATGTGAGAAAATGTGTGCATAGATGACATGTAACCAGAGGGCCTCTTCTACCCTCAAGATATCTTGGACCTGCATAGAATCTTGGAAGCAAGCCACAGACCCATGTTGGTATTGGTGGACAGGGAACCTTAATGACTGAGTTAAATTTTCTACCTGCATGGCCTAATGGGAGCTTATAATAAAATTAAATTATTTTATGGAAAATGTGCAGTTGCAAATGTTCTTACACACATAGTTGAGTTTATAGTGATTTTTATACCCTTCTTACATCCTTTAGAGAGCTGTTTTTCTCTAGATGTATCCATGTCTTCTATGAATTGGTCTTTTCAAAAAGGTTGTTGACTGAGGAAAACTTCTAACACAATCTGGCCTGTTCCCAAATTGGGCAAAGCCATCCTTGGAGAGCAATTAATGTCTGACTTCTAGTCTTAGAATGAGAGGGAAATGTGTTTATAAACATGAAATTTAAAATGAAATATCAGGTGAGTGTAATCAGAATTGTTGAAAGGACCCAATTCAGAGAGATTTAGTCTGTTTCTTGATAACCTCTGAAGTCCAAGAATTGCAAAAGGCTTTTAGTAAGTAGTAGAGCTCATGTAAAATCAATAATTGTGGTTGTCTGTGGCCTCCAGTAAAATTTCATTAGTGTTCATTTTCACTAGTGTAAGCATCTCTTGGTGCACCATGTATTCCATGGTCACTATTTAAATAGTTGTTGTGACCCTGAGTGAGGCACTAACACTGTATTTGAAGCATAAATCAGAAAGCCAGTGGGTATGGGATTTTGACTATGGGCTATTGAGTCAGAATGTTTTTGTTGTTATTTCACCTTGGTTAATTATCCTCTTTAACCAGACTCTCGTACTCTCTACAATCAAGATAGCATTCCTATTAATCTTTCATGGGAAGTGTTGGAGAATCTATCTAATGTTTTATTTTGTAAGAATATTTTTAAGCATTTCAGTAGTTTTCCATGTTTACGGTATTTGTACTCAGACAAATGAGTGTTTCAAATGTTAAAACTCATATTGAATGCTACTACGGGCCAGTTATGGATGATGTAAAGATGAATAAGACAAGGCTCCTGCCCTCCAAGAACTGTAGAGCTGTGGTGGCAAAGAGAGGCAGTAACCTGGCAATTCCAAGTCAGGGATGGGGCAGACACCATTGGTTCTCTGTTCAGCAGTCACTCTTTCTGTCTTCCTGGCTAACTGGGCCCTGATTTAAAAATAAATAAATAAATAAAGCAGCAAGATGCCCAAAGAAGGTAGGCCTCATTATTCAGGAGATGCATTATGATTGGTTAAAGCCACTTAGGTAATCCTGTTTCCCTTTACCATGATTGGCTGGAATGGCCATGTGGCCTTCTTCCTGGCCAATGAGACAAAAGGTAGACTCTTCTGGAAAGCATACCTGGAAAGGAAATCCTTTCCACCAATCAAAAATGGAGACAAGTGGGTAGGATATCGCTCCTTCTCTTCCTGCTTTTGAGAGTGGTTTTGAGGTGATGGTGGTTGGAGCTTGAGGGGCAATTTTCTAACTCGTTCAGGATGGTTGATGGACAGATAGAAAGGAGATAGTCCTTGATAACAATGTAGAACCGAACCAACCATGCTACCAACTTTCTCCAGAATTCTTGTTCTGTGAGGTAGTAGTGATAATAATCTCCTCTTGCTTCAGGCACTTTTAGTTACTTATTAAATTACTGGCACCTGAAAAAAAAATCTACTTGATAGGTATTTCAGTAAAGTTAGGTACAAATCCTTAAAGAAGCACAGGAGACAAGAAGGTAATTTAGCTGGGGGAATGAGAGAGGGTCTCCTAGATAAGGTGAACTTTGAGCTTTGTTTTGAAGAACAAGTAGAAATTCACTAGGAAGAAATGGCAGGGAAGGGCATCCAGGAAAGGCACGTAGAAAGGCCTGGAGGCATGAGGGGGCCCGGCCTCTCTAGACTACTATGTGGTTTTAGATGCCCAGAGTACTTTAGATGCTCAGTGGAATGGATCTCATAACATGAGTAGATTTCAAATTCACTTACATGAGATTGTTAAAGGTTTCAAATTAAGTGTATAGTCTGAGATGTACAGTAACCTATAATCTTGATTTAGAAGCCTTGAATCTACACTTTGTGGCTTTGAGTTTGGAAATGGAGGGGCAGGGAGCAAGTGACGGCAGAGCACACAGTGTGGTTTCCAAGTTCTCTGGGTTTTTTTTTTTTGTTTTTTTTTTATTGTTGTTGTTCACAGCTCGGTAACTTTTATGAAGCATTCGAAGTTTGGTTCTTTTGTTAGTGCAGGTCATCTGAGAAGCAGATGAAAAGACATGAATAAACATGTAAGGATTTTATTAGGGGAACAGCCTTGTGAGAGGAAATGGAGAGTGAGCAGGGTGAGGCCACAGGACTGGGATGCAGTTGTAACATAGACAAGGAAAGAGAGAGGGAGGGTTGTGTGAAAGTGCCCTAGGCCACTGTGCAGTCTAAGGAAGGTTCGGAAAGGCCATGGGGAAGTCCTCAAGCCAGAGTCATGGTCAGCACAGTCCTCTGTCCCCTAATAAAGAGCCTGCCTCCGCATCCCTGCCCCATGCAAAGCAGCCAATGGGAAGCCCAACCTCGGCACAAACATGGCAATGGATCTTAGAGCACAGCTGCTGGGGCCACATATTCCTTGCAGTTGGACGTTTGCAAGGATTTTCTGTTTCTTTTCAAAACATTGCCTTAAAAAGAAAACTGCTAAGACTGGTGATGGAATTATTAAAAAAATCAAATATTTTATACATTTTTTAGGTAAAATTCTTAACCTTTTTTGGGTCATGGGACCCATTCAGCACTTGATTTCAGCTATGGAGTCTAGCATGACCCATTGGCCTCGTCTTAGCTTCCTGAGCCCCCAGCTTTCCCGCAGCTGGGCTCCCAATATCTGCTGCTGCAGCGCCTCCACAGCTTCCCACTTGATGACACCTGGACCTCTTCTGCCATTGCTTGTCCTCCTTGGATAGACTCATGGTTCAGCAGCTGCAAGCACACTTTCGCTTGAAAGATACCTTGGCTAAGAGTATTTATGTTTTGCCCTTCAGGGCCTCTATAGTTCACTTCCAATCTCAGAACTATCTCTGAATCCTCACCGTGTATTAATTCCTAGACTACCTGAAGGATGAGATTACTTCTATTAATGTGTTTAGATCGTGACCATTGCCTTGTCCACGTGGTCAACTGGCACCTTTTCCTGTCTTCCTTAGTCCATATGAACATAGACTATGTTCTTAACTTCATCCTTAACACTTAAGGGTATATACCCCCTTTTTAAAAGCCCCCCCAACCATTGTGCTCACATAATCATAAAAACCACATATATAATACACACATATACGTACTCCCTCACACACAGTATTAAAAATGCATATGAAGTTGATTCTCATTATCCATGGTAGTTATGCTCTACAAAGTTGCTGTGAACACTGAATTAGTGAATACAGAACTATTTCTCCCAGGGAAAATATGTACATGTATATACATAGATTATAATATAAATCCTGAACCCAATTCATGCTGGTGGATTCTATTTTCTTTACTTTTTCAAAAGAGAAAACAAGCATCAGAAGTGTTAAGTGACTTGTCTGAGGCCACCCCACTAATAGGTGCCAGACTGGGACTCACACCCCATCCAACCAGCCCAGAGCCGGAGTTTCCAGCACTGCCCAGATCAGTTCCCTGCTGTCACCACGCTTGACTCATCTCTGTATGAGAACTGAAGCCGAAGGCAGAGCTTTTCCGGGTTCCACCTCAGCTGGGAGTATGCTTGTTGGGGCAATCCAAAATTTCCGCCAATGTATGAATGTCTGTGAATGACGGTGAAGGCATGCTAGTATTGATTTTGGGGTTACACATAAATTATAGCTGGTAGACAAATCTGCAAACAGGAAATCCATGGATAATGAAGATCAACAATGCAAGGTAAAAAAATCAAAATGTACAAAGGGGTGTACAGTGAAAAATATGTCTCCTTTTCCATCTCCTTAGATTTCTGGTTCTTGTATCCCTCTACCCCCATCCTCAAGGAACTGCTATTATCAATTTCTTCTTATTCTTTCAGAGATAACCTTCTAATAGCACCTTGGGCAAAATGAGTGTTTAAAAACGGGGAATTTGAATTTAAACAGATCTAGCTTTAAAAATGCAAATATGGGCAAGTTATTCAAACTCTCTAGGCCTCAGTTTCTTCAGCCCTAAAACAGAGGCCTCCTAGGTGAGCTGACAGGATTATACAGCCTCGTGTATGTAAAGTACCTGTCACTGTAAAGGCCTGTATGACAGCTGTGATCTTCACCTCCAAAGCACTGAGCTTCCCAAAGACTTCTTATTCTTTTTTTTTTTTTTTTGCAATGCCAAGGTTTCTTACAGTTTAATGTTTTGCATGCCAAGGTGGCATTGCAAAAAAAAAAAAAAATAAATAAAAAATAAGAAGTCTTTGGGAAGCTCAGTGCTTTGGTTAGACCCAAAGACTTCTTATTCTACACTGTGGTTCTGACTTTAGCTGTTTCACTGCCTGTGTCTCTCCCACACATCTTCAACCTTGTGTGGGAGATATGGGTTCAATATCACAGTGAGGAATCTGGCTGGAGAGAGGAGTTTATTAGCTGGAGCCGTTCTATACAGGCTAAGCCATCACTTCTAGTTAGGATTTATGGATAGGGTCACAGGATTTTTTTTTTTTAAGAACTGGTGTAAATCAGGGCTTAACTTCAGCTTCAGCCAAACAGAGGGGAAATAGGAAGATATAAACTAATGGAGAAGAGAGGGGCCATTTCCTTATTCAAATAAATAGGCACTTCACTCAACGTAGGCATCTGATAATGCACCCAGTGTTTTTCCCTTCTTTCAAGTGGAAGTCTATCATAAATTTCGGGCCTTAACCATACTTGAAAAGATCTATGTAAAAATGGCTTTCTTGAAAGAATTGAATAGCGTCCCCTCCCCCAGCCATTGTAAATCTTTTTCAATTGTACCTATATTTTCATTTGCTAGATGTGCTACCATTGGTAGAGCCTTTAGGAAGGATTCAACATTTGAGCTATCATTTTTTAAAAGAAAGTTGTTGTTGTATTTGACTCACGCCTTTCTTGCAGTCAATCTGCTAGCATATAATAAAATTAAAATAGAAGACCATGTCATGGAGAAATGGGTCTACATTTGAATCATTTGGTTTCTTTACGTTATCAGGCAAAGCCGTCTGGAGCTTGGTTGTTACTGAGTGTTCAGAATACTGGCATTTCTCTGCCTTGTGTATCTCCAAAATTTAATTCCTATTGACTTCAAAGGGAAAAAATATACATCAAGTTTCTGTTTTGGGGAGGGCCTCAGAAGCTTGTCTGCCTTTTTAAAGAAAATAAAAGCCTTTCTATTTCCTTGCTTTCTCAGGAGCAGCTATCATCATAAATGTCAACTCACATTTCTTACAGTTTAATGTTTTAAGTTGGGAACAGAATATCCAATGTATGCTTTCCCTTTTTCTGTATCATTTGACTTTTTGTATCTGGATAGCCCAGAAAGACTTGAGTTGAAATTAAGGTAAGTAAAATGTATTCTGGTCATTGAAAAAATAATTCCTCTTTTCCATTTTTGAAGTCTCACCTTTGGGCCTGTACTTGGCAGAGTGGGAGTCTTTTGTTGCTTGACTCTTCAGAATCTCTGATTGCAAATATAACTGTTGGGGTACTCACTGCCCATTCCCTGGTTCAGATCAAGGTGTGAGAAAAAGCTAATCTTTAGATACTGTCCACAACTTAATTTTTTTTGGCTTGGACAAGTGCACTAATGCTAGTTCTTTTTTTTTTTTTTTGGCAGTCTGTAATCTCTACCATAATTATTCAAAAATATTTTGTTGGTTGAACTCGATGAGATGAAGGGGAAATTCTCATCATATCATTTAGCTCTGTTGATAACTTAGAAAATTTATAGATAAAATGCTCTTTTTTTCTCCATGTGCTGTAGTTTGGATGTTTGTCCTCCCAAATCCCATGATGAAACTTATCCCCACTGTTGGAGGTGGGGCCTAATAGGAGGTGCTTGGGTCATGGAGGCAGAGCCCTTATGAATGGTTTAGTGCAGTCCTTGTGGGAATAGAGTTCTCACTCAACTCAATCTCATGGGAGCTGGTTGTTAAAAAGAGCCTGGCACCACCCCTGTCTCTCTTGCTACCTCTCTCGCCATGTGTCTCTACACACACTGACTCTGCTTCACCTTCTGCTATGAGTGGAAGCAGCCAAAGGCCATCATCAGAAGCAGATGCTGGTACCAGGCATCTAGCACAGCCTGCAGAAGGGTGAGCCAAACAAACCCCTTTTCCTTATAAATTACCCACCCTCAATTATTTCTTTATACTAACACTAAATGGACTAAGACACCACGTTTCAATAAAAATTTATATTGCTATATGCTTATCATTAGATTATCCTCCTCCATGGGTCAGTGGCCCTTAAGAGGAATAAACAAATTCCCTACCTCTGCCAATAATGATTCCTTCTGGTAGTATCAGACTCAGCTGCAATCAATACAAGAAAACGGGGAAATGTGGTTCTTGTTCTTGGGATGCTTACCGTCTGGCTACTGAGAACACACATGGAGCTACTTGCTATGATATAGAAGTGATAAATGGGATTGTGGTTTAGATAAGTAGTTTTCAAACTGTTTTTGGCCACAACACACATGTAAATTGAAGTTCACGTTTGTGACACACACTCAGGGGTGTAATCATGTTTGGTTAAACACAATTCTTTAGAAAGTAGCTATAGCCCCAACCGTTTCTCTCCTATTTAAGAAAACATTAGAATGTGAGTAAGGAAATAAGCATGCTAGAAGGTAAAGGTTGTCCTTAAATTTATCCTCATTTGTTTAAAAATGTCAATTATTTAAAAACCTTAGTTATTAGTAATGTTATTATTAGTAGTAACATTATTATTAGTAATGAATTACTCACAACATACTTCACAACTGACTTCACATTTTAGAATTGGAAAGGTGCTGATTTATGCAATAATTGTTACCAAGGTTTTGTTGGGTCTCACAAATACATACACAAACATAGTTATCAAAGAGCCTATGAGTACCTCTGTCTCAGGCAGAGGGCAGCTCCCAAATCTGAACATATCCTCTTGTGATTATTACTCTTGAGGCTCCAAAGAAATGCTTCTCCACATCTCTTGCCCTGTGTCCTTGATTTCCTGTGTCAGAATGCCATGAAACATTATAGTTGGTGTTCCTGCTGATGTCAGAGAATGATGCTGCCTCACAGCTCAGTCAAGATTTCAGTGGTAGAAGTGCGTAGGTATGTTAAATCTGTTTGCTCAGGAAAGCAGTGTCATTTCTCAGTAGCTCCTGAATAGCAGCCTGGCCATGTGACTTGCTTTGTCTATTTAAAAGTAAAAGAAGTGACATATGTCACTCCCAAATGGAAGCATTCAGAGCTATTGCATGGTTCCATCATTGCTTTTTCCTTTGCTGCAAGGGCAGACTCACTTCCCAGAAAAAGAACTACCCTGGAATGCCAAAGATATGAAGTTCAACTGAAACTCGTCTGCAACAGACATTACTGTGAACAAGAAATACACCTTTGTTGTTATCAACCACCAAGATTGTGGGGTTATTTTTTTGTTTGTTGTTTTCCATCAAGCATAACTTAAACTGATCAATATATATAGTGTTATGAAGATATCATCAGTTTTCATAGTCTTGGTTTCAAGTTTGATTTTTCATGTTTCATGGGCATGTTTCTTAACTTCTCAGAAATCAGTTTTCTTATCAGCAAGATAGGAATAAAAAATAATTGTTACTGTTGCCGTGAAAATTAATTAGAATACTGTAATTTAAAATACATTGTAAACTTCAAAAATGTGTAAATTTAAGAAGGCAGCTTCTCTTACAAGGAAGACAATTTTTTTTTTATTATTATAGTTTAAGTTCTAGGGTACATGTGCACAACGTGCAGGTTTGTTACATAGTTATATGTGTGCCATGTTGGTTTGCTGCACCCATCAACTTGTCATTTACATTAGGTATTTCTCCTAATGCTATCACTGCCCCAGTCGCCCACTTCCCAACAGGCCCCGGTGTGTGATGTTCCCCACCCTGTGTGCAAGTGTTCTCATTGTTCAATTCCCACCTCAGAGTGAGAACATGCGGTGTTTGGTCTTCTGTCCTTGTGATAGTTTGCTGAGAATGATGGTTTCCAGCTTCATCCATGTCCCTGCAAAGGACATGAACTCAAGAAGGAAGACAGTTTTTAGGGTAGAACAGACCTAGGTTTGCAATCCACCCCAGCTTTTTACTCACTTTGAAATCTTGCACTGAGATATTACTGAAATCCTTTGAGCCAGTTTCTTAATATGTAAAAAGAGGATCTGAAAACTATGCAACTTTGTTGGATTGGGTAGTTATTGTTTGAAAAATGTCTCTGTCTCAGCAGTTAGCACACACCAGGAACTCAATACATGGTGACTGCTCTTATTGTAAGAACTATGAGTCGTTCTACTATATATGTTGTAGATTCAAGGTATACAATCAACAATGTTAATCAGCATTTAAAGGGGTCATACACATGTACCACCCAATTAAAGTGTATGGCAGCTATTGCTTACCTGGCTATTTCTCTTTCCTCAACTCTGATTCCCTTTAGAAAAGGGCAAATTCATCTTCCTTTCCCTGACTCTAGCACATAGAATCTCTTCAAAAAACATGTGTTGGATTTTAAAAGTTTGAAGTTTAATTATGGATGTTCTAAAATACTAAAAGTTAATAATTTGGGGCTTTATATTTTATGTTAGTATTTCTCAAGGTATGGTCTTAGGGCCACTTGCATCAGAAGGATAGCAGGATGGGAAAGGTGGTGAGCTGCTTGCTACAGTGCAGATTTCAGACTTACTGAATCCAAATTTCTGGGGGGCTTGTTGCTCAGAGAGTCTGGATTTTTACTAAGAACTTCAGTTGACTCCCATAAATACTGAGTTTTTGAGACTTGATGCTCCGAATGATAGAAACCTCATGGAGGAATGGCACCCCCTGCTACATTAGTGTGAGGGGCAACTAGACAGCTGGTACAAATGCAGATTCAGAGACCTCTCCTCATATTTTAAGATTCAATATGTCTGTGGTGGAAGCCAGGAATCTGAATTTTTGACAAATATCCTTCCATGTGGCCCCTCTCCCTACCTCCAGCCCAGGTGTCTGGGACACCAAGCTTGGCGAAATATGCAGCTAAAATCTCTTTTTTAAAAAAATTTATTTATTTATTTATTTGAGATGTAGTCTCGCTCTGTAGACCAGACTGGAGTGCAGTGGTACGATTTCCGCTTACTGCAACCTCTGCCTCCCAGGTACCAGTTCAAGCAATTCTCCTGCCTCAACCTCCTGAGTAGCCAGGATTACGGGCACACGCCACCATGCCCAGCTAATTTTTGTATTTTTAGTAGAGATGGGGTTTCACCATGTTGGCCAGGCTGGTCTTGAACTCCTGACCTCGTGATCCACCTGTCTCGGCCTCCCAAAGTGCTGGGATTATAGGCATGAGCCACCGCACCCGGCTGGAGCTAAAATCTCTTCAATAACTGATAAGTTAATATATTTTTTCCTTTATTGTTTCAGTCAGTGCTACTTCTTTGGACTTCTTCTATTTAACTGAAAAGTGTTTGAGGAAACTTTAGAATTTTCTGCTGCTGGATTTCACCTGAACCAGGTTGTGACAGCTAGGGAAATATAAGCAACATGTGGTTTTCCTGGCTATGGTTTGTGGAAAGGGATCCATAAAAGTAATTGTTATCCCAAGTTTTAAATATGGCATATTTTCATGGGAAATGCATTTACTTAAATATTTTGAGAATATCAGCCAGATGTGGCGTCTCATGCCGGTGATCCCAGAACTTTGGGAGGCTGAGGAGGAAGGATCAACTGAGATCAGGAGTTCGAGACCAGCCTGGGCAACATGGTGAAACCCCATCGGCATTAAAAATCTAGAAATTAGCTGGGTGTGGTGGTGGGCACCTGTAATCTCAGCTGCTTGGGAGGTTGAGGCAGGAGAATCACTTGAACCCAAGAGGCGGAGGTTGTAGTGAGCCGAGATTGCACCACTGCACTCCAGCCTGGGCGACAAAGTGAGACTCTGTCTCAAAAAAAAAAAAAAAGAAAAGAAAAGAAAAAAAAAAGAACACCCCCCTACTATTTTCCTTAAAAATAGAACTTCTTCAGTAGAATGCCAAGCACACACAATTATTTCAGTTTAAATGAAACATTAAAGAAAGAAATGGTAATCTTACAGCTATGCATCCAGTGCCTACCTCAGCAAGCACTGCTCCAGCCCTCACCCATGCCCCATAAAAGTTTGCTCTCCTCTGCCATTTGGTCATAAAAGTGTGGGGAAAAAAGAAATGCTGCTTTAGAGGCATTTGTTCATCCTCCACTCATTTTCGTCAAACGTTATTTGAGCATGAACGCTGTCCTAGGTATTGTAGCCACCTTGAGCTTAAGAGCACGCTTCTGCAGAGATCAGTTTCAATATTGTGCACATGATTTCAAGGTGTTTCATAACTGTGTATGGTACAAAGCTGCAGTCTGCATAATTAGTGGGAGGACATAGATACCCTTGAATTAGAAGAGACTGCTTTAAAGTCTTTGCTTTGCTATTTAGGATTAGGTAAAGCTGCTTTCCACTATGCCTTAGTTTTTTCATCTGTAAAGGGAAATAATGTTATTTGGAATTGTATTATGGAATCTATGCAGATACCATATATAATATTTAATATATAATAATATAATAATTGCTAACATTTATTGAAGCCTTACTATATTTCAGATACTAAGTATTTCATGTTATAAATGGCATAATCCTCACAAAGGCACTCTAAGACATTATCTCCATTTTGTAGAAGGGGAAACTGAAGCAGAGATGTTAAATGCATTTTCCCACGTTACACAAGATGCGTTTCAGGTGTGTGCCTAGGCAGTCTGGCTCAAGAGCTCAAGTTCTAGCCTCTTTGGTCTACGTGTTGCCTGGCACAGCCTTGGTCTAGGGAGGGCAGGGTATATACTCTGCAGGGCCCAGGGCAAAACGAAAATGTGGGGGCCTTTTTTTCAAAAAAACAAGAGAAAAGTGGCCTTAAAGGTAACAAAATATAAAGCTTGCTACCCTGTCTCTGTCTCGACTGATCACGGTATTTTTGATTTGATACTTAATGTTGCCTTCTTTTAGCCTTCCCAGGCAGCGGGGCACGTGGGCAGAGCACAGGCTACTGAGGTCCGCTTCCCACCGGCTCTGTGGGCGGTGGCCAATCCCAGTTTCTCACAGTCCACAACCTCAATCCCCAGTAATGGCAACGCCTAAATAGACTGCACCTGGTAGCAGGATCAGAGTAGGCAAGAGGCTGCCACTAGCAGAGTCATTTGCATAACCCACGGCGGTGCCGCCAAGGCCATGTCTTTCCTTGAGACACGTGTTGGGGAGAGTTGGGGACCATGGGTGCGTCCGACCTGGCTTCTCCCTGCGCAGGCACCTCCCGGAATGCGGGCCTCTCTGTCAGTGCACTTGACTCAGTGGGCCCCATTGGAGGGCGGCAGCAGGGGCTGGGCAGGGAGCCAGGAGGGGGAAACTGGATCAAGTTCAGGGTGTCAGGGGCCGAGGAAGCTGACTGAGAATCCATCTCGGAGGGGTATGGAGGTGCCAGAGGCAGGACTGCATGTGAGCTGGGACTCCAAATCTCCTATATAACTTCCAAGCTGAACTTACTAAGAAATTCAAGACAGTGATTGACGAGTCTTAATAACCTAGTGCAGGGCCTTTTTGAGGAAGGGCCCTGTGCGACTCCACTGGTCGCACGCCCTGAAGCCTGCCCTGGGTTTAGGAATGAGTCCTTTTTCCTCCTCCCCCATAGACGCAAACGGAACTGTAGGGCTCTTGGTTGTAGGGCTGTCGTTTTTTAACAGGTGTGGAGGATTTCCTCATTGTTCTTGCATGGATAATGCAAAACAACCCCTTTGGACCAAGATAATGTTGCAAATCAGTACATTCTTTTGTTCTTTAAGTTTTTGTTTGTTTGTCTGTTTATGGTGATGAGCGGTAATTACAAAGTGCTATGAAAGGACTGAGGAACTGTTCTCTCCTTCTGGATCCTTCAAGGACTTTTTTTTCTTTAGGACTCCCTGTAGACTTAAATCTCATATGCCCACAGGGTCAACATGGTCTAATTCCAGAGAAACGACATGGATTTCTACTAAGAGAGACCACATTTATATTTGATGTGGATATATAATATTTTCCACATGTGACCACAAAGTAACCCAAATCCTCCATCACAGAAGACATGATTACGATTTTAAATAAACCCAGAGCAAACAGCAGGTGATGAGGGTAAATAAAACTCTGAATGGTGAGTTCTTCCTGCCTCTGAGGCTTCCACTGAATAATTAATTCCATTTTAGGAGCCACTTAAAGATGCTGGCTGAAGATTGTATTGATAAGAGCAACAAGATATACTATATACTACCTTGCCACTACTTTTCCTCATCACCTTGAGTACATTCTTTGTGCTGTTTCTTGCAAAGTCAGGGCAATGTTATGCTCTCACGTCTTTTCAAGAGCATGTGGCTGTGCGGTGTAGACGACAGTCATTGATCCTAGTTTCTTTCAGACCCTTTATCATGAATGGAGTCAAAAGAACTAGAATAGTAAGTGCCTTACTATTCCATGTGGTACTTTTAAAACTGGAGTGTCTTGAAATTGCTAGGATACCGAGTAGATTTCTAGTTAGAGATGCTGAATGGCACTAATAATGGTAATCTCAGAGAATATAAATAAGGACAAGTATCCCACTCTCAGGAACTTCTAGAATTTAGTAGAGATGGTTTCCAAGAACTTTTCTTTTTTCTGCATGAAGAAAAGGGACAAAGTAGAATGCTTCTCTTCTGCTATTTGAGATTGGGGGTCTGGTGTGTCAGAGAAGAGTAGGTGCTTTGTTTGTTTTAATCTTGTTTCCCTTCTTTTATTCTCAGTGTAGGTTCATTTCATGATTCTTTATTTTTCATTATTCCTTTATTTTTCTCCATATTACTAGTTATCATCTGACTTACTGTGCATTCACCAGGTTATTAGTCTATTGTCTGTCACCCTCAGCAAAATAAAAGTTTCATAATGGCAAGGACCATGTGTTTTATTCTCTCCACACCCAGTGCCTTACACGGTGACTGGCAGATGGTGACAATTTAATAGTTGACAATCACTAACATTTACTAAATATTTACTATGTGCCTGACAATGTTCTGAAGCACTTGACATTTATATTACTCGATCCTCACCACAGCTCTTTGGAGATGTCATATTCTTATTTCCATTTTACAAACGCAAAAGTGAAGCTTAGAAAAATTAAGCAAATTTCCCAAAAGTCACACGATTGGAATGCAGGAGAGGCATGATTCAAACCTAGGCCAAGTGGTTCCTGCATTTGCAGCTAACTGCCAAGTTGTGAGGTTGCTCCATGGGAACAGGAAACTGGGCTGTCTTGTTTCCTGCTGTGCCCCCAACCCGCAAACACACACAAAGCTCCCAATAAATATTTTTGGAATGTATGAAAGTTCAGCCTGAAGGGTAATGTTCCTGGCAGAAGGGGTAGTGGCCATGAAGGACAAAGAAAAGGCCGAGGCAAGTTCTTGGGACTGAGCAGCCGGGTGGGACCTGTTCTCAAGGATAATGTGGAGGCTGCTCTCTCCATCATGCCTGTGCTTCTCCCTTCGCCTTCTTTCCACCCTTCCCTCACCTACATGTGCACTGCTGGGGCGGGGGCTGCTCTGGATTCAAAGAGGACAGCTCTGGGAGAAGCCTCCAGGGCAGATCTGCCCATACATCCAAGCAACAAATCCCTTTGATGTGCAGCTGAGTCAGTGGTGTTGGCGGAGCCATTCCCTGCTCAGCCGTCAGTGTCCTGGATCTCATCACAGGCCCCGACAAGTTGTTTAGTCCAAGAAACGTGTGGACTCCATTGACTCATGTTGCATTAATTTGATGTCTTTCATAAATAGCTCTCTCTGGGGACAAGCCTTTGACGTCCCCTCTCTTGTCAAACTAAAAATGCTCTGTGATGTGTGTGTGTATGTGTGTATGTGTGTGTCTGTGCGTGTGTTCAATGACTGTGGCTGGGCCCAGAAAGCATTTGGATCAGCTTTTAAAAATTAAGTATAAGACATTCAATGTATTTTGTTCTCTCTTGTTGTCATACAGCTAGAAAATTGTAAGAGAGTTCAAGGGCAGCTTTGGAAAAGAATACTTCAGTGTGTGTGTGTAGGTGTGTGTGGGTGTGTGTGCACACACAGGCTTGTGCACCTGGGTAGGAGGGAAAGGGCAGGCAGGAGATGGAGGTGCGTTACAAGGCCAAGTTTCAAGTGTAAAAACACAAAGGTGTTGCTTCATCTGGGACTGTTAAGCTTTGCAGCCCATTAACACAGACAGTGGGGGATCGTTGCACTTTGCATGCTTGGAGGTAACATACACAACTCCTACTTGGACACAAAGGCTGCCTTGGGAATGAGGTTGCTAACCACAGTTGAGGGAAAGCCTTTCAACTAAGAGGGAAATAAAAGAGGCCTTTATTTGTGGGCACCTGAGAAGCTGAATCCTGCTTCTTTTACTAGGGAATTCATTTTAGGATCAAAGTATGATATAAGCCCATAAAAACTGAACAAAGAAATAGAATTGCTGCTTACTAATCAAGTTCTGATAAATATAAAGGATGCCTCAGGTCTATTTCATACTTCCATAGAACAAAGGAGGTATGTAATAGTATAAAACTCATTTGGCAGCCAAATATTTCTTATGTATTCTCATATGAGAGTTTGGAAGCTTTTACTTTGTTTAATATGTTGAATAAGGAAATGCCATTCATGCTTTTAGTTTATGTCAGCGTTTTTGTTTTTTAAGTTAATTTTCCTATTTTTACTTCTAAAGTTTTCGTGTCTTGATAGAAGGTCCTTGGGAAGATGGTCACAGCAGGCATGATTTGCCTTTGCTTGGTGATCACTGTACCCCCTGTCTTGGCACTATAAAATCTCATCAGCACTTTGGAAATCTTGAAAACTGTGAAAGAGAAAGGATAACAAATAATGTATTAAGTCCATGTTAAGTATTTTTACATGCTAACAGTTGGCTATAATCATCTTTGTATGGGAAAAAACTCTTTCTAGATTATTACTGAGAGCAGGGTAGTTAATTTAGTTATCTTCTAATACAGAAGAAAAAAGGCAAAGTTCTCTCTCCTCTTGGAGTCTACATTATTTTCAGAGGAAAGACCATTAACAATAGCATAATAAATAAGTAAAATATATAACAAATTAGAAGATGATACATGCCATGGATAAAGAAAAGTAGAATGGGGAAAGAGAAGATACAGGCAATTTATAATATGATGGTCAGGTTGGGCCTCATTGAGAAGATAACAGGTGATTAAACAATTGAAACAGGCAAGGGAGTTAGATGTATGGATATCCGGGGAAAGAGGATTTCAGAGAAAGGCGAAAGCCAATGCAAAAGCCAATGTTTGAACACACCCTGCACATGTGAGGAACAGTAAAGAAACCTGTGGGATGGGGGTGCAAGCAAGTGAGTAGTGAGATTTGAAGTCACAGCAAAGGGGAGTCTTAGGACCTTTTAGGTCTCGTAAGGATTTTTACCTTTACTCTGAAAAGAAGGGACTCATCGCAGGGTTTTGAGCTGAAAGATGACTTTATCAGACTTGTTTAAAAGCATAAGTCTGTGTACTCTGGAAAGGTAATAGTAGAAGTAAGGAAACATTAGAAGGCTATTGCTATAATTTTCATGCATTAGTTATCTAGCGCTGTGTAACAAGTTGCCCCCAAACTTTTCAATACATGTTCAAACAACAAACATTTATTATCTCATGGTTTGTGAGTCAAGAATTTGGGCAAGGTTTAATTGGGTGATCTGGTGCAGGGTCTCTTGTAAGTGGCAATCAAGGTGTCAGCTAAGGCTGTAGTTGTCTCAAGGCTTAATTAGGGCAATATTCACTTTTATGCTTACTCATATGGAAGCCAGTTCCTTGTGGGTTGTTGGACTGAGGGCTTTGGACTGAGGGTTTTTTTTCTAGATATTAATTGGAGACCACCCTCACTTTCTGGCCAAATGTTCCTCTTAGGTACATTGTAAGGCAACTTACAACATGGCAGCTTATTTCAGGAGAGCAAGCGAGTGAGCAAGCAGTAAGAGCCAGGGAGAGAGAAAGCATGCATAAGATGGGGGCCACAGTCTTTCAAAGCCCACTCAGAAGTGATATCCCCACAGCTTTGCCATATTCTGCTTGTTAGAAACAAATCATTAAGTTTAGCACACACTCAAGGGGAAGGAGTTGCACAGGGGTGTGAATACCAGGAGATGGGAGTCATTGCAAGCCACTTTAAAAGCTGTCTAATATGCTTTGCAAGAGATGATGCTAGAGTGGTAGCAGTGGAGTTGGTGAGAAGTGATGCCAAAATATATGAAAAATCTTGGAATTGTAATCCACGATCTACCCTTCTGTAGGTGACTTCAGGTACCTTGTATAATACTTCTGAGTTTCATATTTCTACTTAGTATTATTTTTGAGATGGAATTTCACTCTTCTTGTCCAGTTTAGAGTGCAATGGCATGATCTGAGCTCACTGCAACCCCTGCCTCCTGAGTTCAAGTGATTCTCCTACCTCAGCCTCCCAAGTAGCTGGGATTACAGGCATGTGTCACCACGCCTGGCTAATTTTTGTAGTTTTAGTGGTTGGCCAGGCTGGTATTGAACTCCTGACCTGACGTGGTCCACTCACCTTGGCCTCCCAAAGTGCTGAGATTACAGGCGCATATTTCTACTTTAATTGAAAGTCTATTCACGCACTACTCTACAAGTAGCTTAAACTTAGTTTGAGCAACTAGCCAAAGTGTACGTAGCTAGTCAGTGATAGTGATAAGGTTACGTAGTACTTAAACCCTGGCAGTCTGACTCCACTGCCTATTACTCTTAATCTCAGAGGACACCAGAAAAGATAAAAATGTTGGTAACTGTTCTAAAAAATGCAAAGTGCCATATAGTACAAGTAAATCATTCTTACTACTATGGACACAAGAATATAAACGCTTAGTTTTAAAGAATGTTCATTCCAAAAGATGATACTGGTGTCAATTTTCCTGTGTGGAGAAATTGAGCAATGTCGGGGAAAAGATGGAGAACTTCCATCTTTCCATGTGGTGGAAACAGAAACTAATTCCTGCTGCAGCCTGCTTTTATGCAGCATGGCAGCACTCAGATGCTACTTGGAATAAAGCCACATGGATTTTGACCTAGAATTCAATAACTTGGGCTGGAGAAGCAAGGTTGGTTTGGGAACAGATGGAGAGTTTGACTTACATGGGGCTGGTTCTGATTTTAACCAAGAAGGCATGTGGCTATGACAGGGGCAGAGTGGCCTCACAGGACCCTCAGTGGAATGAGGCCTGGATCTGAGTGAAGTCCACTAGGGCCTAGGGAGTTCAGGGTGGAAACTTAGGGCTTGGGCCAGGCCGAATAGTAGCAATGTGAGTAGAAGCAGGCATCACATTAATAGAGCAGAATGAGGCAAAAGCCTTGGTGATACTTGGCTAATGTTGGCAGTTACAGCCATTCTAATATTATTACAGAAATTACAGCTGTCTTGTGCATAGCTGTGCATGGTAGCTCTGTTACCCTCCTTTTATTTTATACCATCTGTATTATTATATTTTAGAGGAGTTTCTTGGTACCATATAGTTGAATTTTGCTTTTGTTTTTGTTTTTGTTTTTAAGATGGAGTTTCGCTCTTGTTGCCCAGGCTGGAGTGCAATGGCGCGATCTCAGCTCATCCACAACCTCTGCCTTCTGAGTTCAAGCAATTCTCCTGTCTCAGCCTCCTGAGTAGCTGGGATTACAGGCATGCGCCACCACACTCAGCTAATTTTGTAATTTTAGTAGAGATGGGGTTTATCCATGTTGGTCAGGCTGGTCTCGAACTCCCGACCTCAGGTCATTCACCTCCCTTGGCCTCCCACAGTGCTGGGATTACAGGCGTGAACCACCATGTCCAGCTGAATTTCACTTTTTTATCTGGGCTGACAATCTCCACCTTTTAATTGGAGTGCTTAGATTATTTATATTTAATGTAAATGGTGGCATGATTGGTTTTAAATATAGCATTATGGTATTTGGTTTTTATTTGCACCATTTGCTCATTTCCCTTTCTTTCTGCCTTCTTTTGGATTAATTGAGCACTTTTCAGGATTTAGTTTTATCTTCACTGCTGGCTTATTAGCTATACCTCTTTGTTTTATATTTTTGGAAATTATTCTAGGCCTTAAAATATGCATACTTATAACTCACCACAGTCAACTTTCAAATAATATCATACAGCTTCATATATAATGTATAAATCTTTCAACAGTATACTTTCATTTTCCTCTTCCATCCTTGATGCTATTGTCATACATTTAATCTCTGCATATATTAAAGATTCTACATATACTTATTGTTTATGTTTAAATAGTCAATTATCTTTAAATAAATTAAAAAATTGAGAAAAAAGTTTTAATTACCCATATATTTACTATTTCTGTCACTCTTTATTCCTTTGTGTGGATTAAAATTTCCATGTGGTACAATTTTCCTTCTGCCTGAAGAACATCCTTTAATGTTTCTTACAATGAATTTTCTTAGTTTTCATGTTTCTCTAAAAAATCTTCATTTTGCCTTCATTTCTAAAAAATCTTTTCACTAGGTATAGAATTATAGATTGGTATTTGTTTATTCTGTTTTATTGTAAAAACCACACATCATAAACTTTACCATCTTAACCTTTTTAAAGTATACAATTCATTTTTAAGTGTACAGTGTAATAGTTTTAAGTATATTTACATTATTGTAAAACAGATTTCCAGAATCTTTTTATCTTGCAGAACTGAAGCTCTATATTCATTAAACAACTTCCCTCTTTATGCTCCCTGCAGCCTCTGGTAACCACCATTTTATTTTTTATTTCTATGAATTTGATTACTTTATAAACTTCATATAAGTAGAATCATGCAGTGTTTTTCATTTTGTGGTTTACTTATTTCACTTAGCATAATATTCTCCAGGTTCATGCATGTTGCAATATGTGATAAAACTTCCTCCCTTTTAAAGGCTGCCTAGTATTTCATTTTATGTATATGTCACATTTTATTCATTTACTCATCTGCCAACAGACACTTGGGTTGCTTCTACCTTTTGGTTATTGTGATTAGAGTTGTTATGAACATGTGTATGCACATATCTCTTTGAGGCCCTGCTTTCAATTCTTGTGTAGATACACCCAGAAATGGGATTGCTGGACCATATGGTAGCTCTATTTTTAATTTTCTGAGGAACTGCCATACTGTTCCAAAGCTATTGCACCATTAAATAATCCTACCAGTAGTGCACAAAGGTTCCAACTTCTTCACATTCCTGCCAACATTTGTTATTTTGTTTTCTTGTTTTTATTTTCATAGTAGCCATCCTAATGGCTTTGAGATGATACCTCATTGCGGTTTTGATTAGCATTTCTCTGCTGATCAGTGATGTTGGATATTTTTCCATATGCTTGGTTGGCCATTTGTGTGTTATCTTCAGATAAATGTCTACTCAAGTCCTTTGCCTGTTTTTAATTGGGTTATTGATTTTTTTTTTTTTTTTTTGCTGTTGAGTTGTAAGAATTCTTTCTATTTTAATTTTCTAAATATTTAATTTTGTTCTTTCTTCACTTTTGAAGGATGCAGGAGTTCTTTATGTATTCTGGATATTAACTCCTTATCAGATACATGATTTGCAAATATTTTTGCTATTCCATAGGTTGCCTTTTCAATCTGTTGTGTCTTTTGATGAACCAAAGTTTTTAGGCTTGATGTAGTCCCTTTGTCTATTTTTGCTTTTGTTGTCTGAGGACATTTATTTCTTCTTTCAGTACTTTAAGATGCTGTTCTTTTGTCCTCTGGCTTGCACAGTTTCTTTTTTTAAAATTTTAATTTTTATGGGTTCATAGTAGGTATATACATTTATGGGGTACATGAGATGTTTTGATACAGGCATGCAATATGTAATGATCACATCATGGAAAATGGAGTATCCATCCCTTCTAGCATTTATCCTTGTGTTACAAACAATCCAGTCATATACTTTTAGTTATTTTTAAGTGTACAATTAAATTATTATTGAGTGTAGTCACCCTGTTGTGATATCAAATACTAGGTCTTACTCATTCTTACCGTTTTTTGTACCCATTAACCATCCCCTACCTTCCCCTCAGCCCCCAACTACCCTTCCCAGCCTCTGGTAACTACTCTTCTGAATTCAATTGTTTTGACTCTTAGATCCCACAAATAAGTGAAAACAGAGCTTGCATAGTTTCTGAAGTAAGAAAGATCTGTGGTATTTTTATCTTCGTTTCTCTGTATTTAATGTGTTTTCCTTCCTCAGGCTGTTTTTTAAAGATTTTCTCTTTTTACTGCCTTTAAGCAATTTGGTTATATTGTTCTGTAGTGTTTTGTGTGTGTGTGTGTTTTTACGTTTTTGTATTTTTCTTGGTTGAGGTTTGCTGAGCCTCTTTGTGCATTTACAGTTTTCAATTATGGAATATTTTCAACCATTATTTCTTAAAAATTTGTTTCTATTCCCTTCTTTCTCCTTTTGGAACTCCAGTTTTACTTGTGTTAAAGTTCTTAATGTTCTTCCACAGATCACTGAGCTCTGTAAATTTTTTTTAGTAATTTTTCTCTATGCTTCATTTTGCATAATTTCTACTGCTGTCTTTGAATTCACTAATCTTTTCTCCTGAAGTTTCTAATCTGCTATTGATTCCATCTAGGGATATTTTAACCTCAGACATAGTATTTTTCATCTATGTTTCTATTGACTAATTTTTTTTTTGGTTATGGTCCATATTTTTCTGCTTCTTCTCATATCTAGTTGTTTTTGTTTGGAGCATGTGGCAGACAAGATTTATCTGTTTGAATCTTTTAAAAAGAGTTTTTAAGGGCATATCTGGAGTAGTCTTTATACTAGAGGTAATTTAAACTCACTTTTTAGTTTGGCCCTTCTGTGGTCTTCATTGGCTGCTACATGTATCCCATGAGGACTTTGTATTCTCACTGGCGGAAACTCAAACTATTCCTGGCCTTTTATGAGCTCTAAGAATTGTTTGGCTTATAACTTCTCAGTACATTTTCTTTTCTCAGAAGTCATTATTTGCCGTACCTTAGGGTGTTTCACACTCTACAAGTGTATATTGATACTCAGACATAGATTCTAGAGTTCTTCTATGCTGATTTCTAGAATTCTTTCTCTGTATCAGCTCCAGTTTTTTCGGGTATTCTGGCATGTAAATTAAAGCCACCTTATCCTCCTGAATCTCATCTTTGTCTCCTCCACTCAGTGAGATTGCAGTTTGGGTTTTCCCTCCTTGCTCAGCAGTTCAGAAATTGCCTTTAGGCAAAGAACCTGGGCAGTCATAGCACTCTATTTCCTTTCTGGGATCACAGTTCTCTGTTGCCTGTTGTCCAATGTCTGAAAATAGTTATTTCCTGTATTTTGTTCTGCTTCTTAGTTGTTTACAGAGGAAAGATAACTTCAGATCTTGTAGCCAGAAGTGTTTTTTTCTCTAACTGTATTGAAAACTCTACTTATGTAGATTTATGCTCACCTAGGATAGAGACCTAATAATGGAAAGCACTTAATAAAGGATTTTTGAAAGAATTGAATTAATGAATGAAGCATGGAATTAGGTTGAGCCACATGAAGTTGACAGTTATTGATGATTTTAACCCATATGATGTATATGGTTCAATTTTATATCTTGGCTAATTAGTATTAGCTAAGGAACACAGACTCAAGTAAAGGCAATTCTACCTTTAAAGTGAGATCTCAGGCAATGATGGATCGTTTGTTTTTTAAGTGATGTCTGATCCTGTGCATCTGGCAATCTTAGAACACTTCTGTTGAATTTATTTTTCTAACAGAACATGGTAGGTCTATCTATGTGGGCTTTGGGTTTTTAGGTCAAACTATTTTCTTTGGAGAGGAAGACTCTGATTGGGTTTACAGTTTATTCAAAGAGTATATCCCTGTTCCTCATAGGATCAATTGAGTTATGCCCCAAGACAAGGGGTTTATAAGAGGAGATTTCAACCTTATTGTCATCAGGATGATGAAGCACAGTGACACAACCTTTGTGAACTGGGTTGGGGATCTTTTAGCAGGATGGTGGTGGAATTCTTTTTAAGGAAAACAGTGTCACTAAGGACATAGGCATATTATTGGTTGTTGAGTTTGTGGTTGTGGTGGCTAGAAAAGACAGAGGATTTGATGACCTGTGATACAGGGTGGATAAGGCTATATTATTGTCTCATTGTTAAATGCATGAAACGGAGAATGAAACTTGATAAATACCTCAGCAGAGGATGATTGAAGAAAAAGCCAAAGTTGCTATATTCACAGATTATTACCAGGTGTGGTTTTAGTTTCACTCTTTCATATTATTGTACAGTAAACTACACATACATTTAGAAGAAAAGTGTTTTATAGGTGACCTGATTGTAATGAATTTCACTTAGCATCACAGGATACTAGTTGGTGAGAATTATAGTAGCTTCTTGCAAACTATTAATGAGCTGACACATGGCCCAGTGGGTTTGGCATCCTTGCTTCTCAGAGTGCAAATTGCCCTTAAATGTTGTCAGCAGTGTTCACCATATAAGAATGAATAGATGGTTGTTATGGCCTGAATTCTGTACCCCTGAAGTTTATATATGGAAGTCCTAACCCCTAGTCCTTCCAAATCTGACCTTATTTCAAGGTAAAGTCTTTACAGAGGTAATCAAATTAAAATGGGGTCATTAGGGCGGGCCCTAATCCATCACGACTGGTGTCTGATCAACAGGGGGAAATTTGAACAAAGAGATATGCATAGAGGGAAGGCAATGTGAAGAGACACCAGGAGAAGATGACTGTCTCCAAGCCAGGGAGAGAGGCCTGCAACAGATCCTTCTCTCACAGCCCTCAGAAGGAACTAACTCTGCCAATGCCTTATCTCTGACTTCTAGCCTCCACAGCGCTGTGAGACAATGAATTTCTGTTGTTTAAGCAACCCATTTTGTGATACTTTGTTACAGCAGCCACAATAAACTAATAAAAGGATCTTTGCTGAACTACTGTCATAGACTGACTTGGTAGGAGAAACATGTTAGGAGCAGTGGGCCATCAGGAAACTCCTTGAAGCTGTGAGACTGTTAGATAGGGTAGGCAATCAGTTCTTGTCTTTATCCATTTTGTGGATAGACACAAACACCACCCAGCTGAGCAGAATAGGGCAAGGCAGCTGACCTAGCCAAAGGCCTCCTAGGAGTTTTACCCAGCGCTTATCTGAGTGGGATGGGTTTAGGAGAAGTTGAATTTCCTATGTGAGTTGTAAAGAGATGTTATGGCTTCCAAAGAGATTATTTGAGGTGCATAGATGGTTTGGAAGAAAAACTCATAAATGCTAACTTTTGCCATTGGCATTTAAAGAAAGTTAATAATCTGCAACAGAGTTATTTTATACTCCACTGCTCCGAAAGATTATGATTACATAATCAGAGTAAGATTACATACTCTGAAAGATTATGAGATATAAAGAATATGTATAAACCTTAGTATTTTAGTTCATGTTTGGGACTTCTGAAGGTCTGCCCTATTTCTCCCTCTGCCTCTCTGTCTCTTTCTCCCTGTGAATTATGTGGGTGACAGTGCATTTTTTTTTTTTTAAATGGCGTCTCGCTCTGTTGCCAGGCTGCAGTACAGTGGCTCGATCTCAGCTCACTGCAATGCAACCTCTGCCTCCTGGGTTCAAGCGGTTCTCCTGCCTCAGCCTCCTGAGTAGCTGGGACTACAGGAGCCCACCACCACATCCAGCTAATTTTTGTACTTTTAGTAGAGACAAAGTTTCACCATGTTGGCCAGGATGGTCTCGATATCCTGACCTTGTGATGTGCTCACCTCAGCCTCCCAAAGCGCTGGGATTACAGGTGTGAGCCACTGTGCCTGGCTGACAGTGCACATGTTTTGATCCTTGACTCATCCTATTACCTATTTGCTCTTATGTTCATGTTGAAAAAATGTTGCTGCTGTTAATATGGCTACTATCCTAATGTACAAAACAAAGGATGTCCAAGTGTTACCTCCCAAGCAAAGAGATCTTATTAATGGTGGAAGTAAAAAGCCCCAAGGCACTCACTGAGTGAGTGAGGCTACAAGAGGGGCCCCAGGCCTGTCAGCAATCTGTTATCATTGATGTCTTTCCAGTTTCTCCCACCAGTGTATAATTTAAAACTCAGTTGGCCTGTGCTTTTTGACTTGATTACAACAGTTCCCAGCCTGTGAGGCGTTAAGCCAAAGTGGTTTTCATTAATTTGCCTTCTCCCTGAAGATTTTAGGCTTGCTGTTTCAAAGAAAGCTAGATACCACAATGAGCCAACTATTTGGTGAGAAGATTCTCCATGGGGAGAGAGCTGTTTGCTGCAATTCCAGTCTTTCAAATGTCAAACGTTACTCATTCTAGCTTTGGCTCTTGTAAGTATGTGTAGTCCTTTTCATTTTAATTTGAGAGTGTTTGCTTCCACTGGTAGCTCAGGGAACTTTTACTTGCCGTTTGAAATCTAACCCTGGAACACAAAAAGTATGACTAATCCTACTTACTGGAATTTCAGTGTTTTCATCAAGGCCGCCATTTCCATTTCCAGTTTTATATAATAAGGGCAAAATACCAACTGGCAAACATATTCCTTTTTTTTTTGGTTGCTGTACATTAAACTATCTACTGTGTTATAATAAAAAGTGATGCTTCATAATAGTGATTTTTGCAATTGAGACGAAACAGTTTCCAAGGGTATTTAAAGAGCGGATAATTCATGATATGAGTCCCCAGCTAATGTATTTACGCAAAGAAGTCTAAAGGTTTCAGCTGCTTTTCATCTTCTGTATGGCAAAGATATTAGGTTATCTCTAGGCAAGAAGAATGGTTCATACACTAGAGTCACAGCCAATGGAAAGATTTTAGAACAATATACAAACACTCGTGCCATAACACTGACTTAGTTAAGCAATCATTGTGATGACCATTGGAAAGATGAAAGTATCAGCTAACGCAAACCAAGTTTTTGTCTTCTTTCATAGGAATCCTTTATCATTTCCTTATGTCTTAGAGCTCCAAATGTGGATTTCTGGAATGCCGTTGGGAAGATCTCATATGAGGAAGCTCTAGTGGAATTGGGTTGAGACTTACTGACCAGGCAGTTCTTTAAAGACAATATCTGAGTAGCTTAAAGGGAATATAGGTACTAATTTGGAATGACCTAAAAAGAGATTTCCAATCCTTTCTGCTTTAAGCAATCACCTGGAGATTTGAAAAATGTAGATCTCCAGTTCCCATTCCCAGAGTTTCCAGTTCAGTGGATCAGTGTACCTATGTTTGCTTCCAGATTATTCTGGGTGCTGTCACAACTAGGAACCCCTGGCTCCAGTTGTCAGCTTGTAACTGTATTATCCACAAAGAAATTATTCTGAATTATTGGATCTGCAGGGGCTGCTGAATTTGGCATGTAAAGGAAAACTTTTTGCTTTGTGGTTTAATCTACAGATCACCCTAAATCTCTTGTTGTTAGTATGGCTTCTTTGACTTCTCATGGCCTGATACACTTGTGGGTCAATTACTAAGCACTCAGCTGGAACTACTAGGACCTGGCCCCGGGTGGATATCAGAAACACCTGTGGAGCTACTTGAAACTAGATTTTTTTTTTTTTCTAGACTTCCTGAATCACAGTCTTAGGGAGGGGTCCAGATATCCATTCTTCTATAAACCTCATCGTTGATTTTGAAAAGCAGCTAATTTTGAGAATCTCTGAGTTATACTAATGGGGAGGAATATTGATTGACTGGCATTGGATACTAATTGAAGCTATAGAGAAATCACGTTAATTTGATTAAGATGATTAAAACTATTCATTTCACTATTCTATGATTTAGGCTTTGTGTTTGATCAACAGATATTTGGTGATGACCATTACAAGAGGGGGCAGAACTCTTTACCACCTGAAGTATGTAAAAGCTTTCAGATACAGCTTAAGGTGAATCTTTAAGGCAAATATTTCCTTAGAACTTGAATAGGGAGTGAAGTAGGGGGGCATACCGTTCCAGGTGAAAAGGACAAAATGAATGAAGTGATTAAGATGGGAACTAGAATTCTGTGCTAGTAAGACAATGTGTCTTAGAGCTCCAAATATGGATTTCTGGAATGCTGCTGGGAATAACTTGTATGAGGAAGCTCTAGTGGTGTTGAGTTGAGACTTACTGACCAGGCAGTTCTTTTAAGGCAAGATCTGAGTAGCTTAAAGGGAATATTGATATTAATTGACCTAAAAAGAGATTTCTAAACCTGGAAGACAATGTGTTTTCCATATATAATGGGAAATAATGGAATATAAAATTGTACAAAGTGGACTGGGGTCTTGGAGGTGGCTTGAACTTGAAAGAAATCAGAAGCCATTACAGCATTTTTGTTGTATCAATTTACAGGAGTAAAGTGAAAACATTTTCCTTTTTTTTTTTTTTTTGGGATATTGTCTCGCTCTGTCGCCCAGGCTGGAGTGCAGCGGCGCGATCTTGGCTCACTGCAAACTCCACCTCCCGGGTTCACCCCATTCTCCTGCCTCAGCCTCCCGGGTAGCTGGGACTACAGGCGTCTGCCACCACGCCCGGCTAATTATTCTTTGTATTTTTAGTAGAGAGGGGGTTTCACCTTGTTAGCCAGGATGGTCTTGATCTCCTGACCTCGTGATCCACCGGCCTCAGCTTCCCAAAGTGCTGGGATTACAGGCTTGAGCCACCGTGCCCGGCCAGTGAAAACATTTTCTCTTGGTAGGGTAGGCAGAAGTTCAGAGGCAGGGCTGTGGCAGTAATGCAGAGTAAAGAGATGAGACTTGGTCTAGTAGTGCTGGGGACTGGAGCAGGATAGATTTGGCAAACATGTATGGAAGTAGTCTAAATGAAAATTATTTTATTTGCAGGTTATTTATACATTTTCTGCTTAAGAAAAAATTATCCTGCAGAAGAGGGCATAAAATATCTATCTCTGCAACTGCATAATAACTTCTTTGGTCAAATTGATTTATTGTTTAAATGGTCAGCAAAAACATTCGGAATCAGCATTAGCAAGATATTTGGTTATGTTCCTGGTTGAAACTTAATATGAGTGTACAGTCAGTATAGTTTGTTGCTTGTGTAGCAAGCAGACAGACATTCACGTATTTGGGTATTGGGAATAAGCGGGTAAGACAAATCAGTATAATTAACTGTAAAGCTGCCTAAATAGTCCTTTTATCCCAATATGTGTAATGTTTGTGGTTTTAAATGCTTTTATACAAACAGAGTGACATTAAAAGACAAAGATTTTGAAATTTTCCTGGTTTCCTCCAATCATGCCCCTAGTATCTTTCAACATCCATTTCAAAAACTGCCTTGTGGGCAAATATTTCCTTAGATGCTCCTTTACATGCTTTACCTTCCATCTGATGGCTCCAATTGTTTCTACTCTCCCTTCTCTCACTCCCAGAGTCTTGAGCAGAGTGAGCAGAGGTCTTTGGTCCAAGGCAGCAGATGGCCTCTGTAAAAATCAGAGGACTCTCTCTGCCACCAGAGCAATGTAAGGGAGACTCAGACTAGCTGAGGTGGACTCCTGGAATCTGGGGTCTGGGGTGGAGCAGAATAGGGAACAATGAGAGTCAGAAAAGATGTGGAAAGATCTGCTTTAAGATGTGGATATATCAGGTGTCAAGGTTGTAAAATAGCTTACAAGTAGGAAAGCAGTTCTATAAACATTCACCAGCAGGCACTGGGAAAATAGCACTGAACAGAGGTGGACACAGCCTTTGCTCTTGTAGAGCCATGCCTCAAAATAAGCTCCATTTATGAGAAAAAAGATGGGGAATTATAGAATATATACCAACCCTTTATGCTTTTTGACCCTATGTCAGTTTTGTGGGAATAACTCCAGCCTTGCCACAAAGCACAGCCTTCACACTTTATTAGATTCAATATCATGTTTCTTCATGTCCTTAAACATGAAAATCAAATTGAAAGGTGGACAGATCTGAACAGCACAGATTTGGGGTGCTGGCTCTTATGGCTGAAGTAAAGAGCTATATGATGGCTTAATTTTTTTTTAACAGTGTAGGGGCTTTTTCTCAGGAGACCAGTCCAATTTCTCTGTAATTTTTTTTTTTTGTTCTCTTAGGAAATTCAGAGAGATTGCAATGTTATTAAGCTCATAATATTTTTCTTTTCTTTTTGAAGTTCTAGTTCATTTATTTTAACCTTTAATATTCCCTTGTATCAATATACCACAGGTTTTTTAAACCCATTCTCCTGTTGATATTTAGATTATCTCCAGTTTTATATTCTGACAAACATAATCTCAAGAATTTCTTAATCATTATCTATTCAAAGGTAAAGAATGGCCTCAATTATTACTATGAACAATAGCAAGAGAAATGTAATTTGTCCATCATGCTGTCAAATACAATAATGCCAATATAAATTTCCTTAATGAACAATGAACACTTCTATTCAGTTACAAAAATTTTTTGACTAAGTGGCAGCTGGAGATTGGACTTTGTGCTAATACTTAGGTTAATTGCATCTCATGTTAATATGTCTTAGTGGGTGCAATTAAGTAGAATTATAACTTGTTCATATTATAATTCCTTTTGCCTTTCTAATTCATCGGTGAACTCCTGTAACTTAACTCCTCCTTCGTTTAGGTGTCTGCCCCTTCACAGGGGAGAGAATGTTAGGAGATTTTATTTTATAGCTTAGGTTACTTTGATAGAGAAATATTAGGCATCATCTTAATTTCAGCATGATCATCCTTTTTTTTGGAGATGGAGTTTTGCTCTTGTCACCAGGCTGGAGTGCAATGGTGCAATCTTGGCTCACTGCAACCTCCACCTCCTGGGTTCAAGTGATTGTTCTGCCTCAGCTTCCCAAGCAACTGGGATTACAGGTGCCTGCCACCATACCCAGCTAATTTTTGTATTTTTAGTAGAGACGGGCTTCCACTTGTTGGCCAGGCTAGTCTTGAACTCCTGACCTCAGGTGATCCACCCACCTTGGCCTCCCAAAGTGCTGGGATGACAGGTGTGAGCCAGTGCACCCAGCCATCATCCCTTTTTGAAGGCAGAACCACTGGATATGTCAATAGGTTGCTGGAAGATTCATTCCCATGGTGGTCCTTCTAACACCATACCTTGGCCACATCCTCAACTGGAATTCAAACTTGGGGTTAGAAGGAAAATGCTCTTCACCAGCCCTTAAAGATTTCTAACCTAAACTTACAGCAGTAGTCCCTTAAATATGAAGAATAATAAAGCTCCATAAATACTTTGATATTTTTGAAAAAAGATGACAGATTTTCAGCATTGAGAAATTCTCTGAAGTATAAGCATATCCAAGAAGAATGTCATATATTCTGTCCTTTTCTTGCTAGATGGAATGTTTAAAAGCTGGATAACACTGCATTTGAATGTTAATTCATTTTTTGGGTTCAGTTTCATAGCTCAGCATCTGATATTTATTACGAATTCACCTGAGGTATATTTTCTTTATTTTTTAAGTGATATAGTCCCTAGTTTGAAAGATAACTTGAGAGATTGATTCTTGACGCAGTTAAATTATCTTTCTCCTGAGCCGTGTTTTTTAACCTCAGATATTGGTCTTAAAAATATATATATCCAGTGCCAGAAACTCCCAGCAGATGTCATTGTAAGGCAGATTTGTTTAGCAAGGCTTTTCTAGAATAGTGAATAGAATTGTTGCATATAGTAGTGATGTGTGTATTAGGTACTGAAGTTAATTCATTCTAGTCTCATCAGAGTGGGATTTGTTATGAAGAGGTAAAGAGATTCCTGGGATTCTTGCCTGTCCTTTTATAATGTGGGAGCACTGCTTTTCTGCAATATAAATTAGAGAACAAGAATAACAGCCTTTCACACAAGCATTTCCTGGGCTACTCTACCTGGGCCTACCAGCTTAGCACAAGGCATGACTGTGTTCTGCATGGGACAGAAGAGCCATGGGGAGGAGACTGTTGCTTAGACATATAATGTAGTAAGTGAGGGAGGTGCAGTTTCAAATGAGAGAGCCTCACTAATTCTAGACTCTGCACTCTTAGTCCTGAAGGGAAAATACAAATGGACATGAAAACATGTGTCCCAATAGAGCACATCTGGTCCTTATCTAAAACAGAAAGGTGAATTATATTGGAACTGCCTAACTGATTTCATGGATATCAATTTCAAGTGAAAAAAACATTTATTCCCAGGGAAGGTCATGATACATTGTCTTATTTACTATAAATGCAAATGTAAGTCAGTCTAAACTCGCCTTTGTTTCCATGCATATATATGGTGATACATGTTGGTTACCTATGAAGATCTTATTCTTTTACTCATTAATATTGTAAGAGCTTGCTTCTCACTTATGATTTTTACACTGCTTGATTAGATTTTAAAAATAAACTCCTTTGATGAAGCCCCCTTTTAAAAGCCAGAACTATACTTTGTATTGTATAGTATTAACTGAAATGCAAATTGCTTAGAAAATGTTAATACAATGTGTTTGGAAATCAACTACTTTTAAAAAACTGCAGGGATCAGGTAAAAGAGGCAAACTATATCAAAGATGGAAGGGTGAAAGTGTGAGGAAATATTAAAAGATATGGACTTGGATATGGATTTGGATATTCCAACTGAATATCTCCACTTAACTGACTCAACATATTAACCAATTTTTTTTTTTCTTATACTATCTGATGTCTGTATCATCCTGAAAGTAAGCTAGCAGGATTCCCGCAGTTTTGCTTTCCCAATAGAATTGTGTGCCTGCCAAGGGTCAGGTGAGTTTGTACCAATTCTGTTTATGCCACCTACACTTGCCATTGAATTAAAGTGGGTAATTGCAATATTATGTGAACCAGTGAAATATGACTGCAAAATAAAAGGGGATTTTTATTTCTCTGAAAACTAATTATATATAATGCTTAGAAAGACTTGATAAAGAGAAGTTACTAGACTTGCTATTAAATTTGGATGTGGATGAAACAAATATAAGAGGTTGGAGGGGAAACTGAAAATCTTGAAGGCATGTATTCTAAAATTTCTGCAGAATTATTTCTGGGTTCTTGCTCCACTTAAAGGGAAGTGGGGATTTGGAGAGAATGCCTTGTGGATGTGCGTTATTCAGGAAAGATGATACGGATTTCTAATCAGATAATGTGCACTTAATAAAAGGAGACCCTCTACATTAAAAGATTGGTAAATGCATGTTTATTTTCAAGTTTTAAATTACAATATTTGATTTTAAAACTCCTCTACTTTGTTCAGCTTTTTCAACTAACTGACCAACTATTGATATTGATCTTACCAGATGAAAGTTACTGGTCTGCATTTTAAAAATAATTTTTAATTATAGGCTATGTGTATTAGCCTGTATTCATGCTGCTGATAAAGACATACCCGGAGGCCGAGGCGGGTGGATCACAAGGTCAGGAGATCGAGACCATCCTGGCTAACATGGTGAAACCCCATCTCTACTAAAAATACAAAAAATTAGCCAGGTGTGGTGGCGGATGCCTGTAGTCCCAGCTACTCGGGAGGCTGAGGCAGGAGAATGGCATGAACCCGGGAGGTGGAGCTTGCAGTGAGCCGAGATCATTCCACTGCACTCCAGCCTGGGCAACAGAGCGAGACTCCGTCTCAAAAAAAAAAAAAAGACACACCCAAGACTAGGCAATTTACAAAAGAAAGAGATTTAATGGACTTACAGTTCCATGTGGTCAGGGAGACCTCACAACATGGTGAAAGGTGAAAGGCACATCTCACATGGCGGCAGACAAGAGAAGAGAGCTTGTATAGGGAGACCCCCATTTTTAAAACCATCAAATCTCATGAGACTTATTCACTATCACAAGAACAGCACAGGAAAGACCTGCCCCCATGATTCCATTACCTCCTACCGGGTCCCTCCCACAACACATGAGAATTCAAGATGAGATTTGGGTGGGGACATAGCCAAACCATAATATTCCACCCCTGGACCCTCCCAAATCTCAAGTCTTCACATTTCAAAACCAATTATGCCTTCCCAACAGTCCCCCAAAGTCTTAACTCATTTCAGCGTTAATTCAAAAGGCCGCAGTCCAAAGTCTCATTCGAAACAAGGCAAGTCACTTCCACCTATGAACCTGTAAAATCAAAAGCAAGTTAGTTACTTCCTAGATACATGGGGGTACAGGCATTGGGTAAATACTGCTATTCCAAATAAGAGAAATTGGCCAAAACAAAGGAGCTACAGGCCCCATGTAAGTCCGAAATCCAGCAGGGCAGTCAAATCTCAAAGCTCCAAAATGATTTCCTTTGACTCCATGTCTCATGTCCAGGTCATGCTGATGTAAGAGATGGGCTCCCATGGCCTTGGGCAGCTCCGCATCTGTGGCTTTGCAGGGTATATGCCCCCTCCTGGCTGTTTTCATGGGCTGGTGTTGAGTGTCTGTGGCTTTTTCAAGTGCACAGTGCAAGCTGTCAGTGGATCTACCATTCTGGAGTCTGGAGGATGGTGGCCCTCTTCTCACAGCTCCACTAGGTAGTGCACCAGTGGGAACTCTGTGTGAGGTCTCTGACCCCACATTTCCCTTCTGCACTGCCTTAGCAGAGGTTCTTCGTGTGGGCCCCACCCCTGCAGCAAACTTCTGCCTGGGCATTCAGGTATTTCCATACATCCTCTGAAATCTAGGCGGAGGTTCCCAAACTCCAATTCTTGACATCTGTACACTTGCAGGCTCAACACCACATGGAAGCACCTCTGAGGCCATGGCCGAGCTCTACATTGGCCCCTTTCAGCCATGGCTAGAACAGCTGGAACACAGGGCACCAAGTCCCTAGGCTGCATACAGCATGGGGACCCTGGGCCTGGCCCACAAAACCATTTTTTTTTTCTCCTAAACCTTGGGCCTGTGATGGGAGCGACTGCAGAAAAGGTCTCTGATACGACCTGGAGACATTTTCCCTATGGTCTTGGTGAACATTTGGCTCCTCGTTACTTTTGCAAATTTTTGCCACCAGCTTGAATTTTTCCTCAGAAAATGGGATTTTCTTTCCTATTGCATTGTCAGGTTGCAAATTTTCCAAAATTTTAAGCTCTGCTTTCCTTTTAAAACTGAATGCCTTTAACAGTACCCAAGTTACCTCTTGAATGCTTTGCTGCTTAGAAATTTCTTCTGCCAGATGCTCTAAATCATCTATCTCAAGTTCAAAGTTCCACAAATCTGTAGGTCAGGTGCAAAATGCCACCAGTCTCTTTGCTAAAACATAACAAGAATCACCTTTGCTCCAGTTCCCAACAAGTTCCTCATGTCCATCACAGACCACCTCAGCCTGGATGTCATTGTTCATGTCATTATCAGCATTTTGGCCAAAGCCATTCAACAAGTCTTGGGGAGTTCCAAATTTTCTCACATTTTCCTGTCTTCTTCTGAGCCCTCCAAACTGTTCTAACCTCTGCCTGTTACCCAGTTCCAAAGTCGCTTCCACATTTTTGGGTATCTTTTCAGCAGTGCCTGCTCTACTGGTACCAATTTCCCGTATTAGTCCGTTTTCATGCTGCTGATAAAGACATACTTGAGACTGGGCCATTTACAAAAGAAAGAGATTTAATGGACTTACAGTTCCACATGGCTGAGGAGGCCTCATAATCATGGTGGAAGGTGAAAGGCACATCTCACATGATGGCAGACAAGAGAAGAGAGCTTGTGTAGGGAGACACCCATTTTTAAAACCATCAGATCTCATGAGACTTATTCACCATCACAAGAACAGCACGGGAAAGACCTGCCCCATGATTCAGTTACTTTCCACCCACAACATGTGGGAATTTAAGATGAGATTTGGGTCCCAGCCACAACATGTGGGAATTTAAGATGAGGTTTGGGTGGGGACACAGCGAAACCATAACACTGTGATTTCAGAATGTAGCCACTGCAGAGTTTATGCTATACCACAAGGGACACTCTTTAGATGAGCTCAGCGATTTTCTAGGTATATGTTTTGCTCTTTTCTAAAAAAATGATTTTATAAGCAGGTTAAGTAAATACTTTAAACTGGTGAACTACTTCTTTGCTTAGAATGATTTTATTCCAGATAATGATGTGAAGCTTAATTTTTATATGACATGTGATTATAAAACAACTTTAATAACTTCATAAATAATCATTTTTTCATACACAGCTCTTGCTGGCATGTTGAGGTTCTTGACAGGCCGACTTTGGGTTAGAGGCTGGGAAAACTGACCCAGACAAAGGGAGATGAACCTTGTGGCAAGCCCTAGTCAGTTTGGTCCATGGTCAAGAACATTCTAGTTTGAAATGTAAGAGAGTGGCGCATCGAGTATTCTCGACCAGAAGTGGCTCTATGTTTTTAGGCCATGTCTTATAGCACTTAATTTAATCCAGCTTCCCAAATCATTGCAAATATGAAAAAATAGGTACATCCTATGCATAACTCCAACCTTACTAAGTGTACTTCTAAATTCACATAGTAGCAAAATGAGGACAGCAGGGATTGTTGTGATAACAAAAGAATCCTTTTGTTGTTTGCATCCATCATGTTTAACTCCAGAGTTGTTTGTCTTTAAAACAATTCTAATGTTACAATGGCAGTAGGAAGAACTATCTTTCACAGGGATAAACTTCCTTTTGAGGTTTCGGGTTGTGATAGGCAGAGATGGCAATGAGAATGAATTAAAAAAAGGTGGAAGATGAAGAGAAGAAAAGCAGACAGCTTGCTTACAAGGTGAAATCACTTCTTGGAATCTAGTTTATTTCATTTTGCTTTCTTTTGGGCTCTATTGGGAAGATGTTTGCCTTACTAGTTTAATTAAATAGAATAACAAGCATTGATTATTTAAAGTCAGGATCTATACACACCTCTCCTAGGCATTTTAAATTAATACTTTCCCCCCCAAGCATTTGATCTTGTAAAGGAAAATCACATAATCTACTCGAGAATGATACTTTGAAGAAATATTTACCAGAGTAAGAGTATTTTACATCCTGTGATAAATGGAACAAGTGAAAAACTAGGTTCCAACTGTCATTCATTCTCCATCAAAGACATTTAGTTATAGTGGGTATATATAATTCATATTTCAAAGAAAGCAGCACTTGCTGAAAGGAAAAGAATAAAAAATGCCTCCCATGTAACTTAAATACTTTTCCATTGCTGAATTTAAATGTTTGGGGAGAATTCCCTGAGCGACTCTAGGTACATCTGAAATGGAACTGAACTTTGAGCTTTACAGCCACATGCCAAGATTCTGGCTGTTCCCTTTCTCTGTCAGTGGGATATTGTTTTGGGGGTGACATCTTACATAACCTTGGCAGAGAGCCCTTCATTTTCTCCTTCTGGTAAGTGGCTAGAGCTGAATTATTTGTGTTCCTGGACTTTGTTTTATCCTCAAAATATAATGACCTTAGAAAGCCTGAAGTAGGAAAAAAGAGTACTAGTTTTAAAAAACCTTTCTTTTGATAGTTCTCTTGAGGTACTGGAAAGGGTGCTGGGCTGGGTGTTAGAAGATTTTGCTGCTTGTCCTAATTCTGCCCCTAGTGGGTGATCATGGCTATGACACTTTAATTTGAGGCATCTTTCTTCAGGGACAGAATTTTAAAATTCAATGGAGAAAAAGGCTTTAGTTGCATTGTCATTCTCAGGAATTCTCTCCAGAGTTTTTGAAGCTTGCCTTGCTGAAAAAATTCAAATGAAATGACATCTAAAATCCAGTTTATATGTTACATTTTGGATCCTCTGATTTTAAGGCGTGCATTTGTGTTCACTTTGTTGATGAGAAAAGTGGAGGTAAATTCCTGTCTAAATTTCTAGACCACAGTCATGACTTATGGCGACAATAGGGCCTCACATGGTCTGCGTCTTGGTTCTGTTATTTCTTAATCTCTTCCTAAGAGATTCCCTGTTTAGAGTGGATAGAACTTTGCCATGTAATTTTAATGTTGTTGAAAAGATAGCACAGGCTCCACACATGAGGCAGTGGCTGATCTGACTGCTCTGCTTCCCCACAAAGACTTATGTGTTTTGTTTTGTTTTCAATTTAAAAGACTATTATTTTAAGACAAAAAACAAGTAGTAAATTTTTAGGGCAAAATGTAATGAAGATGAATCCACATTTTTTGATTTTTCTCTTTATTTGACTTTCAGAGAGATAGGTATTTTGGTACCATCTTCCACAAATGCAAATCCTGCTATGTTCAGTTATAAAAGGAAAAAAAGTTTGACTTTAGCAGCAGCAGGCACAATCGTAGCCATAATAACCACTAATTCATATAGACACTTGTAGATGCTGGGCTCACTGACTTCTGTACTCTGAACACATCATCTTGTTTAATTCTCACAGGGTCTTCATGAGGCAGATCTGATTGTTATCCACATTTTACAGATGACGAAACGGAAGCATTGCAAGATTAACTAACTTGTTCAAAATCTTCTAAAGCCACCAATATTTTTTATCTTTTTGAAGTTTTTAATCTACATTTTACCAAACAGTCTTAAATTCTGTTTCTCTTGCCTACTGTCTCCCTATCACTTTTTTTTTTTTTTTGGTTGAGTATTCGTCATTAAATGGCTCCAGCTATGAAGTGAGATTAGGTACTTTCATTTTCTGATTTTCATGGAACTTTGTGTGAATAAAGACAGTTTAGAAATTGTATATCACAAGTTATTCTTCAAAATATGCAATTTAATATGATCACATACATGAATTTAAGTATCAATAGAGTCATTTTATCATATGGACTAGGTTTGGATAGAGTTTACTCTAAGAAAATCCTGTATGAGAAACTCTACATTTACTCAAAATATAAATGATGAAGTCGTTATTAATTATTCATTATGTAAAACATATTTTGCTTTAATATAATTAATAGTAGGGGCCTTTTAAATGTGATATTACTCAAACACATTTACTGTTAAGTGAATGGATTTAGAATTGCAGAATTTTGGCAGAAAAAAGAAAATGCCTTTTTTGCGCATTTAAAAAAACACACTCGGTGAATATTGAGAGCCGGGGAGGTTGTGCATGTGTGGGGATGGGGTCAGTGAAAGCTGTCTGTAATTTTCAGTCAATTTTGCTGTAAATTTAAAACCAGTCTAAAAAAATAAAGTTTATATTTACAAAAAGGGGTCAGTTAGAATTTTAGCTCTGTGATTCACTATGATCTTGAACAAATTATCTCTCTCTTAGTATTTATTCTTTCAAGTGAAGATAATAATAGATCCCATACCAATATTGAGAGAATTAACTGAAATTTATATATATGCAGCTCCTGACTCATTATGCATACTTAAAAAAATATTATTTCCTTTTCCTTTAAATTCCCTTATGTCACACTTGAGGGATGTGGTGAGTTTATAGCTGAATAGGACTGATTGCAAGTATCCTTCTCCTTGTCTGATGCATTTTATGTAGTCCCACACACTTACCAGAAATCCAGCTTGGTGTGCAGAGAGAGTTGCCTGTCTGTGCAGGTGGTGACTTGTGCAATCTGCATGGTGGGGGATGGTGAGGAGGCCCTGTAAGAAATGTAATAAGGAGCAATAGGCTGCTGTCTGTCAAAGAGCCTAACTGGGTTCTATAGTCTGGTGAGGAGATTTGAAGCCTACTGGTTTTGACAGGTGAAAAGCTGTGCACTTTAGTCATGGATGAGCCGCTTCCAGAAAAGGATAACTCACTCTATCTCCTGGATGGCTTAATTGCTTAACTGCCAAATGGTTTCTTCTTGTCCCTTCTAACTTTATTATTTTGATTCTCCAAATTACAAGCACATCTACTCTACAAAGCAGAAATTTTTAACCTCTTGGCATCAAGAACGGCATTGAGAATCTGATAAAAACTGTGGAACTGCTCCTCAGAAAACGCACACACACATATACACAGTGACCTTTACAAAATGTTTGAATTAAATTTCAGGAAGCTAATGTCTGCTGTAAAAACCTTAGACATCAAAAACACTCAAACACATGGAGAGGAAGCAAAACTAATGTTGGAAGATAAGACTGAAATATTGAGCAGTTGTTCCTCTGTATTAAACAATGAGAAATCCTAAAATAGGCCACCTTCGAGAAAAATGTTAACCTAAAGGCTTCTTACTGCAACTGGACTGTATGTGTTTACGTCTACCAATAGATATGGTTGCTGAGAGTGAAGAGTTACTAAGAATTGTCTCGGAAAAAAAGCCTCTAATTCTACACAGCAAAGGCAGCCAATGTTTAAAATATTTATTTAAATAATAATCCTTAAGAACGTATGTTTCCCTTTCCTTACATCACAGCAATATTATTGAGGCTTTAAGAACCATGTCTAGAAAATCAGTACACATCGTAGCAAAAACATGGAGCACTTTAGGAGGGAAATATTCGGGTGGGGAAAATGGATCAATAGCTGATGTGATACATATGACAGCTGGAAGATTGTTTTGGGAGGTTATTTGAGAATAAGGGAAGAATTAGCAATAGTTACATGGAAAAGGGAAAAAATAATAAAATAAGAAAGTGCTACTTTTTAGAAAAATGAAACAAAGTTGTACATCTAGGAAATAATTATAGTTTACCACTTGGTTTAGCAGTGACTATACAGTCATGGTAATTTAAACAAAAATAATTGGGGGCGGGGGTAGGTCATCTCTGGTAATAAGAGTTGAATAGATTATACTTAAAATGGATAAATCAAGAAATAACAACATAAGCACAGTTTTTGGAAATAGCAAGATAAATATTTGGAAAATGCAGGTCATTAAAAGTGCTTACATTGGGGATTAAAATTAGAGAGTCAGAGGTGTTAGGCTGGGGACAGCACTTTTCTTAAATAACTTGAAAAAAAGTCCAAATCTTTAAAAAAAATCAAAATTTTAAATAAAAATCCGGTTTCTGGGATTTCTCAAGTAATTATAAAATTTGAAACTACAAGACCTAATTCCCAGAGGGCAAGCCTGTCTGGACCTGAGAATGAGCTGCCACCTTAAGAAGGGACTGCCTTCTCACTTTGGCTTCCTCAGCCAGCCCCATCCTCCTGCTGTTCTCATGGTGCATTTTCCAGCTTTCCTCCCCATCCTCCCCCACAGCTTTGCTGAGGTATAATTGACAAATAAAAATTTTGTATATTTAAGGTGAACAACTTGATGTTTTGATACATGTATACATTGTGAAATAGTCACCACCATCAACCTAATGAACATAGCCATCACCTCACATAGTTACAATTTTATTTTTCTTCTCTTTCTCTTTTTCTTTCTTTGCTGTATTAAGAATCCTTGAGATGTATCTTTTAGCAAATTTCAAGTATGTAATAAGGTATTGTTAACAATAGTCACCATATTGTACATTCCATCACTGGCACTTATTCACCCTGCATATCTGAACCTTTGTACCCTTTGACTAACATCTCCCTATTTTCCTCTCCCCCAGTCCCTGGCAGCCATTCTACTCTTTGCTTTTATAAATTTGGCTTTTTTAGATTTCACATGTAAGATCATGCAGTATTTGTATTTCTCTGTCTGACTTATTTCACTTAATATAATGTCCTCCAGGTTCCATGTTGTTGCAAATGACAGGATTTCCTTCATTTAAGTGAAGGAATAATATTTCATTGTACATATGTAACCCATTTTATTTATCTGTCAGTGGGCATTTAGATTGTTGCCATATCTTGGCTATTGTGAGTAATGCAGCAATGAGCATGGGAGTGCAGATATCACTTGGAGATAATGATTTCATTTACTTTGGATATATACCCAGAAGTGGGTTTGTTGAACCATTTTTACAACCATAGTTCTATTTTAATTTGTTGAAGAACCTGCATTGCATTTTCCATAATGTCTGTACTAATTTACATTTTTACCAACAGTGTACAAGAGTTCTCTTTTTTCCACATCCTTGCCAATACTTATCTTCTGTGTTTTGATGATAATCATTCTAACAGGTGTGAGGCGATATCTCATCACAGCCTTGATTTGTATTTCCCTCATGATTAGCGATGTTGAGAACCCTTTCATATACCTCTTGGCCATTTATATATCTTCCTTTGAGAAATGTCTTTTCAGGTTCTTTGTTCATTTTAGAATCAGGTTATTTGATTTTTAAATTATTTTCTGATGAGTTGTGTGGGTTCTTAAATATTTTGGATTTGAACTGCTTATCAGATATATGGCTTGCAAACATTTTCTCCCATTCCAGAAGTTATCTTTACACTCTGTTTGCATTCTTTGCTCTGAAGAAGCTTTACCTTTGATGCAATCTCACTTGTCTATTTTTGTTGCCTTTGCTTTCATTGTCATATCCAAAAAAATTATTGCCCAGACCACTTTCAAGTAGCTTTTCCTCTATGTTTTCTTTTAGTAGTTTTAGGGTTTCAGATCTAACATTTTTGTCTTTAGTCCATTTTGAGTTTATTTTCTTATATGGTGTGAGATAAAGGTCCAATTTTACTCTTCTGCATGTAGATTTCCAGCCCTCCCTTTGATGAATTTTTAGTATTACTGTTTGTTAAAAACATTTACAGTTCAATAATCCAACCCAGTTTTACTCTGATTTCTGTTTCTTTTTAAATTCAAGTATAGTTTTATTTAATAATTCTACTAAAATCACTTGTAGTGCGATCCTTCTCATATACCATCATATCTACCTGTGTCTAAAGCTGCCCAGAGGTGTCTGGAATTGTATTCATCAAAGATAGCATGAGCTAATCTGGAAAGGAGAATATGGGCGATTTATTGCTTTCTTTCTTTGTAATTTTCTACGTAGCTTGATTTAAAAAAAAAATTTAAAAGACCTGTTTTTTAAAAAACAATAAAATCATAGCTTAAAAAGAATCTCATACACTTGCCAACTCATTGTGAAGCTCTTTTTATAAGTGAAATTGCATCTTGTCCTTTTCATCATTCTATGTAATTTGTTGTCAGGACTAGTTCCTTATCAAGCTGAGTTTTAAGTTTTCATCCAGCTACATTTGCAAGTAAACAAGTTTTCTGAGGGCAGATATTTTGTCTTTTCTGTTTATAGCTCTACCCCAGTGCCTAGATCACTACTAGGTGCATAGTAGGGCCTCAGAAAACATTTTTTGAAGACTAAGTGGATAGGAAGTCTTATGGTAGTAAATCCACATATTTATGACTGGCTGATTTTTGACAAAGGTGCCAAGAGCATACATTTGGGAAAAGACAGTCTCTTTCAATAAATGGTCATGGGAAGTTGGATATCTATATGCAGAAGAATGAAACTAGACCCCTATCACTTACCATATATAAAAATCAACTCAAAATGGATTATAGACTTAAACATAAGACCTAAACTATGAAACTACTACAAGAAAACATAGAAAAAATGCTTCAGGACATTGGTCTAAGTAAAAATGTTTTTGATGAGACCTCAAAAGCACAGGTAACAAAAGCAAAAATAGGTAAATGAGACTATCAAACTATACAGCTTCTGCACAGCAAAGGAAACAACAGAATGAAGAGACAACTTACAGGATGGGAGAAAATAGTTGCAAACTATTCACGGATAGGGGATTAATATCCCCTGTATTGATTAATATCCAGAATATATAAGGAACTCAACAGCAAAAAAAAAAAAAAAAAAACCCAAACAATCCAATTTAAAAATGGGCAAATGATTTGAATAGATATTTCTCAAGAGAAGACCTACAAATGGCCAACAGGTATAAGAAAAAATGTTCAACATCACGAATCATCACGGAAATGCAAATCAAAGCCACAGTGAGATATCAACTCACCTCAGTTAAAATAGCTATAATCAATAAGATAAATAAAGCACATACTGGCAAAGATGCGGAGAAAGAGGAATGCATATACTGTTAGTGGGAGTGAAAACTAGTGTAGTCATTATAAAATACAGTATGGAGGATCCTTAAAAACTAAAAATAGGGTTACCATATGATCTAGCAATCCAAGTACTGGGTATATATCCAAATGAAAGGAAATCAGTGTGTTGAAGTGATATCCACATTCTCATTTATTGCAGCACTATTCACAGTAGCAAAGATATGGAATCTAAGTGTCCATCAGTGAATGAATGGATAAAGAAAATGTGGTAAATACACACAAAGGAGTATTATTCAGCCATAAAAAAGAATAAAATCCTGTCATTTGCAGCAACATGGATGAACCTGGAGGACATTAGGTTAAGTGAAATAAGCCAGGCACAGAAAGACAAATACCATATGTTATCTGAGATTTGGGAGCTAAAAAAGTTGATCTCAGAGTTGACAGTAGAATGGTGATTACAGAGGCTGGGAAAGGTAAAGGGGAGGAGGAATAGGAAGAGGTTGATTAACAAGTACAAAATTATACTTAGAAAGAATAAGTTCTAGTGTTCTATAGCACAATAGTTCTAGTGTTCTATAACACATAGTTAACAATAATTTATTATACATTTCAAAATAGATAAAAGAATTTTGAATGCTCTGAAGACAAAGAGATAAGTGTCTGAAGTGGTGGACATGCTAATTATCCTGATTTTATAATTATACAATGTATACATATATCACAATGTCACTTGTACCCCATAAATATGTACAATTATTATGTGTCAATTAAAAAGTCTTCCCGTAGCAAAAAGTATGAGAAGTACATAAATGTTACTAAGAATTTGTCATGCCTTTTTGAAAGAGCTCAAGATACCTGATAACTTTTTTTTTTCTAAGAAAAGTTTTATAGGCTGGGCACGGTGGCTCATGCCTGTAATCTCAACACTTTGAGAGGCCAAGGTGGGCAGATTGCTTGAGCCCAGGAGTTCAAGACCAGCCTGGGCAACATGGTGACATCCTACCTCTACCAAAAATATATACAAAAATTAGCTGGGCATGGTGGTGCATGCCTGTAGACCTAGCTACTTGGGAAGCTGAGGTGGGAGGATAAATAGAACCCCATAGGCAGAGGTTACTGTGAGCTAAGATTGCACCACTGCACTCCAGCCTGGGCAACAGAGTGAGACCCTGTCTCAAAAAAAAAAAAAAAAAGTAGAAAAGTTTTATGAGGCAGATATTAGGCCTATGTTACCAAAAATTTTGCTGTGTAACTGTCCTTGGTTGTTCCTCAATTCCAGTGCTGCTGACCAGTGTAAAATGGGTGTGGATCACATTTATTGCTTCTTCAAAGAAGCAGATGGGAAAACAATGACTCACACTGTAGTGATAAATGGGAATGACAACACAGATCAACAATGTCTGAGCTATCGGTAAACCTAACTGAGAGGTACAAAGAGAGGCAAGGGAGTCCTCCTGTGCCTCTTGTACCCAGGGTTGGGCTGCCTGGGCCAATTGATAAAGCAGTTCCCAGCAGTGCAGCTCTGACTTTGGAAGGACCCCTGCTCCTTGCCTCCTTTATTCCCTAGGCTTTAGGTTCTAGGGACTCAATCAGTTTCCCTTTTCTCTAGTAAATCCAAGACTAGCTGTGGAGTAAGAACCACCTACCTTGCTGCACACCCCATGGCATTCTTCCTGTTTCTTTGCTCCTCCAGAATTTTGGATGCAAGAAAATGTGCTAGTTCAGAGTTTGCTTTACAGGTTAGACAGACTTAGGTTTGAAGCTTTTGCCCATTCATGGGCTTGGACAAGGCACCCAACATCTTTAAAACCTCTGTTTATCTATAACAGTACCTACCTGCAGTATTATTGTATGCTATTAAATAAAATATCCATGTAAAGCACTTGACAAAGTGTCTAGCAAACAGGAAGCACACAGCAAGAGTTAGCTAGTACAACTGCTATTGTTATGATGTTATTTGTTTATATATTTGTCTTCTCTAGTAATTAACTTTTCCAGGACAGAGATGATATTCTAGTCATCTTCGTATCCCATTTGCCTAACAACCTAACTTGAGTATGAGGGTTGCTCAATAAATCTTTGACTAATAAATAACTGCATATATATGTGTGTGTGTGTGTGTTTGTGTGTATGTGCACATATATAATATAGAAAGAGATGAAATGGTCTTTTGAAGCTCTAATTTGCTTACAAATATGGATAGCATTATTAAAATCATAAAAAGCCCTATTAAAACTCTGAATTAATTGTATTGGAGATTTTCGCTCACCATAATGGAAAGTTTTCCAAACTTAATTACTTTTGACCTCAAGAAATTTGGACCTTCAGAGCAAGACCCAGTTCCTAAAAAAGGAGACTTCATATCTATGCCCTAGGAATGGACTAGGCTAATTTCAGATTAAACTGAAAAGAGAGGACCAAGTGCTTTGGGATAGCTGATCCCTTAGGGGTGGGAAGAGAGGTGCTGCAGGTTACTCCTTGTTGGAGTCTCTGTTTCATGGCGTCAACTCATCACCAGGGTCAGATTTTTCATAGTAGGGAACTTGAGTGATAACACTGGCACAAACTGGAGACTCAAGAAGGTGGACTAGGAGAACCAGTTTCAGGCGGATGAAAATTTAGCTATTGATTATTTTCAGTTTTAGTGGTATTGTATTTGAGTAAATGTGTTAAGATGCAAGCAATAATAATATGGAGCGTTGGGCGCGGTGGCTCACACCTGTAATCTCAGCACTTTGGAAGTCTGAGGTGAGTGGATCACCTGAGGTCAGGAGTTTGAGACCAGCCTGGCCAAAATGGTGAAATCTTGTCTCTACTCAAAATACAAAATATAGCCGGTGGTGGCACCACCTGTAATCCCAGCTAATTGGGAGACTGAGGCAGGAGGATCCCTTGAACTCGGGAGGCGGAGGTTGCAGTGAGCTGAGATCAGGCCACTGCACTCCAGCCTGGGCGACAAGAGTGAAACTCCGACTAAAAAAAAAAAAAATTATGGAGCTTGAGGTAAGGCTGCCACACTCAATGCTATAAGCAATACCACAGGCTGAGAATTGAGAAAAGCTATGTGAAGACATCTGAAAGTGTTTGAAGTCATTCTTTCTGGATATCTGTTCATGTTGAGTGTGCATGTTATGCTGATTAGTTGATAAAGAGCATCACATAGTCTAGTTAGGATAGAACTTGTTCTGATAGCACAAATAAAATTGAGGAATTGAGAATACATTAGCAACAAGATCTACAACAGATCTTTGTCTCCATACACAGGACGATGCCCAAATGAAGCCTCATCAGAACTGTTCATCAGCCTTGTTTCTGACCAGCAGTTTGCAAGAGAAGTCGGCTCCTGGGAATGTAACTGCTGACCTTTATGAGTTCATTTTCATTCACATGCAGAAACCATATTTAGCCATTTGAGAATTAAGAACTGGAGCCCACCACATATTCAAAAAGAGATGGTGAAAGGAAAAGGAGGTATACTATTATAGATAGAAGTATAGCAAGAAAATATTTTGCAAAAAGTGGGGAACTAGTATGGAGAGAAGAACACAGCAGAGGAAGAGAGATGAAAGATGTTGAAGGAAGCAATGAGAAAGTAAGATCCAAGAAATATGAGGGAACAAGATGGAGAGATTGGGGGGTCGTGTGGAAAATGATACCATTTTTCTCTGAGCCTTGAGAGGAGGATGAAATGACACAAGGAGAGTCAAGGCTATTTGGCAATGAACAGGATATTTGAGAAACTAAGTCATGTTAAGGCTATACAATTGTGTATCAACAAGGTTACCATTTATTGAGTTGTTGCCATGTGCCAGGCACTGCATTCACTTTAATTCTCATGCCAATCTTCAGGATAGATATGATTATCACCATTTTATGGAGGAAGAGACCCCTGTTTAGGGAATTTAAGTAATTTGCTCAAGGTTACACTGCAAGTAAGTAGGTGGCCTGAGCCCACATATCTGCAGGACATCCTAACTTGCTTCTTTTTTGTGAATTATGAACATTTTTGAAACTCTGATGAGAACAGTTTTCTCCTCTGATGAAAAATAAACCCAAAGGCACGTACCTACCACATTTGATATGCAGTTGCGGGAGATTGCCCTGAAACCCATCTGTGCCCCCTTGTGGATGCGTTGACACTGGATTAAGAGCAGTTAATCACTTTTTCAACAAAATAATCTTTAAATATGTATTAGTCTTCCAAGTCATCACAATGCTATTCAAATAACACTTCTGCGGCTCAAAATATTTCTGGAGCTCCAACTTCAGAATGGCCTCAGAATCCACTCACTGGCTACAAAAGAAAATCAATCCCAGTTATTTACTTCTGTTTCCCTCAAACAGTATTTATTGTCCTTCCTTGTCAATTATCCTTGTTTCAAATGGCTTTTGGCTATTTTTAAAAACACAAACCATTCTCAAAGGAATCCATCATTAAATAAAACCAAAGAATGTGCAAGAGGCTCAGAAAGAAACCCTAACAGGGCATTTGAGAAGGGATTATATCCGAGGTTAAAGCTTGGGATAAGAAACTCTGTTCTCAAATACAACCACATGATAGCTACACATACTACCTGTGGTTATTACTTTAACGATAGTAATTCGTATTTCCATGTATAAGGCAAGGTGTGCTTCTTAAAATATTAGAAAATATACCCCTAAATTTGATTATTATAAGTTACCAAGTAAAATTTACTGCTGCCAGATATTTTTTGATTATTGGAAATAGAACTTTGTCACTCATGTAGGTAAAATTTAGTGGCTTTTGCAAAGCCAGTCCTTCAGTGAACTATGTAGAAATAGTACACTTAGTCATTGCCCATTGACTTTTCTTATGTGTTTCCATAGTCCAGTTAATTTTCAATGCTTCTGAGAAGGTAGTAAATAATTATATCTAAATTAATAATTTTTAAAAATTGTTTTTTATGGCAGCTTTTGTATCACTCTCTTTTCTTCTAATGTCTAATTGAAATATATCTATTTTAAAACTTAATTTTGTTTTGGGAATATCATGTTACTTCTGAGATCATTGGAAATAGTTCTAGAACTGTTTTTCTCAACGCATGTTTATCTCAACTATATTAGCTAGAAAATTGTTCTTTCTCTATGGTGCTTGGGAAACCAGGGACCCTATATATTGCACATAAATGTCAATCTATAGAAGGGTATGCTTAAAATTTCCACAATGTCATCTTGTCCCCCAGCCCACTTAAATGACTAATAACTTTGGTGATATGTGTTTTTTAATCAACCTGATGAGATCCCCTTCTGGAAGGAGCTCTAGGGCTAAAAAATGAGTAGTACACTTCTCAAGTTATAGCAGAAAAGTTCTTGAGGTGATGATTTTCACTTTCTTTTTTTTCTGCCCCACACACCTGTTCACAAGTTCTTAAGGCAACACAGCCCTGTGAAGTAACTAATGGTTGGGTCACTGATAGTACAGGTTGTGGTGTACACAAGTGATTCTCAAGACCAGGTGCTTGTTCTAATTCTATCACTTTCCTCTTCAGTGGAAATAGTCGTACTGGTGTACTGTGATACTATTGTGGACAACAATTGGCTTAGGGATAAACAGTTGATGTCCTGCTGTATTTCCTCAGTACATTTAGTATAGATTCTTGCTTTTCAAAGTGTGACCCAGGAAACAGCAGCATAAGCATGACTTGGAGAATTGTTAAAAATGCAGAATGTCAGGCCCCACCCCAGGCCTACTGAATCAGTATTTGCATTTTAATAATGTCTCCAGGTAAATTGTATACACATCAGAGTTTCGGTAGCACTAGTTTAGATGGGTCTATGTAAGCTCTATACTTAGCAATTGCAGAAATTCCTTAGTTGCTATATTTTGGGTGATGGATATTGATGAAAAACCAATGAATAAAAAAACACAAGCAGACTGAACAGACGCAGTTCCATCTATTGCAAGTGATGGGTATAAATGTGTAAAGTGGTTACATTTCAGATATTTGGTTTATTCACTTTTAGTCTTTGGAACTGGTTATTTTTCCATTTCTAATTTCTTTTACTCTGAGTTTATGTTATGTTCTGGCTCACGTAGTAAAGCTGACTAAAACTCATCATCCAAACCATTTTCAATTTGCTTCTCCTGAGAGTAAGACTTTGTGGTTTTATCTCATTTGAAACCACAGTTCTTGTGAAATAATCTAGTTTTATCCCAAATCAGTAGCAAGGATTAAGCATACAACAAACTGACCAAAATATATTGTAAGCCCAAGATGCAGCCGCAGGTCTGTGTCAAAAACAAAATGCTGTGCCTAAAAATTAACCTTCCATTGGAGACTCTGCAGAACCCCAGCAAATTTAGCTGGAGCCCCAGGTAGCACACTATCGCCTCCTGACCCACTATTTGGTGGTAGGTTGAAGTTCTCTCTTCAACCTTCTCTTTTACCCTGCTAGTGTGATTGTAAATTGCTATAGGCCTTGTAGAAGACAATTTTGATAAATATATATCGAAATCATCCAAAAGTGAATATTCTGTGATGCAGCAATTCTGATGATGCAAATTTATTAAAAAATAATTATATATATGGATTAGTAAGTGATCAATTTTAAAAGAGATGGCTACAGTGTCCACGGGAGGCAAAAGACAGTTTCTGCTTGTTCCACAACTCGCATGCCCCTTTTTGTTCTACATTTATTTCTTCCTTCCTCAAAGTAATGGAAAGTCCTTTAGTAAATCAGTTAATCTCACCTGGGTGTCAGTTTCTTCATTTGGACAACATGGAGTTTGGGGAGACAGTGTTTCTCAGAATATTATTTACGTAAACAACATGTGAGAGTCATTACACCTTTTCATATGAAATGCAGATTCCTGAGCCTGAATCATCAGAACACCCTGTGAAGAACGGATTATTATTATTATTTTTATAAATAGGGGGAAACTGGTAGAGCTTAGATTTGAATCCAGTTCTACTGATTAAAATTCCAGGGCTTGTTCTGTCACTCCTAAGTGTTACGGAAACAGGTGAGCAGAGAGGTGCAGACCTCTGCCCTTGTGAGCTTACATCCTAGCAGGGAGGACTTGCGATTGTTATTGTCATGTGCCCCACGTGGTTCCTTAAAGTGGCTTTTTGTGGTTGGAAGACTTTTGTAAATCTTAACTTCTTCCTATAGAATTAGTAGAAGATGTGATTTTTAATAATTTTGAGTTATATTAGAGAGATATTCTATTTGCCAGATATTTAATACTCAGTAGCCAATGAAAATGCTTCATCTCACTTTTAATTTGCAGACCTCCCTAGTAGTAACGCACATTGCTCTGGTTGGCGAGAGGTGTTTCTGTGAACTGAAACAGGACTTACTCTTGTCTGTGGGTTATGTCTACTCTAATTGGCTATGCAACCTATCCTTGCCTTGTATTCCACAAAAGTCGTGGTTTCATTTCCAGTAGTTACAGGTTTGTTAGTGTCTTCAACCTATCCATTGAAAGTATATCCATTATACTTTCTGAGCTGTTTCTCAAGTACAGGGGAAAAAAAGAATCTCCTTTAAAGTGTTATTTAAAAATATGTATTTACTGAGCACCTCATATGTGCCTAGCACTACACAGACATGGGGATACCCAGTGAACAAAATATCCTAAGACCTGTGTCCTGATGGATTTAGATTACTTTGTTAATGGTCCACTTTTAAACCCTTTCCCTCTTTTTTTTTTTGTTATATTCCACACAAATTTTAGTTAATTTTAAAAATGAGCAATTGAAATGAAGTCCTATATATAATCTAACTCATTAGAAGCATGGTGGTGTGCAACATCCTGCACAACTTAAACCATTGCTTCCAAAAAGAAAGACCCATAATATGTTAATTCCTTATGTTAAAACTGTGAAAAGTTTTTTATGGAGTCAAAGAATCGGATTGCTTTGAAAATCTTGTCATGCTATTTAATCCACTTTCATTATATTTGGTCTTCAGTTTTATGGGCTGCTTTGGCTAGTTGTAGTAATAGCAGAAAATTATTGTAGCCTTTAGGGGGGTGAAAGGAGGAATGGAAATGATTAAAAATAAATTAGCTTTTTTATGTACAGAAAGGAGGAATAGTGAAGAAGCAGCAATGCATTCTTAAAATGATTAAGTAATTTACTAGGGCATTTTGAAGCCTCATTAAAAATTAACAAATTGATCTTAATGCAGCTCATCTCATTTTGTTGGCAGGTTGCCCAGTGCCTTAAGGCTCTGGTTAATGGGCTCAGATGATAATCTCCACCAAATGGCAATAATCTAACATTTTAAAAAACATCTCTTCTTTCTGTTGATTATATAGTGAGGCAAAGACAGAAAGAGGTAGGCCCTTACAGATAATCCTTAGAGTGATTTTCAAAAGATTTGAATGTATTGATTACACAAAAAAGATGAAACCTGCCAAGCATTGCTACAGAATCTGGGACTCGTTGGCTTACATTGGGATTATAAATGCCATTGCTGAACACCAGCTACATCTACATACATTTAAGTAAATTAGACCAGAATCAAAATTCTAAATCTCTATAAACTCTGTGAATTTGCCATCATAATATGAAAGTAGCAAGACAAGGAAGCCAGGTTTTTCCTGTGGTGCATTTGTTGGTTTAGGTCAATGCTGTGGCTTTGTCATGGATCATTACTTCCTATGAAAACTGTGATAAATAAGAATCCTTGAGTTAGAAAACACCTTAAAAGATTCTGATTCAAATCCATGCCTTTAGGGCTTTTTCTATACCCCCATTTTAGGGCTGAGGCTATATAATTTGCCTAATGACATAGAACTAGGACATGGAAGAGAGTCACACCCAATCCTTTCACTTTGTTCATTGCTCTCCCCTGCCCCCAAAGCGTTAATCCAATCCTTTACCTTATTCATTGATTCAAAACATACATACACACACACACACACACACACACAGGGCATCCTTTCCTATTTCCAGTCATCCATTTTTAAGTGGCAGGGTAATTTAATGATGCTTCTGAAGTGATCTAGATATATCCTTAAAGGGTTAAGAAATTCCTCAGTTATTTTTAGTCAACTCATCCATACTTTATATATTAGCAGTATTGTTTTTCTAGTCATTCATGTTTATGAATCTTTCCAAGGATTCATTTACATTCATGCATTTTAGTTTTTATAGAAATGGTCTTTTTGTACTCATATTTTATGGGTTTACATAAAATTTAATCGATTGTACATAATTAAAACAAGTCTGATTGGAATTTGCAGTTTTGAGAACATAAACACCAGTTAGGAGCAGAAGTGTGCAAGCGTACTGGAGATGAATGTAGTAGCTGTAAGTGCTCAGTATTCCACAGACATCAGCACGCATCAGTTAATCTAGTGACTCAATTATGAGGAGATTGACTAAGAGAGCTGTAATAACTAACATTTTTGGGGGGTTCATTCTGAGTCAGGCCCTGTGTGAGGCACTTAACACACAGTCTCCTATCTAATCTTTACTGTAACTATGAGGGTTAGGCATTATTAACCTTATTTATACAAATGAAAAAAAGTCTTTGCTAAGTAGCTTGTCCAAAGCTACTAGCAAGTAGCAGATTAAGAGAAAAAAAACAGATTTGGCTGTCTCCAAAGACTTTATTTTTAACCATCATACTATATCATAACAAGGGGTTTGACCATCTAAAACTCAAAGAAATCTGTACCTATAGAAAGAATGCAGATATCACAAATGAAATCTCCATTTTAAGAAATAACTATAATTTTTCCCTACTTGGTATTGGTTTGTTGCTTTCCTGTTACAAGAATTCACAAGAAAAGTTTTGCTGAAGGAGCCTGGAAAAACACAGGCAATACTTTTGGGTTCTGCATAAATGAAGGTAAATAAACTAAATGTCCCATCCTGCTCTATGTTATTTATTAGAAAGTTTACAATTTCTGTAGTGAGTGATGTCAAATATAATATATCCTCAGGACTTGACATGAGTTCAATCAGCTTGCAGATTTTTAAGCAAGGAACATGGAGATTTTATGACAGACATTTGTTTGCTTGTGGTTCTTTGTACTGTTGCTCCACCCCGTTCAGTTTAAGTCCTTCAGTCTTGATGACAGCTTTGATCTTTGATTATAGAGAATAATTAGGATAATTAGGAAATGTTTGTGGGTTTTATTGCCAATCCAGACAGTGATAGCTATATGGCTAAAGCTATGGAATGAACCTGAGTTCATATGTATATTTTTTCTCTTCTCCTACCTTTAGGGATTAAAGGGCATTCAAAAAATAAATTTAAAATAGAAAATTGGCCTTGACTTTATGAAATAAGTTTTGGAGTAAGCCAATCATTTGTTTTGGCTTTCCAAGAGCTCTTGAAAATAGCTACCTAGAATCCTTAATCATATGTGGATCACAGGCTTTATGGCTCCTTGTTTCCTTTAATGAAGTTAAGATAATCCTGGGTTTAATAGATTTTTAGAATCTCCTGTCCTAAAATGGAATGCTCTTGCCTTAAATGAATGTGGCACTCAATTCCCTAGAGTAACCTTATTATCAGGATATTTATCTCATATCTTTTGTATATTTTCATGTATTTTGGAATTATTTCTCTCATTCTTGCTTCTGAGTCCTGACAAAGAACATCTGATTTATCCAGAACAGCCTCTCCCTTACCTCATGGTGTGATGGGAAACACTTAACAATCATGGAAAAACAAACAAAAACAAACCCAATGCCTTGGCCTGATTGGTAGCATTTGCTGATTTCCATAGTGTAAATACTCCTCCATCACCTATTTCAAGCTACCAACCTGACACCAATGGATGCCGGATTGAAAATGTGCATAATGAGATCTCAGGAGCTGGCTCCTGAAGAGTCCTGCTTTGCCCCTTCTGTCTTTTCATCAAATAGCTCATGTGGGCTCAGCTCACTTCTGATGCTTTTGACCAATGGGAAGGCAGGCAACTAAGAGTTTCCTCCAGCAGCAGTTCCTTGCTGAGTGTCAAGTTATTGCTCTATCAGCTCTTTTACTTACCACTTCAAATGCACTTTTAACTGTAAAATTTCATTTTAGGGATTATTTTGTCAAGATGCACACCCCTACACCCCCACACACATGAATTGATATTTGTTCTGTTTCAGGCCCTCAGTCTTGGTGTTGGCATAACATGTTTTTCCAGTGTTCTCAAGGGTGTCAAGCCTTCTCTCTTCAATTTGCACTCTTTAGCCTCCTGAGGCTGTAATGAAATCAATCCACACATCAGCTCATCAGCTTTAACTCTTTTTCCCAGTCTATACTCACAGATTTCCCAGGTACGACCGGCTGATGTGACCTTGGCAAGTACTTTACTACAATGTCTCTGAGTTTTGCAAAACAAATAGATAGCAGCCCTCAATTTTATGCAAGGTCATCCTAATATTGGACTAGAATTCCAAGTGCAAGTAAGATGATTCAAATGATTTTTAATAACATAATGAAATGAGGTTAACTGTCTCATGACATGACTTCTGCTTTTCCAATCATATTTTGAAGCTGTCTTCAAATTCATATTTGAAGACATATATGAATTCAATTCATATTTGAATTGTATAACATCAGCAGGATGAAATATAGACTAATACTATAATAATAATACTAATATAGACTAATACTATAGACACACTGGTTCTTCTTTCTCAAGACAAGATGTCCAAACTTAAAAAAGATTTGCTCTTCTTGAGTAAGACTTTAGTCCTTTCACAGTTGATACAAAGAAATGACCACACTAGCCAAGTTGATGTAGAGATTTTACCCTTTGATAATCCCTTCTGCTTTCAACACATGGAAATGATAGATAAAATATAATAAAAGAAAAAAAACACAAACAAGCACAAGTAGCTCAAATACAAAGCAAACATTTTGAGGGTCTCAAAGTGTGGCAAAAATGCCCAAGAGTGAACAAAGCTGATGCTGCTGTCTTTCTCAAATGTCACCTCCTCAATAAGGCCTTCTTTGGACACCCTAGCTAAAGGGGCCACTTCCCTTTTCTCCCACTCTGATACGCACTATCCCTCTTCCCTGTTTCATTTTTATTGTTAGCACTTATCTTCTAAATATTATATATTTTACCAATTTATCTGACTGCCTGATTGGGTGTTAGCTTCAGGAGGGCAGGGATCTTGTCAGTTAAATATTTGTGAATAAATAAAGGAATGTTAATACATGTAACACATTCAGCAAAGTACTAGCATGTAGTAAATGTTTAGTAAATGTTACTGCTAGTATTGACAGGTTGGTGCTGGTTGGTCTGAGGCTCCCTACCTCACTCTGTGTCTATCTCTCTCTTCCACTCCTCTGTTGCCTTTGTCTTTCAATGTATTGCTCACTTCTCTACTTTTCTCCACTATTCTTTCTTTCCCCTTTCCTATCTGTCCAATGTTGGATCAATGCTGTGTGTCCGTGGAGCGCAATAGAGACTGCTTCGGGTCCCCCCTGCCCCAGTCTGTCAGTTCCAGCTCCATGTGGGTATCTGGTGGCCAAGAGAAGAGTGGGTGGTGGGAGAAGGCAGAGGCTCATGGCAAGGGTAAGACCCTTTCGAGTCCCTCCCCATTCTCAACTTCACTGCCATGGCTCAGGGCTACTTAACTTGAGTGAGAGCAGAGCTCATGTTCTTTTGACCTATATCAACTACACAGACAAAACACAATCACCTTGGTTTTGAATTTTAAGGATACATTACCTTTTAACTTTATTGAGGTATAAGTGACAAATAAATATTATATATATTCAAGGTATACGACATGATGTTTGTGACATACATGTATATAAAAATCACTGCTACAATGAAGCTAAGTGATGTATGCATCTCCTCAAATAGTTACTTTTCCTTTTTGTGTGGGTGGCAAGAGTATTTGAAATCTCCTCTTTTAGCAAATTCCTGGTATATAACACATTGTTGTTAACTACAGTCACCATACCATGCCTTTGGAAGGATACATTACTTCTGTCTATAGAATGAAACCTGGGTTTTGAGGTGAAATAAATAGAAATTTGTAGGATGAAGAGGTGAGATATAACCTACAACAAAGACATAATAGGAGGGGCTCAGAACGTCAGGGATTTGAATTTAGGTGCTGAAACTATTTTTTGTGGTCCAGAAATGTAGTGAGGACAATAAAGAATCTCCCGCCAGAAAGAGTCTCAAGAGAAATAAGGAACCTTGATATTGGCTTTAGTCTCTGAGGTTCTGAACGTCTCCTAATTTCCTAGATTCCAGTCTACAGGTAGAGAGTAAGTAGTGTACATGGAATACTATGTAGCCATAAAAAAGAACAAGATCATGTCTTTTGTAGGAGCATGGATGGAGCTGGAGGCCATTATCCTTAGCAAAATAACGCAGGAACAGAAAACCAGATACCACATGTTCTCACTGAGGGAGCTAAATAATGAGAACTCGTGAACACAAAGAAGGGAACAACAGATACTGGGGCCTCTTTGAGACTGAAGGGTGGGAGGAGGGAGAGGAGCAGAAAAAATAACTATCGGGTACCGGGCTCAGTACCTGGGTGACAAAATAATCTGTACAACAAATTCCCATGACATGAATTTATCTAATAACAAACCTGGACATGTACCCCCAAACCTAAAATAAAAGTAAAAACATATACATAAAAATATAAGAAATGCTATATTCATGTTCATATGGTGAAACAAAAGCTTTAACAAATGATACCTCCCTTTACTGTCTGTCATGCAACTTATTTTAAAAATCTGCTCATTTCGTTGCCTATTTTGTTTCATTACAAGCACAATATGCTGGTTGCAAGAACAAAAAAGAATATGTAGTGTAGATGGTAGAGGGTGAAATGATGAATCAGCTGCGTTTGATGAGTAGCCAGTTGTCGACTTTTGCTTGCTAAGAATAAAGTAAAACATGTGTCTTGTTCCTATCAGCACTTTGTAAGAGTTTTTATACCTTTATGCTAGTCCTCAGCAAATAGCAAAAATATTTTTAAGAAGCCTCTGAAGAATTTTATCTGTCATAAATAACATGTGGACTGAAGGAGTTGTTTAAGAGTACACTCAAAACAAGGTGTTAAAGCTAAGCTGAATATCTCATTCTACTTTGAATTTCAAAATGAAATGACCATGAGCTAGCACACAGTGCCATGCCCCACACATCTAGCAACTGCTTTATCAACAGATGTTAACTATACAGATCTCTAAAACATGAGCAATTAGCTTCAGAGTGATGCTCATCCTTGCTAAGTCTTTGAAAATGGGATGAGGTACTTAGGTCCCCTAAGGTAGCAATAGGAAGTGGGTAATGTCCACCTGAATAAACAGAGGCCTCCTAAATAAATGGAGACCCTCCCAGGGTGACATGTTTTGGTTTTCACCTGCCTCAGTAGAGCCCTGCCACTCTGGCAGAGGCGCAAATTTGCTATGGCCATGTCTCTGGGTCATAAAGTGATGAAAATTGTTGAGGAGCCTCACAAAACAGGGAGATTGGCTTCCCATCAATTGTGGGGATCATTGCATTTCAGAACCAGGAGGCGTCTTGGGACATGCTCCAGTCTGTTTCCATTTCTGAACCCTTGTGGAACTAGTCTAGGCTCTGGGGCTATACAGATTAGGCCTAAATCCAGGCCACTCTATTTACCAGTTGTATGACCCTTTGAAAGTCACTTAAACTTTCTGAACCTCAATTTATTCAGCTGCAAAAAAGAAATAATGGTTACTTTCAGGGTTGTTAAGACAGTGGACATTTGGTTAGTTAAAACAGAAAAGAAGAAATATGAACCATCTTCTATGCCGAACCCATGTTAGTTGTTGGGAATTCAATGGTGAGCAAAAGGAATACTCTCCTTGCTCTCACTGAATTTATAATCCAGCTGGAAAAGCAGATGTTAACTAGTGACTGGTACAGAGTAGGGTCTCAAAAGATGGTAGCTATCTCATTATTTATTTTTGAAATGAGGGCATTGCCATGCCAAGAGGTTAAGTGACATGTTCCAGATTTCACAGTGAATGCTGGCAGAGTCAGGACTTTATGACAAAGCTACAGAATTTAAAATCAATAGTTGTCATAGAAGCTAGTGGTGGTGTCCCAGAACTTTGGTGACAAGACTAGACCTTTTAATTCACTTGGGGACAGTATTTTCCAACCAGACGCCAAGGTAGCATGGGTTTCCCTACACCATTGTCACGTATTGCCAGGTCAGATTTATATCAGGTCAATTGGAATAATTCCAAAGCCACAATTAGTTCATTCTATATGGAATTTGTTACGCTCTTGTGGGTTCTTGAAAAATCTGCACAAAGGTCAGTAACATAAGCCATAGGCTTAGGGTTAAATGAGCATTGATTTGCACTGACCACAGCACTGGTATTAGGAGAATGAACATTCTCCTCAATATGTAGCTCAATGATTCCCATTAAAGGATTTTATATGAAAAATTATTTGAGAGTGTAGTGTCAACAAAAATTTGCTCCCTCCTTTCTTATAATGGGAGTTATGTAAATAATTATGTTTACCTTTTTGCCCAAACTGCCAAAAGACTTGGACTCAAAATTGTGCCCATTTATAGGGAATTGCATTAACCCTGGAAGCTGGCATATGTTTCCTTCTCATTTCCTTGGTTCTGATATGTCATTCATTTCTATTATTTTATTGTCTGTATGTTCTTTTATCTAAGCTAATATACCAAAATAATAAGTCATAAGCTGCTTTCCCTTGGAGGGCAAGAGAGTGCCAGCTCCTCCAGGAAAAAATAGGAAAAACTGTGAATGAGCATGACCTCTGGACAATTATTTTGTCACAAGTACCTTTTCCCAGGTAACTGTAGGCTTTCTGTTTGCTGCTTATAGAATGAAGCCCAAGGACCTATGACCCCTCAGTTGATCCGGGTCTGATCTCAAAATGAATGCCTTCCAGCCTTTTCTTTCAGTTTCTGTGTACATTTGCTGGCATATCAGATAAAGTACAGCAGTTAAAAGCCCTTTGGTCCTAGATTTACTGTTTATCTAGATTTGCAAGCTTGGTTTAGCCTGGGCTTTCAGTGTGCTTGCTGTGATTGGGAATTTGTTCTCCGTGACCAGAGTTACCTTTACTTCTATTTTCTTTACCTTTGTCTACTAAGTTCACATCAATTTTCTGCAGAATGGCAATTTTCTGCAAAACTGGTTCTTCTGTTCTTGCTGCTAATCGAAAAGGGAATACAAATAAAGTAGGTGAACTCAAGTCTTCAATAGTAATATGTTTCAAAGAAGTAAAGCTATAAAAACACAATAAACCCAGATTTACGCCAGCTCTTCTGCCTAGGACACAGTAAGATCACGGTAATAGTCACAGAGCAGCTGATTTCTAGCTCAGCCCAATTAGTGATATTGCTGCAATCCAAAATTCTTTCTAGTTGAAGGGGTCACTGGGTGCCCTGTGACATGCTCACTGAAGCCCACAAATGACCTGCCCTTTTTTTCGGCCTCGAGGGTCCCACTGTTCTCTCTGTGTCCCCTGTTCTGCATTTTTCCAGTGATCCTCTCCTGGCTGCAGTGCTTGAGACTCGTTTTGAGGACACTCTTCCTGGTACTCCACACTGCTGGCTCCCATAGGAATGGATCTAGCCACTCCTCTGCTCCTGTTTCATGATGTCTAAGCTCCCTCTGACCAGTATTACACCCTGGTACCAGGCACAAAGCACAGCTTCCTATGTCCTCCATCGTCTGGAGGCCCTTGACTATCCTGACACTCGACCTGCTCATTGATTAACTGGGTGAGCATGGCAGACTGCTGATTATATCCCCAAATCTGTTCTTCCTCTCATCCATGTAATATGGCTGCCTCTTCAGAGTACTTTTCCAGTCTGTCCCGAAGCCAATTGAGGCCATTTTACTAGGCTCTTGCTAATGGAATGTGAGAGTTTACATTTGTGGGCACTTTCTTTTTTTTTTTTTTCTTTTATTATTATTACTATTATTATTATACTTTAGGTTTTATGGTACACTTTCTTAAAAAAGAAATATTTGCCCTGTACATTATCCTTTCCCCTATTTACCCTAGTGCAGCAGTTCTCAAAGTGTGTTCTGCAGACACCTGAAGATTCCTGAGGCCCTCTCAGGGAGTCTAGGAAATCAAAGCTGTTTTCATAATAACACTAAAATGCTATTTGCCTTTTCACTGTTTTGCATTTGCACGGATGGTACAAAAGCAATGGTGGGTAGAACTGCTGGTGTCTTAGCATGAATCAAGACAGTGACATGAGGTGGAGCCAAGACTCATGACATTCTTCACAGCTTTGTGCTTGCAATAAAACAAAGCAAAACAAAATGCCAGTTTCAGTAAAGAATGTCCTTGAGGAAGCACTTACAAATGATCGATTTAATTCAATCACTTTCATTGAGCACAGTTTTAAAAAAGATTCTGTGTAATAAAATAGGGAATATGCATAAGTACTTCTGATGCATATGAATACATGTTATCTCCAGGAAAAAGACTCAGGTGATTGTTAGAGTTGTGAGTCGAACTACTCACTTTTCTCATGTAACACCATTTTTACTTGAAAGAGTGATTGTCGGCCAGGCATGGTGGCTCACACCTGTAATCCCAGCACTTTGGGAGGCTGAGGTGGGTGGATTACCTGAGGTTAGGAGTTTGAGACCAGCCTGACCAACATAGTGAAACACCATCTCTGCTAAATAAAAAAAATTAGCCAGTCATGGTGGTGCATGCCTGTAATCCCAGCTACTTGGGAGGCTGAGACAGGAGAATCGCTTGAACCCAGGAGGCAGAGGTTGTGGTAAGCCGAGATCACACCATTGCACTCCAGCCTGGGTAACAAGAGCGAAACTCCATCTCAAAACAAGAAAACAAAAAAAAAAAAAAACAAAAAAAGAATGATTGTCAAGTTACTTTTGTTTAGACATTTCTTTAAAAATGGGCCTGTTACTTCAAGGGAAAAAAACTGACAATATTTGTTACCAGTGATAAAATTTGAGTTTTCAAGAGGAAATTTTAATTTTGGAAAATATCTATCTGTTACTATAAACTTGGCAACATCCCAATATTTTAAAATGCTTCTGATGAGACCAGCAATAATATTAAATGTGATTTTCTGATATTGTGTAATAAAATGTGTCAAAATTTGGAAGTTCTGCATAATTCAGTGAACCAGTAATTTCTAAAGACCAATGCAAAATATTAGGAATCTGTGCATGGGTAAAAGAGCCATTGGAACTATAAAAATAAGAAATTTTGCTTGTTTTTTGTTTGATCCGTTTTGACAAATGTAACCAGTTGTATAATTACCACCATTCTAATGGATTTTAATGTAATAGAGTATTAAAAGTTTATTGATATGGTTTCAGATTCCACACAGCAGTTAACCTTTAAGAAACTACCATTTGAGTTTTGGTGTAGTATCAATGAACAGTATTCATTATTGTCTGAAAAGGAGTATTTATCCCCTTCCCAGCTATATTTGTGTGAGGCTGGTTGCTCTTCACATACTCTTTTTTTTTTTTTCTTTGAGATGGAGTCTTGCTCTGTCACCAGGCTGGAGTGTAGTGGTGCAGTCTGGGCTCACTACAGCCTCTGCCTCCCGGGTTCAAGTGATTCCCCTGCCTCAGCCTCCCAAGTATCTGGGACTACAGGCGCGTGCTACTACACCTGGCTAATTTTTTGTATTTTTAGTAGAGATGGGGTTTCAGCATGTTGGCCAGGATGATCTCAATCTCCCGACCTCGTGATTCCCCCTGCCTCGGCCTCCCAAAATGCTGGGATTACAGGCATGAGCCACCGCACCAGGCCACTCTTTACATACTTTAACTAAAACAACTTACTGTCCAGATTGAATGCAGAAGTATTTCATAGTAATAATAATGATAATCTGTCTTCTAGTAAGTCAGATATTTAAAAGATTTACAAAAATATCAAATAATGCCACTCACTTTCACCATCTTTTTAGAAGATTTATTTATTTATTTATTTGTTTGTTTATTTTGAGACGGAGACTCACTCTGTCGCCCAGGCTGGAGTGCAGTGGCGCGATCTCGGCTCACTGCAAGCTCCGCCTCCTGGGTTCACGCCATTCTCCTGCCTCAGCCTCCTGAGTAGCTGGGACCACAGGCGCCCGCCACCACGCTCAGCTAATTTTTTGTATTTTTAGTAGAGATGGGGTTTCACCGTGTTAGCCAGGATGGTCTCAATCTCTTGACCTCGTGATCCGGCTGCCTCGGCCTCCCAAAGTGCTGGGATTACAGGCGTGAGCCACTGCGCCAGGCCAAGATATATTTATTTTTTATAAAATAAGTAACATGTTAACAAACATTGAGTTTATCATGCTTTTAAGAAAAGAATTAATAAAGTTTATCATAACAGGATGTTGAATTTTGTCAAATGCATTTCTTCTGCGTCGTTTGAGATAATCATATGTTTTGATTCTTCATTCTGTTAATGTGGTATATCACATTTATTGATTTGTGCATGTTGAATCACCCTTGCATCCCAGGGATAGGTTCCACTTGAACCTTTTAATGTGCTGTTGGATTCAGTTTTTGAGTATTTCATTGAGAATTTTTTACATCTATGTTCTTCAGGGCCAATGGAGTATGATTTTCTTTTCTCACAATGTCTTTATCTGGCTTTGGTATGAGGATAATGTTGGCCTTGAAAAATGAATTTGGAAATGTTCTCTTCTCTTCAATTTTTTGGAAGAGTTTGAGAAGAATTGACATTAATTCTTTAAATGTTTGGTAAAATTCACCAGTACAGCCATCTGGTCCTGAGCTTGTCTTTTCTGGGAGATTTTTGATTATTGTTTCTACTTCTTTACTCATTATTGTTCTGTACAGATTTTCTATTTCTTCTTGATTAAGTCCTGGTAGGTTGCATGTGTTTAAGAATTTATTCATTTCTTCTAGGTTATCTAATTTGTTGGCATATGACTGTTTATTGTATTCTCTTATGATTCTTTGTGTTGCTGTGCTATCAGTTGTAATGTTTTCTGTTTCATTTATAATTTTATCTATTTGATTCTTCCTTTTTCATTGTCTAATTAAAGCTTTGTAAATTGCATTTATCTTTTTAAAAACCCAGGTCTTGGTTTCGTTGATTTTTTCTATTGCTTTTCTCATCTCTATTTTACTTACTTATGCTCTGGTCTTCATTATTTCCTTCCTTCTGCTAACTTTGGGTTAAGTTTGTCCTTCTTTTTCTAGTTCCTTAAAGTTTAAAGTTAGGTTGTTTATTTGTGATTATTCTTTTTTCTTAATGTAAGCATTTATATTATATGCTTACATATAGTATTTAAAAAGCAGCTCCCTCTTAGAACTGCTTTAATTGCCTCTCATAAGTTTTGATATGTTACGTTTCTCCATTTTTGGCTGTATCAGAGTTTTTAAAATTTACCTTTTGATTTCTTTGACCAATTGATTGTTCAGGAGTGTTTAATTTCCCAGTGTTTGTGAAATTTCCTATTTTCCTTCTATTATTGATTTCTAGTTTCATGACAAACAATGCCACTCTTTTTATTATCTTTTTAAGAAGATTTAAAAAATGAAATATGTTATGACTAATATCAGCAAGATGGTGGAATAGAACTTTCCAACACTCATCCATCCTCTCACAGAAACATCAATTTGAACAACTGTCCATGCATGGAAATGCCTTCACAGGAACTAAGGAAACCAGATGAGAGATTATACCACCTGGGTGTAGCACACAGATAAGAAAATACATTGAAGAGGGTATGAAAGACAATTTCACATTACTTGCATCACCCCAGCCCCAACCCTAGACAACACAGTGGGGAGAAATACACCTTTTCTATGGCAGAAGGAGAGTGGAGTGAGAAAGTGAGCACCATGCTCTGCCTCAAACTCCAGCCCAGGACCATGCCAGTAAACTCAGTTACGGGTCAGCCCCAGTGGCCCCAGGCTTCAGGCCCACTCCAGTGCTAGGCCAGCTCTTGTGGATTCAGGCTCTAGGCTTGTCCCCATGGATCCAGGTGCTAGGCCCATTTCAGTGCCCGGCCAGCCCCTGAATATGCAGGCTGAAGAAGGCCTTCCCCAGTACCAGGTTAGCCTCCATGGGTCCAGGCTTTAGGCTGGCCCCTATGGATAAGGCTCCAGGCCTGTCCCTGTAGACCCAATGAGCAGGCCCATGCAAGTGGACCCCAGTGTGAGGTTGGTCTCATGGACCCAGGGTCCACCCACTCCAGCAGACCCAAGCTGTAGGCCTGTCCAAGTGAACCAAGGCTCTGGGTCCTACCCTGCAAACCCAAGTGCCAAGCCCACCTACCTGCTGACCCAGACACCAAACTCGCCCAGGCCTGGCCACATACCATGCCAGATGGCCTGCCCAGAATCTCTGTGTGGGCTGATTACTGTAGGGCTTTCCTTGCAAACGCCATTCTGCAAAGACTGGAATATGTGCCTACTTCTTCAAATGTGCAGGCATCAGTGCATGGCCACAGGATCACAAACAATCAGGGAAACATGACATCTCCAAAGGGGCAAAATAAAGCACTAGTTACTGACTCTAAAGGAATAGAGACTTATGAACTGCGTGACAAAGAATTCATAAAAGAAGTTACTTTTGTTAACAAACAATGGGTTGATTATAGTTTTAAAAAATAAGTTAATACTTACATATTTTTTAAGTTCAAATTTCTTTTTCCTTCTAATTTCTAATATAGTAATTATCAACAGGTATTTCCTGCATAAACAAAATCTATTCAGAGTCCTCAATACTTTTTTTTTTGAGATGGAGTCACACTTTGTCACCCAGGCTAGAGTGCAGTGGCGCAGTCTCGGCTCACTGCAAGATCCACCTCCCAGGTTCACGCCATTCTCCTTCCTCATCCTCCCGAGTAGCTGGGACCACAGGCGCCCACCACCTAATTTTTATGTATTTTTAGTAGAGACGGGGTTCACCATGTTAGCCAGGATGGTCTCAATCTCCTGACCTTGTGACCCGCCCACCTCGGCCTCTCAAAGTGCTGGGATTACAGGCGTGAGCCACCGCACCTGGCCTAGAGTCCTCAATACTTTTTTTAAGAGTATAAAAGGATCCTGAGAACAAAACATTGAAGAACTTTGCCTTCATTTATGACAGAGCTACACAATGAAATCCACCTGGACCATTGAGTGAGCTCTTAGAACACAGCAAGCTTCTTTCAGACTGGTATGTGGAAGAGAAATACATCTCTGTTTTGTTTGAGCCACTTGTGTATTGGTGACCCTTTGGTACAGCATCTTGACCCATACCCTAAGTAATATATTGGTCTAGAAAGTGATCAATGGACACAATTAGAATTATTCCTCCCCTCAACCCCCAACCAGTATCTCCAAATCAAACTTGTATATCTTGACTCTCCCAGATATAGCCTGAATGATTGAGCAATGGCTTTTTTCCCTTAATTTTTAGCAAAATCAGTATGGTACAGCTGTTAGTATGAACATGTCAAGTCAAGTATCCTTCCCATGAAGGACCTCAAGATTCTGAAAGTGTGGAATTTTTAACAAGTAAATGGCTTATACCCATATTTTGGAATCTTTGTCACAGAAGGTTTTAATCTGCATTCTGTTTTTGTTCTCTTAATGTCAGTGTGTTTGGTCTAGTTGTTATGGTAGTAATATTTTTCAGAGACAGCAATGAGGCCTGTGGTTTAACAAGTATAAGGGTATCATTTGGGACAACGGAATAGTACTGGAATTTAAAATTTTCTGGAAAAATTCATTGCTTTTGGTCATCATGCTTATAACAAAAGTCCCTGGAATATGGGAATCACACTAATTTCTCTTTACTGGACTTTGCACAGTCGATAAAATTGATTTGCTAAGATGCTCTTTAATGATAGCATAGCTTTTCTACTGTGTAAACTTAGGAACATATAAATGCTCACAAGTCTGGATTACTCAAGAGAGGAGAGGAAACCTCCTGCTCCTTTGCCAGTTTCCCGCTTTTCTAAACCATGTTAGGCTTTTAAAATCTTATCACTTACTTGTTTAAAATATCATGAATGACTGCCTATTTTCTCCATGATCGAGTCTAATTTCCAATCTGGGCTTTTAAGACTCTTCATAATTTGGCTTTATTCTACCTACCACTGGTATTCTTGACAGGTGATACAAAGCCCTGTAGACTACTGAGTTCACAAAGGAGGAAAAGAGGGAGGAGTGTAGCTTTCTTAATCAGATACTATAGCTAGTCTTTAAAAAAAAAAAACACCCTTTATTCTTTTGTCCCCAATTGTACTCATCTGTAACACCAGAACCCTGATTAAAATTAACTCTGCCTACTTTGAGTCTTTATCTAACAGCTGAGCATCATTGGAGAAAATCGAGCAACTGTGCTTTCTTCCTTTAAAATTGTAACTACAGATCTAAAATGGGCACTCAACATAGACTGTCAATCCTACTAACGTCTTTCCTACATTCACTCTCCCACTTACTGAGGTGACATTTTTTTGTCTTCTAACTTCCTCAGCTGATGACATTGCCTCGTACTTTATTTTTGAAAGAATAGATAAAAACTAACATGTATCTGCGCACTCATTTTTTACCTTCCCTCCTTTTATGATGGGAGAATTGTCCTCAGTTCATATCTAAGGACTACCCTTCTCACCCCCGTCCCGTTATTTATACTTGAAGATCATCCCTGTGAAATGGGAGAGAGCACTTCTATGCTCTCCAGAACACAATTTATCACACACCCCTGTTCCTTGTGCCACAGATATATTGACTTCTTTCTGTTTTTTGAAATTTCTGTCTCTGGTCTCTTGCACTTGACGTTTTCTCTGCTTGGAACAGATAATGCTCCTTTAAGTTTCAGACCCAATGTTACTTGTCATCACCTCACAGAAACCTTCCTTGACAATATTAGCTAAGGTAGGCTTCTGTATTAATTTTCTAGAGTTGCCATAACAAAGTACCACAGACTCGGTAGGTGAACAACAGAAATTTATGTTCTCACAGTTCTGGAGGCTAGAAGTTTGAAATCAAAGTGTTGTCAGATTTAGTTTTTTCTAAGGCCTCTCTCTTTGGCTTGTAGATGGTCATTTTCTCACTGTGTCTTCACATGGTCTTCCGTCTGTGTCTGTGTCTGTGTCCAAATTCCCTCTTCTTGTAAGTACATCAGTCATACTGGAATAGACTGGAATAGCCCATCCTAATGAAATCATTTTAACTTAATTATCTCTTTAAATATCCTGTCTCCAAAATAGTTACATTATGAGGTACTAGGTGTTAGGATTTCAATATATGAACATTAGGGGGACACAGTTCTGCTCATAACAGCTTTCCCATTGTGCTATTTTTTTTTCCCAGTATTTGTCACTCTTAGAATTTGAATTATTTCTCTATTTTTTAATGCATCTCTCTCCTTCACTAGACTATATGCTCTAAGAATGGAGAGTCCTTGCGTGTTAGTCCATTCTGCATCGCGATAAAAGAATATATGAAACTAGGTGATTTATAAACAAAAGAGATTTATTTGGTTCATGGTTCTGCAGGCTGTACAAGAAGCATGGCACCAGCATCTGCTTCTGGTGACGCCTCAGGAAGCTTTCAATCATGGAGGAAGGCAAAGGGGAGCTGACGTATCATATGGCAAGAGCGGGAACAAGAGGGATGTCAAGCTCTTTTAACCAATCAGCTCTTGTGTGAACTCATTACTGCAGGGAGGCTACCAAGCCACTCATGAAGGATACATCCCCTTGGTCCACATACTTCCCACCAAGCCCCATTTCCAGCATTGGAGATCACATTTTAATGTGAGATTTGGAGGGGACAAACATCCAAATTATATCACACATCATTGAATATTCCTTTCTGTTGTTCTTGAACTGCCTAATGTCTTCACATGTGTGCTCTGTCTTTCTAGTGAGATTTGATGTCCCCAAGGGTATCAACCATCATTTATATATTTTGATTCTGGGTATGCTGTAGAGCTTTATGTTATAATAAATCTGAATTTTGTTTTTTCCCCCAGAAAAAAGAGAAAAAAAAGCTAAAGCTTTCTTTTTTTCTTTTTTAAAAATAATTTCGACTTCTATTTTAGAGTTAGGTTTGTTATCTGAATACATGGCATGATGCTGAGCTTTGGGGTACGACTGAGCTCATCACCTAGGTACTGAGCATAATACCCAATAGTTTTTCAACCCTTTCTCTGCTCCTTCTTCCCTCTGGTAGTCCCAGTGTATATTGTTGCCAACTTTTTGTCCATGAGTCCCCAGTGCTTATCTCCCACTTATAAGTGAGAACATGTGGTATTTAATTTTCTGTTCCTGTGTTAGTTCACTTAGGAGAATGGCCTCCAAATACATAAATATTGCTACAAAGGACATGATTTTGTTCCTTTTTATGGCTATGTAGTATTCCATGGTGTATATGTGCTACTTTTTTTTTTTTTTTTTTTTTTTTTTTTGAGACGGAGTCTTGCTCTGTCGCCCAGGCTAGAGTGCTGGAGTGCAGTGGCGTGATCTCGGCTCACTGCAACCTCTACTTCCTGGGTTCAAGTGATTCTCTTGCCTCCGCCTCCCCAGTAGCTGGGATTACAGATGTGTGCCACCAAGTCCAACTAATTTTTTGTATTTTTAATAGAGATGGGGTTTCACCGTGTTATCTGGGTTGGTCTCGATCTCCTGAACTCATGATCCACCCGCCTTGGCCTCTCAAAGTGCTGGGATTACAGGCATGAGCCACCGCGCCCGGCCCCGTACCACATTTTAAAAATCCAATCCACCATTGATGGGCACCTAGGTTGATTCCATGTCTTTGCTATTGTGACTAGTGCTGTGGTGCATGTGTCTTTGCAGTAGAATGGCTTACTTCCTTTTGGATAAATACCCAGTAATGAGATTGCTGGGTTGAATGGTAGTTCTGTTTTAAGTTCTTTAAGAAACCTACAAACTGCTTTCCACAGTAGCTGAACTACTTTACATTTCCACCAATAGTGCATAAGCATTCTCTTTTCTCCACAGCCTCACCAACATCTGTGAGTTTTTTTTTTTTTAACTTTTTAATAATAGCTATTCTGACTGGTATGAGATGATATCTCATTGTGGTTTTGATTTGCAGTTCTCTGAGGATTGGTGACATTGAGCATTTTTTCATGTTTGTTAGCTGCTTGGATGTCTTCTTTTGTGAAGTGTCTGTTTATGTTTTTTTGCCCATTTTTATACGGAGTTATCTGTTTTTTGCTTGTAAAATTGTCTAAGTTCCTTATAGATTCTGGATATTAGACCTTTGTTTAATGCATAGTTTCTGAATATTATCTCCCATTCTGTAGGTTGTTTACTCTGTTGATAGTTTCTTTTGCTGTGCAGAAGCTCTTTAGTTTAATTAGTTCCCACTTGGCATTTTTTGTTTGCATTGCAATTGCTTTTGAGGGCTTAGTCATAAATTCTTTCCCAAGGCCAATGTCCAGAATGATGTTTCTTAGGTTTTCTTCTAGGATGCTTATAATTTGAGGTCTTGCATTAAAAAGTCTTTAATCTAATGAGGGAATTTTTGAATATGGTGAAAAACAGAAATCCAGTTTCATTCTTTTGTATATGGATAGCCAGCTATCCCATCATCATTTATTGAATAGGGCATCCTTTCCTCATTGCTTATTTTTGTCAACTTTGTAAAAGATCAGATGACTGTAGGTTTGCAACTTTCTTTCTGGGTTCTCTATTCTATTCCATTGCTCTGAGTGCCTGCTTTTGCACCAGTACCATGTTACTGTAGCCTTATAGTATAGTTTGAAGTTGTGAAGCCTTTGACTTTGTTCTTTTTGCTTAGGATTGCTTTGCTTAGGATTGTTTTGTCTACTCAAGCTCCTTTTTGGTTCTATATGAATTTTCTTTTTTTTCTTTTTTTTTTGAGACGGAGTCTTGCTCCGTCACCCAGGCTGGAGTGCAGTGGCTTGATCTCGGCTCACTGCAAGCTCCGCCTCCCGGGTTCACGCCATTCTCCTGCCTCAGCCTCCCGAGTAGCTGGGACTACAGGCACCTGCCACCATGCCCTGCTAATTTTTTGTATTTTTTTAGTAGAGACGGGGTTTCACCGTGTTAGCCAGGATGGTCTGGATCTCCTGACCTCATGATCCACCCGCCTCGGCCTCCCAAAGTGCTGGGATTACAGGCGTGAGCCACCGCGCCCGGCCCTCTATATGAATTTTCAGATAGTTTTTAATAGTTCTGTGCAAAGTGACATTGGTAGTTTAACGGAATATCATTGAATCTGTAGATCTCTTTGAGTAGTATGGCCATTTTAATATTGATTCTTCCAATCCATAAGCATGGAATGTTTTTCCATTTGTTTGTGTAATCTATGATTCCTTTCAGTAGTGTTTTGTAGTTCTCCTAATGGAGCTCTTTCACCTCCTTGGTTAGGTGTATTCCTAAGTATTTTAATTTTTTGTGAGTATTATAAATGGGATTGAATTCTTGATTTGGCTCTCAGCTTGCACATTATTGGTCTATAGAAATGCTACTGACGTACAGTGTACATTGATTTTGTATCCTGAAACTTTACTGAAGTGGTTTATCAGTTCCAGAAGCCTTTTGACAGTCTTTAAGGTTTTCTAAATATAGACTCATATTTCCCAGAAGAGAGATAGTTTGATTTTTTCTTTTCCTATTTGGAGGCCTCTTATTTCTTTCCTTTGCCTGATTGCTCTGGCTAGCACTTCAAGTACTATGTTGAATAGGAATAGTGGGAGTGGGCTTCTTTGTCTTGTTCCAGTTCTCAAGAGAAATGCTTCCAAATTTTGCCTGTTCAGTCTGATGTTGGTTTGTCATAGATACTCTTATTATTTTGAGGTATGTTCCTTCAATGCCTAGTTTGTTGAGGGTTTTTATCATGAAGGGATGTTGAATTTTATTGAAAGCCTTTTCCATATCTCTTGAGATGATCATATGGTTTTTGTTTGTAATTCTGTTTATGTGGTGAATCACATTTATTGATTTGCATATGTCGAACTACCTTTGCATTCTGGGAATGAAGCCTATTTGATAATGGTGAATTAACTTTTTGATATGTTGTTGGATTCATTTTGCTAGTATTTTGTTGATAATTTTTGCATCTATGTTTATCAGGGATATTGCCCTGTAATTTTCTTTTTTCACTGTGTCTTTGCCAGGTTTTGGTATCAGGCTGATACTGACTTTGTACAATGAGTTAGAGAGAAGTCCTTCATCCCATTTTTTTTTTAACACTTTTAGTAGAATTGGTAACATTTCTTCATTGTACATCTGATAGAATTTTGATGTGAATCCATCTGGTCTGGGACTTTTTTTGGCTGGTAGATTTTTTTCTTACTGATTACGTTTCAGAACTTGATATTGGTCTGTTCTGAGTTTCACTTTCTTCTTGATTCAGTCTTGAGAGCTTGTGTGTTTCCAGTTATTTATCCATTTCCTCTAGATTTTCTAGTTTGTGTGCATAGGGGTTTTCATAATAGTTTTTGAGGATTTTTTGTGTTTTTGTGGGATTGATTGTAATTTCACTTTTGTTGTTTTTGATTGTGCTTGTTTGGATCTTTTCTCTTTTCTTTGTTAATTTAGCCTGTGGTCTATCAATCTTGTTTATTCTTTTGAAGAACCACCTTTTGGTTTTGTTGAATTTTTGTGTGATTTTTTTTGGGTCTCAATTTTGTACAGTTCTGCTCTGATTTTAGTTATTTTTTTTTTCTTCTGCCAGCTTGGGGTTAGTATGTTTTTGTTTTTCTAGTTCCTCTAGGTGTGATGTTAGGTTGTTAATTTGAGATTTAACTTTTGAGGTAAGCATTTAGCACTATAAAGTTTTCTCATAACACTGCTTTTGCTGCATCATAGAGACTTTGGTATGTTGTATCTCTATTTTCATTTATTTCAAATAATCTTTTTATTTCTGCCTTAACTTTGTTGTTTACTCAGAAGTTATTCAGAAACAAGTTGTTTAATTTCCATGAAATTGTATGGTTTTTTAGGGATCTTTAAATCCCTTTTAGGGATTTATGGTTTTTTGGATTTTATGGATTTTATGGGATTTAGGGATTTTATGGTTTTTAGGGATCAATAAAGATATTGACTTCTATCTTTATTCCACTGTTGTCTGAGAGATTGCTGGTACAATTTCCTTTCTTTCAAATTTATTGAGACTGGCTTTATGGCCAAGCATGTGGTCAATCTTGGAGTATGTTCTGTGTGGAGATGAGGAGATTGTATAGTCTGTGGTTGAACAAAGTATTCTGTAGATATATATTAGCGTCAAATGGTCAAGTGTTCAATTTAAATTTAGAATTTTTTGGTAGCTTTCTGCCTCAATGATCTGTCCAATGCTGTCAGTGAAATGTTGAAGTCCTTAATTATTATTTTGTAACCATCTCAGTCTTTTCATGGGTCCAGAAGTACTTATTTTATGAATCTGTATGCTCCAATGTTGGGTGCAGGTATATTTAGGATAGTTAGGTCTTCTTGTTGAATAGAACCTTTTATCATTATGTGATGCCTTTCTTTTTCTCCCCCCTCCTTTTTTTTACTGATGTTGGTTTAAAGTCTATTTTATTTGATATATGAATAGTGACCCCTGCTCTTTTTTGTTTTCCGTTTGTGTGGTAGATCTTTCTCCAACCCTTTACTTTGATCCTATAGGTGTCATTATGTGTGAGATTGGTTTCTTGAAGACATCAGATGGATGGGTCTTGTTTTTTTTAGCCCAATTTGCCACTCTGTGCCTTTTAAGTGGAGTACTTAAACCACCTACATTCAAGTTTAATATTGATTTGTTAGGTTTTGATCTTACTGTGAAGTTGTTAGCTGGTTGCTTTGTAGTTTCTATTGTGTGGTTGCCTAATAGGGTATGTGGTCTATGTACTTAAGTGTGTTTTGTGGTCACAGGTATTGTTCTTTCATTTCCATGTTTAGAACTCCCTTAAGGATCTTTTGTAAGGCCAGTCTAGTGGTAATACATTCTCTTAGTGCATAGTTGTCTGGAAAAGATTTTATTTCTCCTTCACTTATAAATTTTAGTTTGGTAGGATATGAAATTCTTGGTTGGAATTTCTAGTCATTAAGAATGCTGAAAATAGGCCCCCAAATCTCCTCTGGATAGTAAGGTTTCTGCTGAGAAGTCTGCTGTTAGCCTAATAGGGTTCCCCTGTACATGATCTGATCTTTTTTTTCCTAGCTGCCTTTAGGATTTTTTTCTTTAGCATTGATCTTGGACAGTCTGGTGACTATATGCCTTGGTGCTGTTTATTTTTTATAATATCTAGAAGGTTTTCTTTGGATTTCCTGTATCTGAATGTCTACCTCTCTAGTAAGATGAAGGAAACTTTCTTGAATTATTCCCTGAACTATGTTTTCCAAGTTGTTTACTTTTTCTCCTTCTCTCTCAGGAATGTCAATAAGTCATAGGTTTGGTTGGTTTACATAATCCTGTATTTCTCAAACAGTTCTTTTCTTAAAAATTCTTTTTTCTTTATTTTTATCTAACTGTCAGCTTGAAAGACTGATCTTCATGCTCTGAAATTCTTTCTTCTGCTTTGTCCAGTTTATTGATAAAGCTTTCAATTGTATTTTAAAATTCCTTAAGTAAGATTTTCTTTTCTTTTCCCTTCTTTTCTCTTCTTTTTGTTTTAGAGATGGGGTCTCATTCTGCCTCCCAGGCTGGAGTTCAGTGGCACAATCATAGCTCATTGCAGCCTTGAACTCCTGGGCTCAAGTGATCCTCCTGCCTCAGCCTCCAAAATAACTGGGACTATAGGTGTGCATCGCCATACCTGGTTGAAAGTGAGTTTTTCAATCCCAGAGTTCTGATTGATTCTTTTAAAAATGTTTGTCTCTTCATTCATTTCCTGGATTGCTTTAGAAGTTTCTTTGTGTTGATTTTCAACCTTGTCTTGGATCTCATTACTCTTCCTTTTAATCCATGCTTTGAATTCTTTATCTGTCATTTCTGAGTTTTCATTTTGGTTAGTGACCATTTCTGGAGAGCTAGTGTGATTCTTTGGTGGTATAAGTATATTCAGATTTCTCATGATATCAGAATTCTTGCACTGGTTCCTTCTCATCTGGAGATACTGGAACTTCTAATTTTTATAATTATTTCATGCAGGTAGGATTCTTCTCTTTTTCCTTCCCTATAATTTTTTTTTATTTCCCTTTCCCTTTCTCCTCCTCCCTAGAGGGTGTAACTGTAGAAAATGCTGTGTAGAGTCTTTTGGCTTTGTTTCTATGTCCTATGTACTTTTGTTAGCAGGATTTATGTTGGGCTGTGCAGTTCAACCTATAAGCCAGGGTATCATGCTTATAGGTAACAGCCAGATTGTGGCCAACATGCTGGGTATATACTTGATCCTTGTTTACTGGAAGAAACTCTCTGTTGCCTCAGGAAATGGGTTGATTCATGGAGTGCACAGTGGTTTGAGCTCTCTGCTCAGCTGCAGGGCCAAGATGGTCAGAGCCAGACCAGGCATATCCATTTATGGGTCCCCCAATGGCAGGCACAAGCACCAGCTCTGAAGAAGAATCCAGTGGGTGGTGACTAAATGCCCAGAGGTGTGTGTAGGTGTAGTGTTGGGAAATCTCCTCATTCCCAAGTTCTCTGCATAGAGAAGCAGGCAGCCTCAACTAATCCAGGAGAGTGAGTGCTCCAAATGCCTCAAGATCTGCCTGGGCATAGAGTAGAAAGCCCTCCACCGCCACCTACACCAAGATCTTTGTGCAGGCAGGTGGGGCGGCTCAGGCTGCTGAACGAGGCAAGCAGGTGCTCTGAATGCCTTTAGATCTGCCTGGGTTTGAAGCACAGAAGGTCTCCCTATAACAGAATTTCTACACAGGAAGGGTGGGGTGGGTCAGGCGGCTGCTCCAGGTGAGTAGGTACTCCAAATGCCTAGATATCTGCCTGGTCATGGAGTGGAGACAGCCCTCCTGGACCAGAATCTCTGTGCAGGAAAGGTTGGGCAACTTAGGCTGCTGACCCAGGTGAGGAAGTGCTCTGAATGCCTGGAGATCTGCCTACACGTGGAGTGGAGAGGGCCCCAATGTTAGGCCATCTCAGGCTGCTGATCCAGATGAGGAAATGGTCTAAATGCCTGGAGATCTGCCTGGGAGTAGAGTGGAGAGGGCCTTGCTTCACCATGATCTCAGTGTAGCAGGCTGGTGCACCCAGCAATGGCACACTCAGACCAGTTTCAGGTCACCAAGGTGGCCCTGGCTGCAAATCTCATAACCCCAAAGAAACTGCAGTGGTAGCAGCTCTTCTCCCACTCAACGCCTGTGATGGGGGACAGCACAATTCCAGGATCTCCTCCTGAGGTACTTTCCACAGTCCTAGCTGTGGAGGCCCCTACCCTGCTCCAGAGTAGGTGCTCCAATCTCTAGCCCAAGAGTAAAATGCCTGTGCAGCCATGATGCTGTGTTACCAAAGAATGGCTGATTTTGTATGCACTCAGAATAAAAATGACATTCTCCTCTTGGTTCTGGCCTGGGAAAATGTCTACAGTTTTCCCAATGTCTTTCTCTCACAGTATGTCCAAGCTTCTCCCCATGTTAGCTCCAGAGGTTGGGAGAAACAAAATGCTCTCCCTGGCCTGGGTTGCTCAGATCCTTAGGGGAAAGGTGAGTCATAGAGGGAGGCTCTCTGCCTCTCTCACATACTAGGGCTTCAGTCGATTTTATCAGCTGTACCTATATAGGGGCCATTTGCCTATGTTCTCCTCCTCAGGATGTAGTGTCCTTCATGATTCTGGTAGATTTCCTTTTTCCTTCCTGAATTGAAGTTCACAGAGTTGATATATATGCACTATCTTTCTATTTCCAAGTGGCTGAGGCATGCTAAAAGCCCCTCATCCCATCTTGGGGAAAAAACCCCAAAGGACTAAAGCTGACTTTAACAGACTTGGATGCAATTTCTATTCCTCATTTAGCAATTTTCTATTCCTCTGGACAAGAAATTATGAGTGAGTTGGTAGCTCCATGTGGCGTGCTTTCTGAAGCATGAAGGAAAATTCTGCCTTAATAACACATTTCTGGTCCATTCTTTCCTCCACATTTGCTGATAGATGTCTAAAATTTCTTTAATGGCAACTTTCTGAGAAACTTTTAGGTTGAAAAATAGAGCAAGGTGTTTTAAATGCAAATATCCTCAGGGGAGGCAAAGCAATGATTTATCTTTACATATCCTGACTGGTAACTTGTCTTTTCTGGAAAACAGACTTATTGGAGTGTGGGAAAGGACTGGATGGCTGAGGTGGGAAAACCATGCTAAGAAAGGGAGCTGAGGACGTGATTTAAACTTTAGCCTCTCAATCCTGACCTGGCCTGTCATGCTGAAGAATAAGATGTTGCCTTGAGTTAGAATCAGGTGTGGCTAAGTCTCTGGTTTAAGGTGGTTCAATCACTCTAGCAATGTGAGCCACGTGACCTTAGGAAAGTTACTTCTTTGTATTTGAGAACCCCCATTTGTAAAATCGGTTACTTCCAGGTTACTGTGAGGATTAAATTAACGTTTAATAAATATTAACTGCTACTGCAGGGCCCCTTTCTTAATTTAAAGCATTCTCACTGTAAGAATGAACACATTGTCTTAGGAGTGTTGTAGAAGGTGGGGAATCAGGTTAACTGATTTATACATAAGTGATTGCCATTCCTTCCCTATATGCTTTCTTATTAAGGGTAGTGGTCCCCAAACTTTTGGAGAGGAGATGCTACTTTTTATTTTCCACACAGTTTGAAGTTACTAGGTTGTAAATTAGAAGAGAGGTGTAGATATTGAAAAATCTCTGGGCAAGTTTAGGTGACCATGGGGTGATGTGCTAATGTTGTCTCTCAGAGTGAAATTGCCCCTGAGAGATATCAGAAAGAGATAGTTTTTCATTACTGGGAATTCTATCAAGCTGTGGAAAGGACGCTAATCCTAAAAAAAAGGAGGTCTAAGATTATTTTCATTTTTGAGTAAACTATAGCCAAGTGAACTGACTTGAATGAAAATCCCACAGATGAACTCTAAATCAAGGGCTGTTTTGATGACTTTATTCGACCTTTCCCATACACTTCTGAAGTGAGTTGGGCTGCAAGAGTGCCAAAACCCAAAGAATGTTGTAGAAGTCCATGTGGGACCTCTTAGAGGTAGAGTTGACCTCTCATGTAGGGTAGGGATGACCTTGTAAATAGTTTAGAAATACAATGTTTACATTACATCAATATTTTCATAGGCCCTACCTACTTTGCGGCCAATTTTATGCTCTGGAGACACATACTACTTCCTGCCAGCTACCCAAACAGCCTTGAAGCAATGGGCATAATGACTCATGGTCATGTAACATTCTTTTCAGACACATATCAGCAAATTTCTTATTACATTACTGCCCAAACACCCACAGAATCCCGGGAGGTAAAATAGGATTAGTGTTGAAGAATTTAGTCCCACCCATTTCTCTTTTATTCAAATCAAACTTTCGAAATGATCACTGTTGAGGGTTCATTTTTGCTTCTAATAAGGGATATGGTAAAGATGTGTGATCAGGCTGGTCTCAGTCTTTGGAGTCAAGCCATATTCTGGAACTATTTTATTTGGAAACCACACCTAAATCATAGCAAGGAAGTCATCCGATATGAACCACATGATCCAACTTGCTAGTGTGAAGGAGCTGGCATTACATAGCACGCACAGAATGGGAAACAAGAAGATATCCTATAAAATGCCCATTAGCTATTCAAGATAGATAAGTGGTTTGCTTACAGCTGAAGCTGGTAATTTATGTTGAATAAAATGGTCAGATTCACCTGTCTCAGCCATAAATCTCATGCCATAAATCATGGCTAATGACCAGATTCTTATGCATGATTTCCTTAACTGACCTGTAGATAGCAGAAAGTATATGTAATATTTACAGTGCATATTGGATTAAGGGAGCAGCTATTTTATGTCAACAACAGGGCCACAAAGTACTAATACACAATGAGAGTCCATTACATGGACATTGATTAATTTCATTGAATTTTTTTAAGTGCTAAAAGTGTTTTAGCAGTCCCTGAAATATTTATTCTCTTGCTTTTCAGAGCAATAGGGATATTCATTTATTCATTCATTTGCTAAATGAATGAATTAATGATTATGTATTAAAAATATCTAATCTGAGCACTCTAATCCTTACTTAGCTGAGTGAACTTTGGCAGTTAACGTTTCTGCTTCAGTTTCCTCATATGTAAATAGGAAAATAATTGTGTTTATCTCCTGAGGTTGTTGTCATGATTAAATGAATAAATACATATGAAGTGCTTAGAATAGCTCTAAACATGACAATAAAATTTATTTATTTATTTTTTGGTATTGGAGACACAATGATTATATTGCTGCCTACCAAATTACCCTGAAACTTAGTGGCTTAAAACATCACTTCTTTACTATCTCATAGTATCCATGGGCGAGAAATCTGAGCATGGCTTACTTGGGACCACTATTTCACAGGCTAAAATTAAGGGGTCCACTGGGCTTAAGTGAGGAAAAATCTGCCTCCAAACTCACATACATAATTGTTGTCAGGATTTACTTTGTTGATGGCTGTTGGGCAGTGATTGTCCTCAATTATTTGCCATTTGCATCCTTTCAACATGACAGCTTGCTTTGTCAAAGCATGCAACTTGAGAAGCTAATAGATAGAGTCAGCTAGCAAGACACAACTCACAGTCTTTCACAACCTAATTGTGGAAATGATATTCCATCACTTTTGCCATATTTATTTGAGGTGAGTCACTAGGTCTAGCCCATGCTCAAATGGAGAGTATGATACAAGAGTATGAATACCAGGATTTATGGATCATTGGGAGCCATGTGAAAAGCTGCCTATCATGATGATGAACAACATAAACATGAAGATTACGTTTGTTAGGGGAGACAGATATAAAATACAAATACAATATTCATTACAAATTTTGATAAATACTATGGATTAGAAATATAATGTTTGATGACAAATTACAATACTGGTACTTGATTTGAGTTGGAGTATTTCAAATGAGGCCATCTCTTAGGAAATAATTTTTAATTTCAGATTTGAAGGATGAGTGGAACTACTGAGATGTAGAGCAGGAAAACAGACGAGTCTCTTTGGAAGAGTAAATAGATGACACATAGGCCCTGAGATGGGTGAGCACCTATGCATGGTCGCTTCATGTAGCTTGGGTTCTCAGAGCATGGTGGCTAGTTTCTGAGATAGAGTGCTGCTTCCTGGAGCACTCCAAGAAAAGCAGAAGCTGCCAGGTCAAGGTATATAGCAGCCCTTCCAATGTATTATATTGACCAAAATTGTCACAGGTTCAAACCCGAGTCAAGGGAAGAGGTAATAAACTTTACTGTTTGAATTGAGGAGCAGTCTGCTTATACAAGAACCAGCATAATTGTTTTGGGCCGTCTTTAGGAAATAACCACGGTCAAGAGTAATTTAGATTAAAGACGGTGTAATAAAAAAGCAAAGAAAGGATGTGTAGATACCTCTTTAAAAAGCTTGGGTGGAGCTGGGAGTTCACACTTAGATGGGTAACTTTAAGAAGATGATGGTAAAGACAGGAATTTTATGAAAGTGATGTTTGTATGTTATAGGGCATGATCCTATAGAAAAGAAAAGCTTGAGGATCATGACAGAGATGAGATAGTGGATGAAGAAGGTTTCTGAGAAACAGGAGGACAAAAAAATTCAGAATACAAACTTGGGTGATTGGGCTTTGATAGAACATTTTTTCATAGTAACAAGAAGAGAAGAGGGGATGGTATGAGCAGATGTAGGTAGTTGTTGAAGGCTAACTCTTCCATTAGCATTGGGGATCCCATGTAATGGAAACTCAATAAATATTTGTGAATGAATAACTATCTGGATTATAGCAATGTAAGCAGAATGCAGAAAAGCAGTGTGTGGACATGGTGCTGGGGGAACTCTGTGCCCTGCAGTGGTGCAGGGAAGAAAGGAGAATTGGAATTATCGCAGATGCAGCTGAACCCAATTCAAGGGAAGAGTTTTAGTTTAATTGGTATATTGCTACCTCAACGGGTTATTTTATTGTAGATTTTATTCTCATTTATCTCATCCTGAACATGAAGCAGCACAAGAGAAGCTTTAATCAGTTGCATGATCTCTGTTCTCTCCTGTTAGGCTTGCTTCCTAAGTTAAACTGAGCCAGACGAGGAAAATTCCTTTTGCAAACAAAGGACCCTCTGCTGGAGGACCTATTTATTCTTCAGCCCCTGTGCCTTCTTCACTTGTGGAAAACCCGCTGGGTTCCAGTTCAACACTGTGTCCTCAGCTTTAATTGGAGGTTTATACAAGAAACAGATTATGAAAAAATGTTGAAAACTCTTTTCTGCCTGTTAATACGTCCACTATTTCTAACATAAGGCCAGGCATGATTTATTCTTTCTGAATCTTGGTCTCGAAATTTTTCTCTTTTGAAGGTCCCATTTAATTTGTTGGAAAATTAAAATGCTAACATAATCATTGTTTTCTGCTTCTTTTTTTGACATCAGGATCTCAGAACTGAATTTAGTGCTGTACCACAGTATCTATGGGTAGACACGACAGAGTTTAAGAGTGTAGATTTTGAAGTCATATTTCTCAAAGCCACATTTTTTATCTGTAAAATGAAATAATTTTGGAACCTATCTTATAAGGTTATTTTAAAGACTAAATGAGTTCATACCTGTGAAGTACTTGGCATATTACTTGGTATTTGATTGTTAGCTGTGTTGGTTTTAATTGTGCCCTTCAATTTGGGTGGCTGATTTGCAAATGTGGAACTTCCCAGTTCTCTGGGCCCACATTTCTTTCTTTCTTTCTTTTTTTTTTTTGAGATGGAGTCTTGCTCTGTCGCCAAGGCTGCAGTCACCCAGGCTGCAGTGCAGTGACGCGATCTTGGCTCACTGCAAGCCCCACCTCCTGGGTTCACTCCGTTCTCCTGCCTCAGCCTCCCGAGTAGCTGGGACTACAGGCACCCGCCACCATGCCCGGCTAATTTTTTGTATTTTTAGTAGAGACGGGGTTGCACCATGTTAGCCAGGATGGTCTCGATCTCCTGACCTCATGATCCGCCCACCTTGGCCTCCCAAAGTTCTGGGATTACAAGCGTGAGCCACCGCGCCCGGCCTGGGCTCACATTTCTATAAGTAGGTCCAGGTTTGTCTGATGTAATCACCTTTTCTTTCTATTTCTTCCTTGTAAAATATTTTACCCAGGATTTCTTTTTTAAATCTCTCTATTTTCTTCTGCATGGCCAAAGTAGATGACACCTAAGGAATTTTCCAGTTGTTTAACCGTATCATTTTATGACTCCTCTCTGTGGATGTAAAGATGAAAAAGAACAATATGTATGTAAGGCAACATGCAATCAATATGAATGGTTCTAACTTAGAGGGAATCTTTAGTTACTTTGGAACTGAAAAGTGGATACTAATTTGACACTTGTGATATTCTTTTTTTCTCTATAAATGTCTTCCTTATCTAGTGTGAATGGATAGGCTAGGCACATGATGGATTTACTGGCTCATATAATCTGGGAAAAGGCAGGGTAAGAAAGCATCAAAATTCTTGGCATATAGGGGCATAGGTTATTCTTCTACACATAGATACGAAAAGATGATTATTTATCATTAGGTTGAGGAAAAGACAACAAGCAATACACATCATTTTAGGCACCCAGTGATTTCTCTTCATGTAAACATTGTGTTGGAAGATAATCATTTCCTTGTTCAAATAAACTTGATGACCATTTTTCTAGAATGTTGTAGTGAGAATTGATACATTAAATAGAAGATTATGGTAGATATAGTAGAAACTCTAATGTCCTTCCAACTCTTAATAGTCATGCTTTTATGATTTTTGTCTTCAGAGCATTGAGTCTGGAATTTCTCTACTCACAATGTGATTCTCATCTGAGAATTAGGTGAGTCATTTTGATTTCATAGTAGGGCTTGGAGTCAGGGCACCCCAAACATAGCAATCAGACCTTTCCCTGGTATTTTAAATTAATCCCTTTGAGATAAACTGTAACTATATCTTCAATATCTTGCTCTAATTGTGCATTCTTTCAGATGACAGCATAATTTTTTATTTGTGGCTCTATCATAATAGGAGTTGTCAAATCCTAGTTAAGGGTTGGGTAGGTTAGGTGTACTTTTACATGAAATAAGGATTTTTTTTTTCTTTGAGATTTTGAATCTAGCTTGGAATAAGAGACAGATATACCAGAGACTTTTTTTTTTTTTCTTGTCTGAAGCATCAGGAATCCACTGGCTGCTACTTAAGCCTTTGAGTCAGGCTGGGGTCTCCTCACCAGACTTGATTCTTTGTTTATACCTTTTGATTATGTGGGTGTATGCTCAAACTTAAAGGCATAATTATGGGTGGGGGAAGGCAGCTATCTAGGGTCTATGGCATGGGCATAGGCGGCAGCTCTCTTTATACCCTGAATCTGCTGGAATAAAACTCACTTTCTTTTGAAAAGGCCGGAATGCTGTAAATTTATCAAGACTCCACACTCACAGTGCTTATCTGAAATAGCCAGATGCATAGATGTCTCAACACCACTGCATAGAAAGAAGACACCTGATTCATATGTGCCCAACATCCTGGAAGACATTACACAAAGAAGAGTAGATACTAGCTGCCAATGATTGCTTTTGACTAATGGCATTGATAACCCACATGTGCCTGGTACTTTCTCTTTTAGTTCTTGCAATGTCAAACTAGCTAAGAAAGATAGGCAAAGATGTATGTATTTTGTGTTTCCTCTCTCTAATATTTATTTTATTTTATTTTTGAAACAGGTTCTCACTCTGTTGCCCAGGCTGGAGTGCAGTGGTGTGATCATAGCTCACTGCAACCTCGAATTCCAGGGCCCAAGAGATCCTCCTGCCTCAGCCTCCCAAGCAGCTAAGACTACAGGCACACATCACCATGCCTGGCTATTTTTTTTTTAGAGACAGCATCTTGCTATGTTGCCCAGGCTGTTCTTTAATTCCTGGCATCTCACCTTGGCCTTCCAAAGGATTGAAATTATAGGCATGAGCCACCATACCCAGCCTCTAACATTTTATTTACTAGGCTATTTTTTTTTTTTGCCTCTTCATTTTAAATGATCTTGTATTCTCTAGTTGCTTAAACTGTAGACAGGAAGCCTTTCAATGGCAGGCACTGGGCTTCTTTAACTTCCTTTTAGTATCTTAGAGCCTTCTCCAGGACTAGGTCAAAAGTAGAAGTAGAAGTAATCTCTTGAGACTTACTTTTTGATTGACTAAGAAATAGAACTTGGTTCCAACTGATGCATTAAAAATTGAACTTTTTCGGTCATAGGTTATGTTTATTCAGATTATCCTAGGTGGTCTAACAATTGAATAGTGTGGAATGTGGCTGCATACTTTCTCCTCAGGGAAGAGTTAGTGTGTCAAAATGAAAAGATGGGGAAGAGGCAGAGAAGAACCCAGGGGAGGCATGGGGACAGGCCTCCCTAAAGCCTAGCACATTGTCTGCCTGGTGTGTGGCGGCCACTTGGTGGAGGTTTGTTGATGAATGAATGAATGTATAAAAGCTGAGTTAATCTGAACAGTCAAGTTGGGTTAACTTCAAATCCCTCTCTTTTCTTGGGAAAGCTAAATTAAATCCAGCCGTTCTTCAGACTGCCAAACCACTTTTGAGCAAGTTCTATTTCTTCCATTTCTATTTATTTTCCCCTTGGGTACTAAAGAAATAAATGCTTCACCAATTATTTATTCTTTATAGGGGTTGGCCCTCTGCACTTGACATTTGCTTAATTGTTCACATTCTGCATATTATTTTCCTAACGTTGTTCCATTGTCAGCAACATCTTATGTGACTCTAGTGATTAGAGTGTAGCAGGATTTCCTTGTGAGCCCTTTTATTTTGTCCTTTCCATGTCTTTGCTACATATTCTTCCTAATACCAATATTCGTATCTAAGCTGACCACACCATTGACTATATAAATGTGACTTGGAAGTTTCAAATGACTTAAGATGTTGTATCCCCTACATTTTATTGATTAATTGATTGATCAATTGATTGAGACAGGTTCTTGCTTTGTCACTCAGGCTGGAGTGCAGTGGTGCAAACATTGCTCACTGGAGCCTCGAACTCCTGGGCTCAAGAGATCCTCTTACCTCAGCCTCCTGAGTAGCTGAGACTACAGCTGTGCCACCATGCCAAGCTAATTTTTGTATTTTTGGTAGAGACAGAGTCTCACGATGTCTCCCAGTCTGGTCTCAAACTCCTAGGCTTAATCCATCCTCCCACCTCGGCCTCCCAAAATGCAGGGATTATAGACACGAGCCACTGCAACCAGTCTCCCCGGCATTTTAAACAAAATGGTTTAAAAATATGGACGTGCAACTTAGCTCTTTCTCCAAAATTCTGCCAGGCTTTTGGAATGAATTCACATCAGTCAGATTCACCGATCACATTAGCAACACCTGACAAACTGGATTAACCCATACCTGTATAGATTCGCTCAACATGAAGCAACAATAATGTGCTGCACAGCCTCCTGGCACCGCTAGGCCCTGCAGGACATGATCATAGAATGTATTAGTTCTAATAAGAACTAAGAACAGAGAATCTCTCAGAGCACCTTCTGGGACAAACACCAGTACCCTTCAGCCAGCATACCTTAACAAGGAAATACATTGGTATTAGAGTCAATTTTAAGAAAAACAATTATTGATCTAATCTACAATGCTATTCATGATACTGTTGTTCAATTCTTGTTCCCATAACACTTTAAAAAAATAGTACTGATAACATGCAACTTTATATTCTATTCTGTCCTTGATCTTTCTCTGCATGATGACACTTTCTTTGTTGTTATATCACTTATAGTTTACCTTGCTTCTGTCCTCATTTACCAGACCTTCCCCCTTTCTTCTTAAACATTAGCTAATATTATCATTTATCCTGCTTAACTTCTGAGTTACTTTGCAATCCAATGGGCAAAGCCAACCAAAACACAACCATAAGTCAAACTTCCTCCTCCTCCCCCTCCTTCCACTCCTCCTCCTCCATTGTCTCTTCTCTTCTCTGTCCCCCTCTCTTTCTGATGCACAGAATTGGATTGATTTAATGAATTATACTCTTACCTTGGTAAGAAAATATCATAATTTGTCTAGGCATAGCCTTTATTTTATGATCCTTTTTTACCTCATTCCCAGACATGAGTCCCATTCACAAAACATCCTATTTTCAGGCAATCATTTTGGCAATTCTTCGACTCATCAGATACTTCAATGTCCTTGGAGCATGTCTGTCTTTTTTGGAAAGAGGGAATTTCCTCACATTTCCCACATTCATTTGATTGTGCTGGTGTCATTGATAAATGCAGTAGAACAGTGGTTCCCAAATGTCAGTCTGCTTGTTATCACCTCAAGAGCTCATTAAAACAGATTGCTGGGCACCAGCATCAGAATCTCCACTAGGTCTTTGGTGGAACACAGCAATTTGCATTTCCAGGTGATGCTGGTAATGATTAGGGCCCACGTTTGAGAACTACCTCATTAGAGGATTTCCAACTTTTTATCCAAGTACAGGTGAGAGAGATTGGCGATTATTTAAGGAAGAGCGATTTGCCTTAGGTCAGAAACCCAAGAATTTACTCTGCATATATAAAACCCCAGCATATAGGACCACTTATGAGAGTCCAAAAATTGTGTAAAATGTGGGATTCTATTATATCCAGCGAGATCAAGAGCCATGCTGAGTCAACCCCTAGGATAGGGGTGTACAGCAGCCAGTGGCTTCATATCCAAATATGTTAATAGTAGGTAAATTATCTGGGGGGCTTCACTGTAACATTGGCTTTAGAGGAAGAGTGCTTTTCTGACAAGTGATAAGGAGGAAAGAACATTTCCACAGTTGCCTCCTCGAGTAGACGCACCTTTAGCCTCCACAATGTATCAGGCCATTGCAGAAGACAGTAAAATTGTAGAGGCCATCATTGTTACTATTATTATTTTTAGTCTGCCAAGAGAGCCCTCCCACTGTCCTTCCTCTAGTCACAAGCCCACCATCTCTGGCTGTGTATGGGTACCAGGTGTAGCTACTAACACTCCCTTATCTGTGGGACGTAAGTTGAGCATGTGATACAAGCAGAACCAATGAGCATCCTTCCCTGTGATTCATGGGGTGGTGCAAGGCTGAGGCTACTAGCAGCCATGTCTCCTGTTAGCAGAGAAGGCCAACTTCCAGAAGAGAGTGAAGCCAACATAGGAGGAGGAGGGATGAGAGGCAAATGGAGAGAGAATCCAGGAGGTAAGGAGTTCCTAGGGGTGTTGGCTTCAGCAGCTTTCTTCAATGCTGAGCCTACCCTAGTAAACATAATAGTTTCCTTTTTGCTTTAGTTTGAGTTGAGCCTCTGTTGCTTAAATAGGGTCCTAACCCAGGTGACTTTCTTAACTCCAGACTCCTCACTCATCATTACAGCTGGCAAACTGTGGCAGGAAAATGTTTTAAAAATGCTATTTTCTGAATATTCTCTTCATAAAAACTTGTATGATACTACTCTGTATTATATTGAGTCTATAGTCTTTTGGATTAATTTCAAAGCCAAAAAAAAAAAAGATATTGGTGACCTTTCAGACTTTCAAAGCACTAAATGATCTAGGGTATAATCTAAGAATAGAGAAGCTTCAAATGCCCTAATCCATTTTGGAAGCTGTAATGAGTTTGTCTCTGAGGGTGACAATTTTTAATGTTGTCCAGTGGGAGTTGACCGTGATTATTGATGACATTGGGGCTGAATCAGAATTTAAATTTGGACTTGCATGAGTTCACTGTGAAGGGCCTTCCTTAGGAGGATCAGGGTTTTCAGAAAAACTGAAACCAATATAGTCCTTTCTTTACTTCAAGCTGCTGCAGACTGGAAAGTGGACTAATCTGATAAATGCCAGAGTTCACTGTCTTTGGGAGTCTGCTTCCCAGGTGATTCAGGTACCCTTTTCAGAGAACGTTGCCATTCCATAGACTTCTTTACAGCACTAATGGGGCAGTAGAATATAATCTCCAAATGCTTGGCTGATTTTCGGGAGACTGATTGTTCAGCACTCTCAAAAATGCCTTCTTTAAACTTACGCACAGAGATAGACCTATCCAGCATGTGTTGGATTTAGACTGTCATGATTTATTGCTTAAATATCTGGGAGTTGGCAGCATGTTTTCTGCTAAGCAGATCTGCTTTATTTTTTTGAACCAATGAGTTATTTGAATGTATTAGGATTCACATGTTTTTCATTAATTCACAATTAACTCATATCAAGATGTTATTTTATGAGAGCATTTTAACATCCATCAAACCCTCTGAGTATTTCTAAAATACACTCTAAGTTGCCTTTTAACCTTAGAATATGTTAGGCATGGTATCAAAGGCAGTTGTTTCAAAGGTGAAGATGTGGATCTGGCACAGAGACAAGGGCAGAACATCACAGTGTTAAATGAAGAGACAATAAAGCTTCACTTTATTAGTAGTTAACTAGAAATTGAAGCTGGGTACCAATTTAGTTGTGAGAGAATGGACTTTCCTTGCATTTACTTTCTTATCTATATAATGGGAGTAACAAGGAATTTTTCAGAATATGAAAGGATATAAATACATTTTTAAAATGCCTTGAAAGATGGGGACACCGTTCAATACAAATAAACACTGATTCGTGTAGTCCATCAAACCTTTCTTTCTCAATGGTGACGACAGACTTGATATTGAAGTGAATTCTGCCTCTGCCATATACTCCCCAAGTTATAAGCTAACATGTGTCGTGTTTCCCAAACACTTCCCAGTGCCTTTATTTATTTTTATCTTATATTTCCATAAATGCAAGCTTTGTGGTACAATTGGATAAACACAGAATTCTAAGTCAGAATTGCATGTGTTGAGACATAGAATGAAGGCAAGTCAACGATCCTGTTTTTTCAATGTTTTCTTCCCTCATTGGAGGAACATGGGTGCAAACAGCTGTTGTGAACACGTGGCCAATTTGCCTATGAGGCATTGATTATCTATCTGCCTGAATAATTAAAATAGGAATATTTTGCTTTTCAGGGATGTATATTCTTTATGTAAATATATAAACAATACATTTGATATACAAATATATACAATACAATTTGGAGAAAATTAAATACATTAATTCCCCAGATACAGCCTGCTTCATTGCCTTAGAAAGTCATTTTCCTCATATTCTTCTTGTCAAATTCCTTTATATTAAGACCTATCTAAAAAAAACCACCACCTCCACAAAGCCTGCCGTGTTTTTCCAACAGCTATTTGTGTAGATGATGAATACTTGTACTCTGCTGTGAGTTAGTATGAACCTTTCAGGAACAGGGCTGGGTGCCCATCATCTTTGTCTTCTACCACGTTGACTACTCCAGGATTGATTATGTAGCAGATCTCCAATGAATATTTCTTGAACTACAAATTGAGTTCAAGTGATCTTTTCAAAGTTTTTGTACTAACCTCATTATTGCTATTTCCTAGGATCAAGCTCAGACATCCTCCACAAATTATTCTCTGATAAGCTCAGCCAACAGCTTCCCTCCTTTATATAACTTTGACTTCAAACTTATATCTTGCCCTTTGTTCCTGTTGCTTATTTTCTCATGAGTTGATTCTCAAATTGCATTTTAACTTTCTTAAAAACACAGATTAAGTGAAAGTATAGCACCTGGAGAGTGCCCTGTTTTAATAGGTGCCCAATTGCTAGTTATTCATTGACCAATCCCCACAGCAAGAGATAATGGCCTATAAGGAAGAGATAATTTTGTCATCGGCTGTGGTTCATTCTGTCATCTACAGATGATGCAGAACATTGGGAAAGAGGCTCTAATGACTTCAATATTAGAATCTAGTCTTGATGAATATACAATAAATCATTATTGGGCAAATCTTGTTTCCTATTTTTGGAAATGTTCGGTATGCAAACAGACTTTTATTTAAAATAATATAGGTTATAATTGTCCGGGATAGTTTATCAGAGACTGTAAAGTAAAACTGAAGAAGGCTCTCAGCTTGATCATGAGAGGGATTATATTGGATTAACTCTTTTTTGGGGGATAATATCTACAATTTCGGTAGCTGCCACCAGTGGAATGGTGATGGCCTGTGGTTATGATGGGAGGTACATATTAGCATCTCTGGAGACTTAACATATAATACACATTCCTGGGCCATGCTTACCCTAGGAGTTTCTGATCCAGATGGTTCGAACTGGGAACCAAGTGGGTGTGGGGTATGTGTGTGTGTGTGTGTGTGTATATGTGTGTGTGTCTTGAAAGCTCACAGATGATTCTGATGTACATTTACAGTTAAAAGCCATTGGTTTGGAGTTTGGAATATCTTGGTGCCCAAGAATAGGTTTTCTTTTTTTAAAAGTTATGTTTTTAAATGTTAGATTCAGTGGGGCACATGTGCAGGTTTGTTACATAGATACATTGTATAATGGTGAGATTTGGGCTTCTAGCGTACCCATCACCCAGATAATGGACATTGCACCCAATAGGTAATTTTTCTTAGCCCTCACTCCTTCCCACCTTCCCTGCCTTTTGGAGTCCCCAGTGTCTATTATTTTCATCTTTATGTCCATGTGTACCCATTGTTTAGCTCCCACTTATAAGTGAGAACATGCAGTATTTGATTTTCAGTTTGAGCTATTTCACTTAGGATAATGGCCTCCAGCTCCATCCATGTTGCTGCAAAGGACACGATTGCATTATTTTTCACGGCTGCATAGTTTTCCATGTTGTATATATACACCACATTTTCTTTATCCAATCCACCACTGATGGATACTTAGGCTGACTCCATGACTTTGCTATCATGAATAGTGCTGCAATAAACATACGAGTGCAGGTGTCTTTAAAAAAATAGAATGATTTCCTTTCCTTTGAGTAGATAACCAAGCAGTGGGATTGCTGGGTCAAATGGGAGTTCTATTAGTTCTTTGAGAAATCGTCTTACTGTTTTCCACAGCTGTTGTACTGATTTACATTCCTATCAACAGTGCATAAGGGTTGCCTTTTCCCTGCCCTCACAGGTTTTCTTCTGGTAAGGATAAACTAGAATCCAAGATGGAAAGCAAGGTGCGTTTGACTTTGCTTTTTTATACAATTATTTGTGAAGAAAATGATATGTATATTGATGAGCTGCTTTTGTCTTATAATTTAGAGTCAAAGAAATGGATAGTCCTAAGTGTAGTTCATAGGATGTATTTGTAAGTAATAACTAATAAAAACTGAGTATTTAAGAATTTAGCTTCCTTTTATTCTAAAGGAAGGTTTTTAGTGTTCTTTCATGTTTGAGACTATTTTGGTACTTTTTCATGTTTCTAGGCCCCATTCCAGCTATTCCTAACTTCAATTCAAAGGAAAGGTATAATTTTTTTTTCTTCTGTAAGCCTCTCCTGTTGCAATGTGTCCTTAATTAGCCTTAATTACTTTTACCTTTGTGTTCCTCTGATCCGTAGATTGCTGCCTGGTTACTGAGCATTTGTTCTGTCTGCCCTCCAGCTCTGAATTGCCTCCTAAAAAGAAAAATGATAGTTTTGGAAGTATAAGTATTAGTAATTCTCTCATTCAAAATCTCTGTTTCTTTATTTTACTGTTTTCTTAAAAGGGCCAGACACTTTAAATCTGAATACTTAAAAATCATCAAGTGAAGTAGCTTTTAAACACGATTCAATAGCCGATGGATGGCTGTTATTAGTATGAACTGTGCTTAAAAACTTCGCAGGAAACCACAAGCATTAATCTGGAGGAAGGTAAGACCCTGGGTGTCCTGTCTATTGTGCCACATGGATGCCCTCTCTATGAAACAATCTTTCAACAAAGTCCTTTAGGTACTTATGTTCATTTAAATGGGGGTTATTAACTAGAATTTATGCTAGAAAAGTGTTATATCAAAATGGATTTTTATGAAAATTTATTGAGTAGGTCATGTGCCAGCCATTTTTGTGAGGCAAAATGCAATCCTCAAAACCATCTCATGAGCAGATGTTATTCCCATATTCTGTATAAGAAAATTGAGATTCAAAGAGTTACATAATTTGTACATGGTCAGTGCAACTGCTTGGTGTGTATTTCATCTCTCATTGCAGCCAAGTCAGCATCGACTTGGACTTCTAACCCCCGTCAACCAAGGCAGAAGACACAGAAGTTGTAAGGAAGCCAAGTTCAGAGCGTCCACCAGTAGTGTTCCTACATTCTACACAAACGATGCTATAATGGTGCATTGGTCCTGTTAAAGTCAGTCAGTCACACAAACTGTCATATCCTTTGAGCATATCCATTTTCTTTCACAGAAATAAACTGCCTCTGGACAAATGTGCAAGCTCCCACAAATCTGTCCCATTCTGCCTTGACTTTGTTGATTAGAAGACTTCTTTTCTGCTTTTAGGCAACATCTTTGGTGGATTCTCTACATTTCTGGTTAATTCTCATTACTGTAACTGAGCTCAGTTTTCAATTTCCAAGCTCACAATTTAATCTAAAGAAATCCAAATTTTTCTGCTTCTTCTTTTAGGCACAAGTACCTCCTGTGTCTTGGAATGGAAGGAGGGAGTAGAGCAGGTGTCTGTCTTCATCTGGCCCTGGTTTAGATCTCTTTGTTGGTGGTTGATGCTTCTCTGCTGTCCTTCCATGCCTCTATGGGGCAGCATCCAAATGTCCACCTTTGGGGCACAGAGTGGAGTCTCTCCACTGCCCAATTTTCAGAGTAGAGCCCTATGTCTTACAGCCCAGACAATCCCCACCACCAGTAGTCTAGCCACAGATTTTTGCTGCCACAACCCAGACTTTGGCTGGCACCTGGTAAACAGCTTTCTTGGGTAAACTATGATGAAAGACAGCTGCAGCGTAGCTATCTATTCCATGTCACTCTCTTCTGTGTACCATAATGTTGTTCTCATTCTCTTCCCACACAGGCAGAGTCTAAGCATACTCCTAAACGGCATCCTTTCTTATAGGAAAGCCCTCTTGGACTTGTTTCCAACCACATTCCCACTCTCCAGGCTATTCAGAGAAGAAAGATACATCTTACTTGGAAGCGGTAATCTTCTCACTGCTTGAGAAGAAGATGACCATCTTGTCATTGTCTTCAAGGCCAATGTCTGCACTGCCCCCTTCTCTTGTATAGCAGTCATTCCAACCTTGCCTGCAATTAGAATTACCTGGAGAGCTTTAAAAAACATCTTACTGCCAAGGGTGCCAGACCAATCAAATATCTCTATAGGAGGCATCTAGGCACCAGTAGAAGCCTGATTTTGCCATCTTTTAATCCTGGCAGATGTTGGGTGCTATCTGCAGCTATTGACATTCTAAAACGTTAGTATACTTCTGTCCTGTAGTTTCCAGTCATGGATCCTAGCCAGTCATTCAGGGAAAAATTCCCTTCAATACCCTGTTCCACAAGAATGAAGTGACATGCTTGAGTATAGAAAATGAAGTGAAAAGAGGGCCTTTTGCTTTCCTCAGCTATGGCTTCTAAAAGGGAGGTTACCGTAAAATTCACCACCACCAAGTATTTGTGCTACAAATGAGTTGTATGAACCAGTGCAACAGCTTGCTTTCTATTCCTACATTTCCAGGACAAATACAGGCAGACAATACATGTGGTTAGTTTTTTTTCTCTCTTCCTTTTTGTTTAAGGAATGCATAATGCTGAGGCTTGCTTATTGTGGTCTAACCAGTCGTGGCTTGGTTGTAGTGAGATGTAAAATGATTGTAGCTGAAAGAGAGAAATTCCATCTGTAAAAATAAGAAACACAACCACATCTAAAATTTGAGGAGAAAAGAAAGCATTTTGATAAAGAGGTAGCAAAGAGCCTTAGTGACTGGGATCGTGAAAACTTGTGTTGGCTGTGTAGTAACAGATATTTTAGAGCGAAAAAAAAAAAAAAGATTTGGACTCAGGAGCCTTGTGTTCTGGGTTTCACTCTGCCACTAACTGGTTTGGAGAGGCAACTAGAGCAGTGATTAGTAACCTGGTATATGGAATCTACCTCCACCTGCCTGGGAACCGATCCT